>NC_045443.1:47359676-47520399 GCF_002776525.5 Piliocolobus tephrosceles
TTTTTTTTTTTTTTTTTTCTTTTTCCCAGACAGTCTCCCTTTGTCACCCAGGCTGGAGTGCAGTGGCATGATCTTGGCTCACTGCAACCTCTGCCTCCTGGGCTCAAGTGATGCTCCTGCCTCAGCCTCCCTAATAGCTGGGACCACAGATGCACGCCACTATGCTCAGCTAAGTTTTGGTACTTTTGGTAGAGACAGGGCTTCACCATGTTGCCATGGTGTCCAACTCCTGAGCTCAAGCGAACCGCCTGCCTCAGCCTCCCAAAGATTACAGGCATGAGCCATAGCACCAGGAAACATATATATAAAATTTTTATTATTTTTTAGATGGATTTTCACTCTGCTGCCCAGGCTGGAGTGCAGTGGCATGATCTTGGCTCACCGCAGCCTCCGCCTCCTGGGTTCAAGCAATTCTCTTGCCTCAGCCTCCTGACTAGCTGGGACTACAGGCACCCACCAGCACACCCAGCTAACTTTTTGTGTTTTTAATAGAGATGGGGTTTCACCATGTTGACCAGGCTGGTCTTGAACGCCTGACCTCAGGTGATCTGCCCGCCTCGGCCTCCCAAAGTGCTGGGATTACAGGTGTGAGCCACCGTGCTGGGCCAGCAACATACATATATTTATATTTTGTTTGTTTGTTTTGAGTCGGTGTCTTGCTCTGCAGCCCAGGCTGGAGTGCAATGGTGTGATCTCAGCTCACTGCAACCTCCACCTCCCGGGTTCAAGCAATTCTCCTGCCTCAGTCTCCTGAGTAGCTGGGATTACAGGCACCTACCACCATGCCTGGCTAATTTTTGTATTTTTAGTAGAGCCAGGGTTTCACCATATTGGCCAGGCTTGTCTTGAATTCCTGACCTCAAGTGATCCACCCACCTAAGCCTCCCAAAGTGCTGGAATTATAGGTATAAGCCACTGCACCTGGCCCAGCAACATATATTTTTAAATTGGCTGGGCACAGTGGCTCATGCCCGTAATCTCAACACTTTGAGAGGCTGCAGTAGGAGGGTTGCTTGAGGCCAGGAGTTGGAGACCAGCCTGGGCAACACAGTGAGACCTTTTCTTTACAAAAATATTAAAAAATTAGCTGGGTACGGCCGGGTACGGCCAGGCGCGGTGGCTGACACCTGTCTTCCTAGCACTTTGTGAGGCCAAGGCAGGTGAATTGCCTGAGCTCAGGAGTTCAAGACCAGCCTGGGCAACAGGGTGAAACCCCATCTCTACTAAAATACAAAAAATTAGCCAGGCATGGTGGTGTGCGCTTGTAGGTACTCAGTGAGGAGGTACTCAGTGAGTAGGTACCCAGCTACTCAGGAAGCTGAGACAGGAGAATCGCTTGAACCTGGGAGAGGGAGGTTACAGTGAACCAAGATCACACCACTGCACTTCAACCTGGGTGACACACTGAGACTCCCTCAAAAAAAAAAAATTAGCTGGGTATGGTGGTGTGTGCCTGCAGTCCTAGTTATTTGGGAGGCTGAGGTAGGAGGACTGCTTGAGCCCAGGAGTTTGAGGCAGCAGGGAGCTATGATCACACCACTGCACTCCAGCCTGGGCAACAGAACGAGACCCTGTCTCTAAAAAATGAAAATAAAAAGCTATACTGAAAATCAGAATCAAAAATGGACATAGTCAAGTAAAAAAACAAAACAAAACAAAAAATATTTTTGTCTTTGGGAAAAGGGAGGCTTAAAATGACTCCAAAATAGGACGAAAGGTGACAAAATTCACTGTCAGCAGGAAAATCCCTAGAACCTGGCTAGGAGGTTAACTATAATATACATTTAGATAAACAAGGAAAAAAACATATCTTTAACAGATTATTCAAACACTTATTCACTAAAGAATAGGTATTTATGGATAACATTATAAATGAATAAAATCCATACTGGCCAAACTTCTGTTAAAATGAAACTTCAAAATCAGTTTATACAGCTTTAACTCTGAAAGGGTTTGGTACAAAAAGTAGGATAAATTCAATGAGAGAAGCATTACAAGTATTCAGTTTGTCCCCAGTTAACTATATTTAATTGAATTTAACTTCTCTCTAAGCCATGAAGTGTGTAAAGGATATTCAAGCATCAGCCCTCAAATGCAAGTAGAGGATTTAGTATGTTCTCAGCAGTGACAGTAATGGGAACACTCCTGACCAAATACAGATAGAAAACAAGGACCTCATCTTCCAGATCTAAGAAAGAATGCTTACGGGAGTCATCTTCAGCAGGGGTGGAACGGACTGCCAGGCTATTCTCAGTTGCAGAAATCTACAAAAAAAAAAAAAAAAAAAAAATGTGTGTGGGGGGGATTAAGAGTCATATTAAAAATAAAAGAGCAAACTGCTGTTAATACCATAAAAACCTGCTGACTCCAGTCAGTCACTGGCTGCCTGGGGGAAATAACAGGCACCAGAACAGCTGAGCATTTAAACAAGAGGCAGCAAAATGTCTTTTATGAGGATATTAACATGCTTCTCAATTACAGAGTAACCCGAGAAACAGACTGCACTCAACTGCCAAAAGTGTGCATCATCTTCCTTTATAAAACAACTTCTAAACCATATTTTTCCGCTCTCAAAAAACAAAGCAAAACAAAGCCCTCTATCAAGGAAAGCAAAGCTCCTCACCATATAACCATAACTCACTCCAAGGAAAGGTAGAATATTTACATTTAGGAACTATTCTTATTTTTTAATTTTCCTAATTCTTATTTCCCAACCAACTACATCCTGCTGAAACAAATTTGCCCATATAGAAGACCTTTTGATAGTTATACAACAATTTACCTAAAACTAACCTCAGTATTATCTTCGAGGACAGTTTCCCTTTTAATCCCAGTCTCAAAATGGCAATGTTTAACAGGATGGCAGATCTTACGTATAGGTGTATATATCATTTTCCCAAAAGCCATCAAATTTAAATAAAAGAATTCTCTATTAGAGCTCTCTCTCCTTTCTACTGGCCCCCACGCCTTCCTGGTATCTTACTCCACATCCAAAATCATGAAGAGTCAACAGGTGACCCAATGTGCACTCTTCACATAATTTCCTTTTATTCAGATGCCATGGATTTTATGGGCAATGCTGAGTGTTTTTATCAGGATGTCTGACAAACTGAATAGATTTACAATGAAGATTAAGTTGCTGGCTGACTGCACCTGAATTTCAGCATGGTCATTTTTTCCGCTACTCTCTTCATTACAGGAATTCTGACGTGGTATAAAATAAACCGGTATAATTACAGCCAGCACTGATTGGGTGTTTACTATGTGCCAGGTATTCAACTGACCACCTTACAAATGTGCTATTTTATCTAATGATATGAAATAAATTTTCTGAAAGTTGGGCATGCCCACAAAAAGCTCTTCAGTTCTTGAGAATTAGTAGGCACCTCCATCCCAGGATGTTCTTCTCTCACTTCTAATTTGGTCACCTTGAACCCGTGAGGTAAACTTTGCTTTTTTTTTTTTTTAATGGAGTCTTGCTCTGTTGCAAGGCTGGAATCCAACGGTGCAATCTCAGCTCACTGCAACCTCTGCCTCCTGGGTTCAAGTGATTCTCCTGCCTCAGTCTCCCTAGTAGCTGGGATTACAGGTGCCCATCACCACACCTGGCTAATTTTTGTATTTTTAGTAGAGTAGGGTTTCACTATGTTGGCCAGGATGGTCTCAGACTCCTGACCTCAGGTGATCTGCCCACCTTGAGTTCCCAAAGTGCTAGGATTACAGGTGTGAGCCACCTTGCCAGGCAAATGTCCTTTTTTTTTTTAACAAGCAAAGTTCAAATAACACTTAGGTATTGGTTAACAAAAGCTAGGCAAACAGCCAAAAGGATAGCTAAGGGTCTGAAAAATATTGCGAATTTTAAGGCAGCTGAGGGTTTGTAAACCTACAGCATGTGCTTGAAGAATATGTATTGTCTTTACCTCCTTTCTTCCCCACCCACTTCATGATTCACAATTGCACTAATGTCCTTTTAGGCTATAATTAAAATGTTCTAATCTTCCAGTTCAGTTCAGAGTTCCAGTTTCAAATCAGCATGAAGACAATGAAGAAGGAAACATGAATTTAGATACAGGGACAATTCAAGCATTATTTCCCGAATGACTGTTTCCCAAACTACACTCCTGGGATAAAGATGGGGATATTTCAACACTGAGAATATTTTTCTCTAAAAATTTCTATTTTTTTATGTATATAAGAAAAACTTCAAAAATATTTAGTCAGTTATTCTTAAGAAATAATCTCCCATTTAAAACATGAGAAAACAGACAGTTTAACAAGATAATTAACTTAATACATGGCATGTGCCTCATGGCCTAATGCCTGAGTCCACTGTTGCAAGGATATATGCAATTTATGGGAGACTATAGGATCATGTAACACATGGCTGCCAAGTATTTTGTCTTGTGATTCCAACATACATTTGTGATGTTTTTATAAAATAAACTAATTTATTCTAATATATATATATTTTTTCTGTTCTGGTCTTTGAATCAAATGTTGTAGCCATCAGTCTGAGACCATTTTTCTGTGGGTCTGCTTTGATTCAAGTGTGTAGTATATCTCATGAGTTCCTGTTAGTATTCTGACAATATACCATCCTACTTTGTAAAGTCTGTTGTAGTCAAATAAGTTTGAGATAGGGCGCAGTGGTTCATGCCTGTACTTCCAGCACTTTGGGAGGCTGAGGCTGGGGGGATCGCTTGAAGCCGGAAGTTTGAGACCATTCTGAGAATTATAGTGAAACCCTATCTCTACAAAAAATAAAGATAAAAATATAGGCGTGGTGGCGCACATCTATAGTCCCAGCCACTTGGGAGGCTGAGGCAGGAAGATTACTTGAGCCCAGGAGTTGGAGGCTACAGTGAGCTATGATTACACTACTGCACTCCAGCCTGGGTGACAGAGCAAGACCTTGTCTCTAAAAAAATTTTTTAAATACAAATTCCAACTAAGCTTGAGAACTGTTGGTCTTAACCCATTTTAATGATCTCCCTATCTTTTGGAAGAATGGTGTCAAGGGTGTCAATATGTGTAACAGAAGCAATGGCTTTTCTCCTAAGATTAAATCACTGTAATAGATTTGAAAACCCTTTCTCCTCATCTAACATTTGATTATCATATTGACTGAAAGATTAAAAGGACTAGGCAATGGGCAATGGTAGAGAACATGATAATTCCCCTGACATAAATATTGTTACTTATTTCAATTAAGCCATTCATCTAATGATAAATACATAACACACAAATGTGATTTGCTTAAAATCTTTTAGTGGCTTTCCCCTGCTGCACTACATCCAAACCCTTAAGGGTGGCATATAAAGATTTTCTAGGCCTTACCCTAGCCCTCTGCTTCCGCCTATCTCTCACTGCAGCCTATGAGTACCTCATGCTCCAGCCAAGCCAGCAAACCTGTAATTCTGGCCAGGCACGGTGGATTAGAGCTATAATCCCAGCACTTTGGGAAGCTGAGGCGGGCGGATCACGTGACATCAGGAGTTCAAGACCAGCCTGGCCAACATGACAAAACCCCATCTCTACTAAAAATACAAAAAATTAGTCAGACGTGGTGGTGCACACATGTAATCCCAGTTACTCGGGAGGCTGAGGCAGGAGAATCCCTTGAACCTGGGAGGCAAAGGTTGTAGTGAGCTGAGATCACGCCACTGCACTCCAGCCTGGGTGACAGAGCGAGACTCCATCTCCAAACAAACAAACAAACAAACAATCCCTGTAATTCCTCAGTAAGCCGTCATCTCTTGTTTCCAAATCTCTGTTGTATCTGTCCGGAATATCCTTCTATTTCTAACTCAACCTTCCCCTCACTCACTTGGCCTACTTCCACACATTCTTCAAGACTCAGCTCAGACATCACCTTCTTGAGGAAGTCAGGTTAAATGTCTTTACTCTGAGCTTCTGTGGTCCTGTATAACCCTCTCACAGCCTCACAGCACCTATCATACATTTTTATGATAGCTGACCTCTTATTAATCTCTCCTCTACAGGCTGGTCTTGAACTCCTGACCGCCCGTGATCCACCCACCTCAGCTTCCCAAAGTGCTGGGATTATAGCCATGAGCGACTGTGCCCGGCCAGAATTATAGGTTTGCTGGCTTGGCTGGAGCATGAGGTACACATAGGCTGCAGTGAGAGATAGGTGGAAGGAGAGAGTTAGCCTTGCACATAAAGACCACATGGAATGATTTGTCAATAAGTTTTTAAGCTTATTATTTCCTATGCTTACTTAGCATAGTGACTGCCTTTAATAATAATATGAGTGAAAGAGTAAGATTTTCTTGTACAAAATGTGTTAAATGTTTACTTAAATTAAGAATATATGAGTATCTGAAGATAATCTCTAATCAAACATATTTTTATTTTTGTAAATTATTTTTCCCGGGAGCATGGAATCAAGTTGCCCTGACTCTATGCTCTCCCAAATAGATTTTTTTTTTTTTTTTTGAGATGGAGTTTCGCTCTTGTTGCTTAGGCTAGAGTGCAAGGGCACGACCTCAGTCCACTGCAACCTCCGCCTCCCGGGTTCAAGCGATTCAACTGTCTCAGCCTCCGAGTAGCTGGGATTACAGGCATGCATCACCATGCCTGGCTAATTTTTTGTATTTTTAGTAGAGATGGGGTTTCTCATATTGGTCAGGCTTGTCTCCAACTCCCAACCTCAGGTGATCCGCCCGCCTTGGCCTCCCAAAGTGCTGGGATTACAGGCGTGAGCCACCACATTCGGCCCAAATAGATTTTTATTTTATGTATTTATTTACCTTTGAGACAGAGTCTTGCTCTGTCATCCAGGCTGGAGTGCAGTGCACTCAGCTCACTGCAACCTCCACCTCCCGGGTTCAAGCGATTCTCCTGCCACAGTCTCCTGAGTAGCTGGGATTATGGGTGTGCACCCCTACACCTGGCTAATATTTATACTTTTAGTAGAGACAGGGTTTCACCATGTGGGCCAGGCTGGTCTTGAACTCCTGACCTCAGGTGATCCACCTGCCTCGGCCCCCCAAAGTGCTGGGATTACAGGCATGAGCCACTGTGCCCAGCCTCCAAATAGATTCTTTAAAGTCACTTCAGTTCTTTGCCTTCTGAGCATCTGCTGAACAAAATAATTTTCCAATGAAGGTTCATTATTTGGTCAGCTATAAGTTGCAGAGCTCCTCAACTGAAATTATGTGACCTGCAAAAATGACAATCTGTCCTGGCAGCTGTTACCAAATTCCCAGACACTCTACAGCCTAGAGAGAGTTAGAGTTGTTTCTAATTTCAAGCATCTAATTTAGAACACATGCTTTCTTGGCAACTGGACGTCAGACTTTTCAACTTACCTTTTCCCCTTCCTGATGGGTGATGCAGACCTCAGGACCTGGGGGCACATTCTCCTTTTGCTCCATTTTATGAATTTTGATTTCGCCACCACTGGCTTTCAACTCATTCTACAAAATAAAAATAACTGTAAAAAAATTTTAAAAGTCCCATCATTTCTATTCTCTTCATAGCACATCTATTAGATAAACTCGGAATGTTAAAAAATTCTTCTAAGAAGCCTCAGTTCAAATCAACCCCCTAACTCTCACAAGCAAAACCCATTGACTAGTGAAATGACAAAAGCAGCTTTGTGGACACATACCTCAGAGTTAAATATCTGTATGCTAGTGTAAAACTGGATTGCTCATTAGAATACAGACATATCAACACAGGCACACAGAACACCCCAAGCATACAACATTCTTGTGATTCACTCTTCTAGCAGCAGAGCTTGTGGTAATGCAAAGCTTGTGAGTTTTATCAGAAAAGACCATTCTGGAGCAGGGGAAAGGAGATGCCAAGTGCCAATAATAGAAAATATACTGACCATACATATATAAATGCCCGGCCTGGAAAGAGAGACAGGGATGATGTATACATATAAAAACTGAAATTATATTTAATGATACCATAAAGCAACCTTTTTGGTGGGACTTTCAAAAACATGTTTTTCACATACAATTCATATATTGTACTAAAGACATAATTTATTTTACTTCTTATAACAGAGCCTCAACATTAAAAAGCATGCATTTTATTGTCATAAGGAATATGCAAATTGCATTTTTTTCCTTGCAAGGACACTGGGGCGAATATTATAATTAACTCCATCTATTATATCTAAAATCAACCTGGGCGCAGTGGCTCACGCCTGTAATTCCAGCACTTTGGGAGGCTGAGGCGGGTGGATCGCCTGAAGTTAGGAGTTCAAGACCAGCCTGGCCAACATGGTGAAACCCCGTCACTACTAAAAATACAAAAAATTAGCCGGGTGTGGTGGCACATGTCTGTAATCCCAGCTACTCAGGAGGCTGAGGCAGGAGAATCGCTTGAATCCGGGAGGCAGAGGTTGCAGTGAGCTGGGATCACGCCACTGCACTCCAGCCTGGGGAACAAGAGCGAAACTCCATCTCAAAATAAAAAAATAAAATAAAATAAAATCCAACATAGAGGTCAATGACTATAGACATTTCCTACCGTTGATCTGTTAATATGTAGTAATCTAGTACTTTTTTGTTCTCTGTGATTCTTTAGGCATGGGAGGAAACAATTTATGGCCACAGGGCCAATGAAAGGAATGTGAGTATGACTTAGTCACCTAGGGATGGTATTTCAGATTACTGCCCACAGCTCTGGAGGTGCAGCTATGAGGAGAAGCTGGCAACTAGCACTGTAGAACATTATATAGCCCAACAACTCATTCCTGACCCCGTCTGGAAGCCCCACCTCCAGAACTGCTGCCGGAGAGTATGTATGTGCCTTGTTACAACCATATTCTGTTAAGGGTCCTGGGAAATTCTTCGGGGATGAGACAAAATGTACTTTTTACAAGAATTTCTGAAGACTTTTCAACGCTTAAAATCTCCAGAGCAGGAGAACTGTAATGCAGAAATGGTGAGGAGTTAAAAAAAAAAAAAGAAAAAAGTTACTCAACAGGTTTCCCCACATAGGGAGTCACCTGGTGGGAATGTTTGCAGCAGGAGGGCACTGAGAAGCAGTACAATCTGGTAACAAGAGGAAGTTCAGCTTCGCAGATCCCAATTTGCTGTATCTCCCGACCTGCCTTCTAAGAGAAGTCTAAATTTGCTCACTTTTCACATTCACAGTGCCTATCAGCCTGTGATACTGCACTTTGCTAACTGACTTACACACATCATCTCTTCTTAAAACATAAAGTTGTTAAAATTACAGTTAAAAAACCAAGATGAAATTATTCATTGCCCAGAGAATTAGTCCACCAAATACTATTAGAGAATGTATACTTAATAATGTGGGGAACAGAAGACTCAACTCGCAGAACACACATTATGGTTTCCAACATGCGCCACATTTCAGTCTGCCCAGGAACAAATACAATTCAATACTGTTCTTTTGATTTTGTTAGACAATTAGGACATCAAGAGATTAATGGTTTGTAATTTGAAATCTTAGAACAAATGCCTGAAGGATACAAAAATATGTGTGTGTGTATTTGTATCGATGTGTGTGTGTGTGTGTGTGTGTGTGTATATATATACATATATATATGAATAAATGGCATTTAAAAGGTAATGTCTGTTTTCTTTTTTTGAAATAGAGTCTCACCCTGTCACCCAGGCTGTAGTGCAGTGGTGTGATCTCAGTTCACTGTAACCTCCATCTCCTGGGTTCAAGTGATTCTCCTGCCTCTGCCTCCCTAGTAGCTGGGATTACAGGTGTGTCCCACCACACCCGGCTAATTTTTTTTTTTTTTTTTGTATTTTTAGTAGAGACGGGGTTTCACCATGTTGGCCAGGCTGGTTCTGAACTACTGACCTCAAATGATCCACCTGCCTCACACTCCCAAAGTGTTGGGATTACGGTGTGAGCTGGTGCGCCTGGCTAAAAGGTAACTTCAATTAAGCAGTTCTGTAGTGTCAGCTTACCCGTTAAGCACAGGACAACTTAAAGGGGAAGGACCCTCCATAGTATTTTGAATATCAAAATTTTTTTTTTTTTGGAGATGGAGTCTTGCTCTCTCGCCCAGGCTGGAGTGCAGAGGCGCAATCTCGGCTCACTGCAACATCTGCCTCCTGGGTTCCAGCGATTCTCCTGCCTCAGCCTCCCAAGTAGCTGGGATTACAGGCGCCTGCCACCACACCTGGCTAATTTTTGTATTTTCAGTAGAGACGGGGTTTTGCCATGTTAGCCAAGCTGGTCTCGAACTCCTGACCTCAGGCAATCCGCCCACCTCAGCCTCCCAAAGTGCCGGGATTACAGGCGTGAGCCACCACACCCAGCTGAATATCAAAATTTTCATGCTTACTGAGCACGTTACCTTCTTGCGATTTCTCCCGTTTTCTTATCTACTGTTCAGGAAAACAGTACATCGTAAGGATTAAAGATTAAGTAGATGATCTACTGTATGACCCCTTCATAAGAAATTTCCAAAATAGGCAGATACATAAAGACAGGAAGTAGATCAGCGGTTGCCCGGGGATGAGAGCAGGGGGAGCTGGGAGTGACTACACAGGTATGAGGTTTCTTTTCAGGGTGATAGAAAACTTCTGGAATTAAACAGTGGTAATGGTTGTACAATGTGAATATGCTAAAAATCACAAAACTGTATACTTTAAAATGGTGATTTTATATTACGTGAGTTATATCTCAGTAAAAAATTACCAAAAAACCCTCATTAATGAACACAGCTGATATTTCTCTCTAGTCTTCTTCTTTCTTTCCTCAAAAACCAAAATAAGCTCTCCAGTCTTCTTCCTTCTTCCCTCAACAACCAAGATAATAAACTACTACTTCTTTAACAACAACACAAACATTAAGTAGAAGAGCCAGGGAAACTCTCAATGATACTGACTGGTAACATCACAAAAAAAGTGAGTGGGGTGGGAACGAGGACTAAGAAAGCAAAGTCAAGATTAGACCACGGTAAGACCTGCAAATCCAGTGAGGGTAGGGTTCATGTGAACAGAGAACAGCTAGGGGACCAGGGCTCAGATGTAAGGGTCTGGTGACATTTCCTAATTCCAATACTCAGTGACCATCTGCTGGATGACACAATGAATGAATGAATGAATGAATGAATGAATGAATGAATGATGCAGAACACATACTGTATAGTTGGTTGAGCTGCTTTGTTTGGACACAGCTGCCTGGTACTTGGCCATTCGATCCTTTATAGAGGTTTCTGAGAGGCGTGGAAGTTCCAGATTTCGCCTACTCTCATTTTTCTCCGAGTTGAATGTAGAAGATGACAATTGACCTAGAAGCATCCAAATAACATGTTTTATTTTATTTCTCAGATGGGGTCTCACTCTGTCACCCTGGCTGAAGTGCAGTGGCACGATCATAGCTCACTGCAGCCTCAAACTCCTGGGCTCAAGATATCCTCCCATCTCAGCCTCCCAAAGTGCTGGAATTACAGGTGTAAACCATTGTGACTGGCCAATGTGTTTCATTAGAAGATAAAAGTGATTCAAATAATTTCAAAATTCTAAATTTTGGGTTATTATTATCTAATGGCCAATTTCTTCCATTAAAAGCACGAAGAAGAAAATCAGGAATATAATTGTCATTTACAAAGTAATATTCACTCTTTCTTGGCATTAAAAGAACCTTACCATAATTGAACATTGCATATTTATTTATTTTTTGAGACAGAGTCTCACTCTGTCACCCAGGCTAGAGGAAAGGACAGTGGCAAGATCATAGCTCACTGCAGCTTTGAAGTCTTGGGTTCAAAGGATCCAGCCATCTCAGTTTCCCAAGTAGCAGTGACTTCAAGCATGCACCACCACGCTGGGCTTTTTTTTTTTTTTTTTTTCCTGTAGAGATAGGTCTCACTATGTTGCCCAGGCTGGTCTCAAACTCCCGGGTTTAAGTGGTCCTCCTGTCTCACCCTCCCTAAGTGCTGAGATTACAGGTCTGAGCCATCACGTCGGGGCCTGTATTTTAAAATTCTGGTTAATTTAACATGAAAAAGAAGAGATCTCAATGCCTTTTAATTTGCATTTCTTTGATTACTAGGTAGCTGATGCTTTTCCTGTTTTCACTAATTTTTTCTTTTGTGAAGTGCCTGTAAGTCCCCTTTAAAACGTAATTCCACTCTCAAAGTGTTATGTTATCACTGGTAATACAGGGTAACCAAACCTGATATGGGACACAGCCCATCTATTGAAGCCCTCAAATCCCAGATGACTAGAGCCAAAACTGATCGTAGCACTTTACTTATAGCTCCTCAAAGTACCTTTTGGTTACCATAGGTTATCACTAACAAGGGTGGATTAAAAATAGAAAAAAAGAGGCCGGGCACAATGGCTCATACCTGTAATCCCAGCACTTTGGGAGGCCGAGGCAGGTGGATCATGAGGTCAGGAGATCGAGACCATCCTGGCTAACACAGTGAAACCCTGTCTAGACTAAAAATACGGGTGCCTGTAGTCCCAGCTACTCGGGAGGCTGAGATAGGAGAATGGCGTGAACTGGGAGGCAGAGCTTGCAGTGATCCAAGATTGTGCCAATGCACTCTAGCCTGGGAGACAGAGTGAGACTCCATCTCAAAACAAAAAAAAAAAAAAGCTATTTAACAAGAGCAATGAGATTTGAGAATGGCTTGCATCTAATAGGCAGACTTTCTTTTAATTTGTGTCACTCTTCCTTTAAAAGCATTGGCTTCGAGTCCAAAAGATGTTGCTACTAGTGAGTACTTCCTATAGGACCTCATACACAAGGAACTCTCTGCTTACCTGGGCCTATTTCCAGGTCATCTAGAGAATAGCTGTTTTCAGAGAGCTTCCTTCCACTTGCACTTCGGCTTTGGGCCCGGAGAATCTGGAAAACGAAACCCAACGATAAGTTTTGCAGAAATCATGGGAAATCTTGATGCAAGGTTCAACTTGCAAACCTTCTTTATAAATAAAATCCAGATTTGACTTTTTTTTTTTTTTTGAGACAGAGTCTCGCTCTGTCACCCAGGCTGGTACAGTGGCACAATCTCGGCTCACTGCAAGCTCCACCTCCTGGGTTCACACCATTCTCCTGCCTCAGGCTTCCAAGTAGCTGGGACCACAGGCGCCCGCCACCACGCCTGGCTATTTTTTTGTATTTTTAGTAGAGATGGGGTTTCACCGTATTAGCCAGGATGGTCTCAATCTCCTGACCTCGTGATCCACCTGTCTCGGCCTCCCAAAGTGCTGGGATTACAGGCACGAGCCACCGCACCCAGCCCAGATTTGATATTTTTATATTTCATAGAATTTTAAACAAAATTACAAATATCAAGCACTACATATTCACAGGTGCCCAGGGAAAAACAAGTAACTCTATGTAGGTAATATTCTCTGCTAAAGATCACTTCCTAACCAGCAAGCTTTGTAATACTTATTGGAGGGGAATCCTCACATACTAGATGACAATGACATGCCTTCCAAATTGCCAAGTGTTGATGCAGAATCTGCTGTTTCCTTTCTCTATCTCACGTTATTTCTGCTATTGCTGCCTTGGTTCATGTCTTCATCATCTTTCCCCTAGATTATTGCATTATACCTCTTTAACTGGTTCTTCATTATCTTCCACTCCAGTCTCTATGATGCTGCCATTATCCCCAATAATACAAAGTAATTATCCAAAAATATAAATCTATTTTACTCTCCTTTTCAAAATTCTTTCAGAATTCCCACACACTCCTGAAATCAAATCCAAAGTGCTTAGTAAGTCACAGAAGTCCCGTTCTAGATCTGGTCCCTACCAAGTCAGCCTCCTTTGTCCTTCTGTTGCCTTGCAAATGCCTGTTAATTCAAAGACTCGGTGTAAGCACTATGAAGTCTGAGTACCTTGCCAACACAAATTTAGGTCATCTTTCCTCTGTTCCCAAGGTACCTGGTCAAACTGTTGGGTGACTGTCCCTCTACTGCACTGTAAGCTCACTGAGGGCAAAGACCATGTCTTTCTCTCCATATATTTCCAAGACTTACAGAAAAGTGGATGACACAAATTTTTTTTTTTTTTTTTTTGAGACACAGTCTCACTGTCACCCAGGCTGGAGTGTAGTGATGCGATCTTGGCTCACTGCAGCCTCCGTCTCCCAGGTTCAAGAGATTCTCCTGCCTCAGCCTCCTGAGTAGCTGGGATTACAGGCACTTGCCACCACGCTCGGCTAATTTTTATATTTTTAGTAGAGACAGGGTTTCACTATGTTGACCAGGCTGACCTCAGGTGATCTGCCCACCTCTGCCTCCCAAAGTGCTGTGATTACGAGCTTGAGCCACTGGGCTTGGTCGACACAGACTTTTTTAATAAAATATTTTGTGATTCCATTAAATTACTACATTTATCTCTCTCATATCTAGGGTAGATCTTTCATGAAAGTTACAAATTATAATTTTTAAGACTGTAGAGTCAAAAATATTCCCAGACATAGTTCACAGGGAGTATGTCATGTTTATTCAGCTTATACTGAGTGCCTTACATCAGATCCTATCCTTCAAATCTCAATTTATTTCCAGATAACTTGAGGTTAAAAAAGATATCTGAAATCCAGTATGACAGGAGATAAGAATAAAACACTTAGCACCCTTTTGAGTTTAACATTAGTAAATAGTCACTAAATCTTTAAGTTCAATGGACTAATCAACTTTACTATAAAGTTTGAGAAAGTGAGGCTGGGCATGGTGGCTCACACCTATAAACCCAACATTTTGGGAGGCCAAGGGGGGCAGATTGCTTGAGCTCAGGAATTTGAGACCAGCCTGGGCAACATGGTGAGACCCTGTCTCTACTAAAAATGCAAAAAAATTAGCCAGGTGTGGTGACATGCACCTGTGGTCCCAGTTACTTGGGAGGCTGAAGTGGGAGGATTGCTTGAACCAGGGTGGGCAGAGGTTGCAGGGAGCACAGATCGCTCCACTGCACTCCAGCCTGAGCAAGAGTGAGATTCTGTCTCAAAAAAAAAAAAGAAAATGAACTATCACTTTTACATATTTTTTATACCCCCTCCTTGGAGAGAGAAAACATGCCACATCAGAAATCAGAGCCAAGGATTTGTCTGTTTATACCACACCAATAAGAATAGTTTCTTTCAAATTCAGTATACATTTAATATCTCTCCCAAGGCCAGGCAAAGTGACTCAAGCTTGTAATCCTAGCACTTTGGGAGGCTGAGGCAGGTGGATCACTTGAGCCCAGGAGTTTGAGACCAACTTGGGCAACATGGCAAAACCTCGTCTCTAGAAAAAAAATACAAAAGTTAGGCCAGGCACGGTGGCTCATACCTGTAATTCCAGCACTTTGGGAGGCTGAGGCAGAAGGACCACAAGGTCAGGAGTTTGACACCAGCGTGACCAACATGGTGAAACCCCGTCTCTACTAAAAATACAAAAAAATTAGCTGGGCGTGGTGGCCCACACCTGTAATCCCAGCTACTCAGGAGGCTGAGGCAGGAGAATCGCTTGAACCCAGGAGGCAGAGGTTGCAATGAGGCAAGATCAGGCCACTGCACTCTAGCCTGGGTGACAGAGCAAGACTCCGTCTCAAAAAAAAAAAACCCAAAAGTTAGCTGGGCGTTATGGCACGTGCCTGTAGTCCCAGCTACTCAGAAGGCTGCAGTGGGAAAATTGCTTGAGCCTGGGAGGCGGATGTTGCAGTGAGTCAAGATCATGCCACTGCATTCCAGCCTGAGCAACAGAGTGTGTGTGTGTATAATTTGTCTCCTTGCTGGGTATGGTGGTTCATGCCTATAATCCCAGCACTTCGGGAGGCTGAGCCAGGAGGGTCCTTTGAGCCTAGGAGTTCAAGACTAGCCTGAGCAACATAGGAAGACCCTATCTCTACAAAAAAGAATACAGCGAGCTGTGACCACACCACTGCATTCCAGCTTGGGTGATGAGTAAGACCCTGTCTCAAAAAGTAATAATAATAATTTATATCCAGTCAGCTTTGCAATTTACATTATTGATTTAAGTCTATTTTTTCTTTTTTTTTTTTTTGAGACAGAGTCTCGCTCTGTTGCCCAGGCTGGAGTGCAGTGGCCAGATCTCAGCTCACTGCAAGCTCCACCTACCGGGTTTATGCCATTCTCTTGCCTCAGCCTCCCGAGTAGCTGGGACTACAGGTGCCCGACGCCTTGCCCGGCTAGTTTTTTGTATTTTTTAGTAGAGACGGGGTTTCACCGGGTTAGCCAGGATGGTCTCGATCTCTTGACCTTGTGATCCGCCCGTCTCGGCCTCCCAAAGTGCTGGGATTACAGGCTTGAGCCACCGCGCCCGGCTGTAAAATGGGTTTTCATGATACTGCAGGTGAAGCACAGCATTACTTTCAACATATTTCACCTCCAAACCACTCGAACATTAAGAAGAACAAGGCTGGGACGGGCATGGTGGCTCATGCCTGTAATCCTAGCACTCTGGGAGGCCAAGGCAGGTGCATTACCTGAGGTCAGGAGTTCAAGACCAACCTGGTCAACCTAGTGAAACCCCATCTCTACTAAAAATACAAAAAATTAGCCAGGTGTGGTAATGGACGCCTGTAATCCCAGCTACTTGGGAGGCTGAGGTAGGAGAATCGCTTGGACCTGAGAGGAAGAGGTTGCGGCGAGCCGAGATTGTGTCATTGCACTCAAGCCTGGGTAACAAGAAACCCTGTCTCAAAAAAAAAAAAAAAAAAAAAAAAAGAACAACAAGGCTGGGCATGGTAGCTCACGCTTGTAATCCCAGCACTTTGGGAGGCAAAGGCAGGAGGGTTGCTTGAGGCCAGGAGTTTGAGACCAGCAACATGGTAAGACCCTGTTCCTGCTTTAAAAAAAAAAAAAAAAAATTAGCCAGGCATAGTGGTGATGCCTGTAATCCCAGCTACTCTGGAGGCTGGGATGATTGGCTGAGTCCAGGAAGTCGAGGCTGTAGTGACCTATGATTGTGCCACGGCACTCCAGTCTGGATGATATAACAAGGCCCTGTCTCAAAAACAAGCAAACAAACAAACAAACAAAAAATGATCTCAAATGCATTTAAGATGAGTTTTATGATCCACATTTTCCAAGTGGTAATCTGAGGTATAGGAAGAAGGAGGGGTTTCCTTCACTATTTCTCAAGGAAGTAAAGGAACACAAAACACACACACACACACACACACACACAAATTCTGATACCAAAATATTGTTCTGTAACAGACTTTTATCACATTTTAGCTCTTTTTACTCAGACACTTTAGGGAGTCTTAATCATTCTAATATCAAGGAAAGAGAATAGATAAGACACTTTTAAGACTTTCTGGAATTTCCTGAGGCCTAGCCTCACCCCACCCTGAAGTCCTCCTTCCTGTCAGCTGACAATAACTCCTGTTAGTATGAACATCCCTTAAATATTCTCTGTGAATCCATAAATCAAACGCACCAAGATGTACTACTAAGAGAATAAAAGTTTGGGGCTTTTAGACAGTAATCTGTAGAATTTTGGCCGGGCGCGGTGGCTCAAGCCTGTAATCCCAGCACTTTGGGAGGCCGAGACGGGCGGATCACGAGGTCCGGAGATCGAGACCATCCTGGCTAATACGGTGAAACCCCCTCTCTACTAAAAAAATACAAAAAACTAGCCGGGCGAGGTGGCGGGCGCCTGTAGTCCCAGCTACTCGGGAGGCTGAGCCGGGAGAATGGCGTAAACCCGGGAGGCGGAGCTTGCAGTGAGCTGAGATCCGGCCACTGCACTCCAGCCTGGGCGACAGAGCGAGACTCCATCTCAAAAAAAAAAAAAAAAAAATCTGTAGAATTTTTTTCTGTATTTTTTAAAAAAGAAATAAAGTAAGTTAGGTTCTAAATAAGTAACAAAGCAGGATTTCCTGTCTTTTCTACACCTGTTTTCAGAAAAAATTATCTTTAAAAGCTGATTCTCAACACTTTAATTTACTGAGAGTCCCCTACCTCAGCCACTTCCTTCAACCCTTTCAACTTCAGCTTCCTTTGGATGCTGTCATCTCACCAAAGTCAAGGGCAGAGGAAGGTTGGCTTTTAGGCAAAAATGGAACTTTGCTGAACTATGCATGGGAATCAGGACATAGATAAAACATAGTCTTGATTCCTTAAAGTACTGAGAGAAAAATTTCTTTCTTCAGGGACTCTCTTAGAGAGTTAATGTAAGTAAAATAATACACATGAAAAGAGCTTTTATCTCCAGATGGTAGGATTTCTCTACATTTTTTGTATTCCCAAGCATTCTACAAATACTATGTGTTAGTCTTACAATTAGGGAAAGAAAAAAAAAAGGAAGGATAACAAGTCATATCTATGTAAGTAGACAAAAATGGTAAAACCAAATGCTAATAATGCTTTGGGGAATGTGTCCTTATATTGTACTAGTGGTGTTATAATCTTGAGAACAAGCTGAAAATATATAAGAATAAACAATAAATCATACCTTTTGATGTAAGAACAATGTTTAATGAATTATATCCAATTTTATTTTATTTTTTTTTTATTTTTTGAGACAAAGTCTCACTCTGTCGCCCAGGATGGAATGCAGTGGTGTGATCTCAGTTCACTGCAACCTCTGCCTCCCAGGTTCAAGCAATTCTCTTGCCTCAGCCTCCTGAGTAGCTGGGATTTCAGGTGCATGTCACCACGCCAGGCTAATTTTTGTATTTTTAGTAGAGATGGATTTTTGCCATGTTGGCCAGGCTGGTCTCTAACTCCTGACCTCAAGTGCTGGGATTACAAGTGTGCCTTGTGCCTTGGCTCCCGAAGTGCTGGGATTACAAGTGTGAGCCGCCACCCAGGCCCCAAACTCTTCTAACTCTACAGCTTTCATTCATATCTCTTGCATTCCAATGTATTTCTTCTGTTCACTGTCCTGATGCTTTTCAATTAGTTAAGCATAAAATGTGGGAAGACAGAGTTAATTAAAGTCTTTGAGAACATAGCTGTTTTCATGTTTTCAATTTTTCCCAGTTTCCTTAGATTTCAAATATATGTAGGGCCCATTGTTTCTATCCAATAAATAGTTATTATAATATCCATGAAGATAGTGTTAAATGGTAGAATGGGTACTACCCAATTTCAATCCTGTTCTGATATTAATTAGCCACATGCCATGGGGCATATTGATTAACTTTTCTGACCTCATCTGATCGCATCTATAAAATTGGGATTGTAAAGTTCTAAATGACTGAGGGCAGTGAGCTGGATTTAAATAACTTCTTAAACTCTCTTAAGGTTCTAGGATCTATATGTCAACAATTTTGACAGTGATTTCTCACTCACTGAAACTCATTGATGAGTTAGAATGAGTTAGAAGGCTGGAGGAAATGACTCTTAAATATATTCATTCTGGTAGAGAATTAGTGAGAAATAGGCTTTAATCAATTTTCATTATTTGGAAGGCAGTTATGCTTACCACGATACCACCAATGCCACCTTCCTTTTATTAAATACTATGAACTAAGTTATTGACCACTAGGGTATAAAAACATTCTTACTTTTCCTTTTGAATTTATAAAAATAAGTTATTTTTTATTTTTGCCTTATCTAGTAGCAAACATAAAACTATCCTGACTTAAAAAGCCAACATTGTTCTTTCTCCTATTTTTATCTTGGATCACAAGTTCATATACAGTCAAGCAAGTGCCCCAAAGAAAAACCCCAGAATTGAAAACAGGTGTATTCCCTTCAGAAAAATCAAAGCTAGAATGTTTAGCTATTAAAGTGTTTCCCCTGAGACTGAGATCAAGTGACTTCACTGCAGTGGCTCAAGAGTGGCCGACTCCCTCCTTCCAAATCAGCCCATCATAGAACACCTATTGCTAAACAGCAAAAGCCAGAGGCTTAGACTGGATCCCTCATAACTGGAGACTTCAAAGTGTTCAGAACTTCAAGCCTGGCCTATGACGTAAAATCTTTTTTTTTTTTTTGTAAGTACAATTGCTATTTTATTTTTCTCCAGAGGCTAGTTTTTCTTCAGTCCTTAAGAACTCTGCTCCTTATTTGGGCTTCGGTGGCAGTCATGGGGCAGCACCCATAGGTCTACATTGGTCCTTGCAGGAGCTTCATGACCTTGATTCCTGACTACTGTGCTGTGAATGGCACAACTCACACAGTAATGCAGCTTCATATCTAGCCTGGGAAGTATACAGGTGTCCAGGATGCTCACTTCAGAAATATCGCTGACTGTTGCAGCCTCTACGTTTCAAATGATGAATTTCTTAATAGTCTTGCCATTGGGCACACAATGGGCACAGTTCATGCAGCAAATAGGCTGCAGTGAATAGCATACACCTGGTTGCGGCCCTCTTCGGCATGACCACTGTTTCTTCTTTTCTTTGTCATCTTGGAGGTGCAGGCCCAAGAAAGATGAAGCAATGAAGTAAATATCTTAATTTGAGGGTGACTAAATGAGTGCTTCAAGACCATTTACTTCAAATCCACATTCTGCAAGACAGTTCAAGAAAAAAGGCAAAGTCGCCATCTACCTCAAGGCTATGGGCTCCACAATACTTAGCACAGTTGTCCCCAAGTGTAAACACTTCCCATGGCGTGCTTCTTCCCTGTCTCCCAGGTTAGGCACAATGATGCCAAGGCGCCTGTCATTGACACTCTCATCCTTTAAGAATTTCAGGCTGGGTGTGGTGGCTCATGCCTGTAATCTCACCAGCCTGGGAGGCCAACGCAGGAGGATCACTTGAGCCCAGGAGTTTAAAATAGTCTGGGCAACACAGTGAAACCCTGTCTCCATAAAAAATTTTAAAAATTAGCTGAGAGTGGTGGTGCACACCTGTGGCCCCAACTATTTGGGAGGCTGAGGCAGGAGAGTCAAGGCTGCAGTGAGCCATAACTGTACCACTGCAATCCTCCAACCTGGGCAAGAGTTAAGACCTATCTCCATTAAAAAAAAAAAAAAAAAAAAAGCATTTCAAACAATAACAGCAGTTTAATTCTTCCTTTGGCACCTAGGTAAAACTGGTCTTTCTCTACAAAGTCTACTATGTTCTGGTCTCCTTTCAAAAGTATAAACACACTGAAATTAAAACATGAAATATTAAGAATAAAAGATTCAAAAAGTAGCAATTGGGGGATGAGTATTCCAAAGTTTGAGTATAAGATTGGCTATGAGACTATACAGATAGGTTGAGCTCAGACTATAGAATACCTGACAGAACTGTTAAAAATAATCTAGACTGAGGCTGGGCATGGTGGTTCATGCCTGTAATCCCAGCACTTTGGGAGGCCGAGGCAGGCAGATCACCTGAGGTCAGGAGTTCGAGACCAGCCTGACCAATATGATGAAACTCCGTCTCTACTAAACATACAAAAATTAGCTGGGCGTGGTGGTGGGCGCCTGTAATCCCAGCTATTTGGGAGGCTGAAGCAGGAGAATTACTTGAATTTGGGAGGTGGAGGTTGCAGTAAGCCAAGATCATGCCATTGCACACCAGGCTGAGTAACAGAGAGAGACTGTCTCAAAAATAAATAAATAAATAAATAAATAAAATCTAGACTGCTTTCAGTATGGACAATGATGCTTATTTAGAAACAGCAATAAAACCAAGGGTGGCTGTGTTTTCCACTCCCTTAGCAGTCCATTAAGTGACAAATCAGGAAATTAAAACTGGCACAAAAAAAGCAATGAAACCTAGAAGCCCAGGTGAATCTTACGTCTCTTCCATCTTCTTCTTCTTGTTTTTAAGGGACAGGGATCTTACTGTGTTGCCCAGGCTGGAGTGCAGTAGTGATCATGGCTCACTGCAACCTCAAATCTCATGCTCAAGCAATCTTCCGCCTCAGCCTCCTAAGTAGCTGGGACTATCGGTGCATACCACCACATCTGGCTAATTTTAAATTTTTAGTAGAGATGAGATCTGGCTATATTGCCCAGGCTCGTCTCAAATTCCTTGGCACAAGCAATCCTCCTGCCTTGGGCCTCCCTAAATTCTGGGATTACAGATGTAAGCCACTGTGCCCAAGCTCTTCCATCTTCCTATAGCTTTAGCAATCAATCTGGTCGTCCAGTGCTATCAGCCATCTAGTAGGATCTCTATTTTTATTTTCATATATTTTTTGAGACAGAGTCTCACTCTGTTGCCCAGGCTGGAGTGCAGTGGCATGATCTTGGCTCATTGCATCCTCCACCTCCCAGGTTCAAGTCATTCTCCTGCCTCAGCCTCCCAAGTAGCTGGGACTACCGGCACAGGCCACCATGTCCGGCTAACTTTTGTATTTTTAGTGGAGACGGGATTTCACCATGTTGGCCAGGCTGGTCTCAAACTCCTGGACACAAGTGATCCCCTAACCTCTGCCTCCCAAAATGCTGGGATTACAGGCACGAGCCACCACGCCTGGCCTAGTAGGATCTTATATGGAAAGTTTTTCTCCTCTCCAAGCAGGCTTAGAAAGAGAGGCTTGTTCTGACCCATATCTCACTAGATATTTATGAGAAAAAGTGTCTCACCATATCCTTACACATAATCAGCATTTTTGTCTGCTACAGTCCCAGTCATTTCCTACCTTTGGCCAGTTTCAACATGCAAGCAGCCTTTTGCACTGAATCTACATTGTGTGTACTGGCATGACATCAGCTGTCCTGTTCCTAGCAGGGTCTGGGAGGAGGAGACTTACAATGGTGCTTTGAGTCACAACAAAGCCCCTTCCTCTCTATTTAGGATTTCTGACATTTTTTCCTTCCACTTAAAATTCTTCTTCTATTTAAATAAAAAAAATTAAATTAAAACCATAAAGGGGAAAGAAGGAGTTGGCAGGACTAAAGGTCTAAAAACTTGAGAGGGAAGAGAGTTAAGAAAAGTTATAAAACTGCTTTGTGGTTACATCTCTTGCCAACTGGTTTCACTGTTAAAGCAGAGCTAACGCTCATGCACAGAAAAGTGTTCTAGCTTTACAAATCGTCAAAAACTCATACAACTTCAAACATGACCCCCAAACATTCAAGAACTTTCATAATTCTAAGCAGAAAAGAACTGACATTGCAAGTTATGGGAAGGGATTGACAATATCACACCTAACATAACTGAAGACTACGGGATGAGTTATTTTTTATCTCAGAAAGAATGCTTCATATTATTATATCACTTTCCAAACACAGGGATTTGGGCCAAATATTTAGCTTAAAAAAATCCAGCTTTCCCATCTAGGTGGAATCTAGAGTAGGGATGGCTTTGCTTCCCATCAGGTCTGTTTATTTCATTATAACGACTGTTGTAACGAACCATCCCGATGTACAAAGCCAGATATATAGGAAAGTATGAGAAAACTGGAAAAATTTACCAGCTTCGTGGCCTCTGGATTGTGTTATAAATCACCAGCATATGTAACTCATTTTCTAGTTAAGTAATTCCCTCTGGGGACGAGGTCTGCAATCCACATGAAGGATCAAATTTCATTAGCAGTTGTAGGAAAACGCAACCCCGTGTATTTGCAAGTCAAAACTCCCGAAAGCTATAGCTAGTCTGGCTATCTTCATTGATTTTGCCTGGGAGAGGATTTTAGCTGACAGAAAACATTTGTTGGAAGGCACAGATGAG
The DNA here is from genome assembly GCF_002776525.5 of Piliocolobus tephrosceles. Taxonomy (NCBI): domain Eukaryota; kingdom Metazoa; phylum Chordata; class Mammalia; order Primates; family Cercopithecidae; genus Piliocolobus; species Piliocolobus tephrosceles. The sequence goes on from NC_045443.1 coordinate 47,383,194, forward strand.
GAAGTTGAGAAGAAGAGAAGGGATTCAGCTAGCAGAGACAAGTAAGCCTCAGTCTTAATGTTAAACTCTGGCCTTAACACTCAGTCTGCAGCTGTGTCCAAGCAGAGAGCTATTCGGCAGTAATTCCACCCCCAGAGCTACAAATGATAAAGAACGCAGGAAGACAATTTAAAAGGGCAAGTGTACAAAAACACATAATCTAATCGGTATTAAACGCTCTTCATTTCTAGATACCAATTTGAATCCCAGTGTGAACTTGATTTAACATGAAATTGGGTCAGAGATTCACAAATCTTAGCATCTATGTAAATAATTCATTTGAGACGTATTAACTTATCTAACTGGAATCAAAAGACATACTGACCACATATTTGCCTCTACTCAAAATGGCTAGATTGGAAAAACAGCTTTGTTTAGTACTTGAATTGGCTTTCTCAAGTTTCAAACCCACCCAATTCTTACCTTCGTTTGAGTTGGTTCACCTTTCTCAAACATCATCTTAAGCCTGTTCAGCGGAATATTATATTTCTCTATTTTGCCTGAAGCTTCTGTGTTTTCACTGATTTCTGATTTTTCTACTTCATGCCTGGATTCTCCTAGACAATTTTCCATTTTTTTACTTTCTGTTGAGTGGTCTTTAAGATCCTCACTGTCCTTGATGTGGGGATATCGACCCTGAACGAGGGCTTCAGGAGGTGACCTGAATCTAGATCTGGGGTGGATTTGTTCCTCTTGGTCAGCTTTGGCTCCAGAAGCAGCGTGGCTTGTCACTTCAGCAGGAGGATGGTCCGCTCTGTGCCTAATCTCAGTGCTGCTGTTCCGTAGAGAGTCTGTGTGAGACTCTGCTCCCAGCCCTGGGTTCTCCCACTTCTTCTTTAACACAGTCAGGGTCCCCCTTCTAAAGTGCTGGGAGAGATTTTCGGTGTTCTAGAAGAACAAGAAGTAGGTGCCAGTTATAACTTGCCTGTTGAAACATTCAAACATGTTGTTCTTTGTAAAATGAAAGTTAAAACTCCAAGCTGCTCCTGGTCCACTGCTGTTTCAGACAGCTGTGAACAGTTACAGCCCTGCCACATGGAGAAAGCATCCACCCGGGAGAGGGAGAGGGAGAGGGAGAGGGAGAGGGAGAGGGGAAGAGAGAAAAAGTCAGGAGCTGAAGCAGGAAGTGATAAAACAGGATGGCCTTATAAGGACAAAATGAGAAGAAAGGCAAGCCCAGCTCTAATGATAGTTACATGAGAGACAAGAGATTTTTACCCAAAGATTAATGGGGAAAAAAACAAGAAAGAAAAAGCAAAATACAAGTGCTTGAAACGCTGTAACTACACATTAGCAAAGTTCATCATTACCTGCCATAAAATAACATGGTAAATTCTGCTGGTTTTTTCTTTTAAATAAGACAAAAATATAGGATAGCTGAAACTATACAATACCATTAATTATGGATAGTGGCAGCAAGGATTGAAACTATTTGTAGAACCCTGGAGAAGTCCCCAGAGTTTTCCAAGTATTTGCATAAATATTTAGTTATATCTGACATAATTTACATGCATATGAACAGTCAAATTTTATTTTTACATAAGAATTTAATCTTTTTTTTTTTTTTCCCTGCTCTTCTCTACAAGTTTATCTGTGTATAAATTCTCAGTTATCGGGGCTGGGCACGGTGGCTCACGCCTGTAATCCCAGCACTTTGGGAGGCCAAGGCGGGCGGATCACGAGGTCAGGAGTTCGAGACCAGCCTGACCAACATGGTGAAATCCCCGTCTCTAAAAAAAAATACAAAAAACTGGCTGCAGTGGTGTGCGCCTGTAGTCCCAGTCACTCGATAGGCTGAGGCTAGAGAATCGCTTGAATCTGGGAAGTGGAGGTTGCAGTGAGCTAAGGCTGTGCCACTATACTCCAGCCTGGGTGACAGAGTGAGACTCCATCCCCCAACCAAAAAAAACCCAAAAAAACAAAAACTCAGTTATCAAGAAATTCACTGTTTTACAGATCCTTTGTTTGTAAAATATGCAGGCTTCAAATGCAAATACCATCACCAATCACTCAGATTATCAAAGGACACATATTTACATATCTAAGAGAGTTCACTTTCACCAGGGCCAAACATGGAATTAATTTATACATATAAACAGACTGAAAACATCCTGGAAATTGTTACTGTTGTTCCACAATAGAGGAAACACGCTTGTCGAAAATTAAATGTCCCGGCTGGGCACAGTGGCTCACACCTATAATCCCAGCACTTTGGGAGGCTGAGGCAGGTGGATCACCTGAGGTCAGGAGTTCGAGATCAGCCTGGCCAACATGGTGAAACCGTGTCTCTACTAAAAATACAAAAATTAGCCGGGCGTGGTGGCAAGCGCCTGTAGTCCCAGCTACTTGGGAGGCTGAGGCAGGAGAATCACTTGAACCCGGGAGGCAGATGTTGCAGTGAGCCCAAATTGCTCCACTGTACTGGGTGACAGAGCGAGACTCTATCTCAAAAAAAAAAAAAGAAAAAGAAAATTAAATGTCCCGTACTTTTTTTTTTTTTTTTTTTTTTTTTTTTGAGACAGAGTCTTGCTATGTCGCCGGGGCTGGAGTGCTGTGGCCGGATCTCAGCTCACTGCAAGCTCCGCCTCCCGGGTTTACGCCATTCTCCTGCCTCAGCCTCCGGAGTAGCTGGGACTACAGGCGCCCGCCACATCGCCCGGCTAGTTTTTTGTATTTTTAGTAGAGACGGGGTTTCACCGTGTTAGCCAGGATGGTCTCGATCTCCTGACCTCGTGATCCGCCCATCTCGGCCTCCCAAAGTGCTGGGATTACAGGCTTGAGCCACCGCGCCCGGCCATGTCCCGTACTTTTAAAGGACTGTACTCCTAAGTAAATTGAACAGCACCACCTTCCCAACAAACTGCAAACTCCAATACCTTCTCTCCTGTAGTCTGTTACTCACCGGTCTTTCAACTAAGAAAGAAAGGACAAACAACCTAGGAATTAAACAGGATTAGCAGCTATTTTGGGAATTAAGTCTCTCACCCTATTACTCTTCTGAATATACCCTGAGAGCCACTTCATCAAGTAGCAACAAGGCTTGAAAAAAAAATTGTAGAACAACTGCTTGATTCTAGTGTTTACATTTTAGTTTACAAAAATGATCCATTGGGGGAAGAATGTATGGATCAGAGATATAAGAAGCTTAAAAAGTTTTCTTGCTGGAAAAGAGAGAATTACAAAACAGCTCCAGAAGCTGGTTCTACCCTAACTGCCAGCAGCACTCTTGGCTCTATAAGGTCTCGTGCTACACAATGGATGAGTCATCTAGGTCTCTGACTTCACCTGCCCTTACTGTAACCACACAGGAGCCCTGACAATCACTTTGCCTTGGTAACTGGACACTGTTTTTTCTCAGATATATATCGTGTGATCAAAGTATACTTATTGACATGAAAAGATGCTCATAGGATACTTTTGAATGAAGAAAGCAAATTATAAGACAGCATGATCCCATTTCAATTTTTTTAGAGACAGGGTCTCGCTTTGTCACCCAGGATGAAACGCAGCGGCATAATCATAGCTCACTGCAGCTGTTTGACTTCCTGGGCTTAAGTGATCCTCCCACCTCAGCCTCCTGAGTAGTTAGGACTACAGGTGTATGTCAGCATGCCTGGCTATATATATATATATATATATATATATATATATATATATTTTTTTTTTTTTTTTTTTTGAGATGGAGTTTCGCTCTTGTTGCACAGGCTGGAGTGCAATGGCATGATTTTGGCTCACTGCAACCTCCGCCTACCGGGTTAAAGCAATTCTCATGCCTCAGTCTCCCAAGTAGCTGGGATTACAGGCATGTACCACCATGCCTGGCTAATGCTGTATTTTTAGTAGAGATGGGGTTTCTCCATGTTGGCCAGGCTGGTCTCGAACTCCCAACCTCGGGTGATCTGCCTGCCTCAGCCTCCCGAAGTGCTGGGATTACAGGCATGAGCCACTGTGCTCAGCCCCAACTGTCTCTTTAATATGTTCATAACATTATCTTATTTTTAATTTATTATTTTTCTCAATTACAAAAGTAATAACTTGTTGGGGGGAAAACTTTCAATCAATATAGAAATATGTACATGACATGAATAGATGCTACAATACATGCCATTTTCCCTACTTGACTCCCCACTTTTCCCAAACTAGATACCCACTCCTGACAGTTTATATGGTATATATGTTCTCATTCTTTTCTATTTTGTACACTATATGTATTTTTTTGTACAAAATCATACTGCACTTACTGTTCTACACTTTGCATTTAATCACTTAATGTGCTTTTGATGTATTTTCATGCCCATACATAAAATCTTCAATCTTTTTTTTTTTTTTTTTTTTTGAGACGGAGTCTCACTCTGTCACCCAGGCTAGAGTGTAGTGGCACGATCTCAGTTCACTGCAACCTCTGCCTCCCAGGTTGCAGCAATTCTCTTACCTCAGCCTCTCAAGTAGCTGGACTTACAGGAATGTACTACCATGCCGGCTAATTTTTGTATTATTAGTAGAGACAGGGTCTCACCATGTTGGCCAGGCTGGTCCTGACCTCCCTCAGGTGTTCTACCTGCCTTGGCCTCCCAAAGTGCTGGGATTACAGGTGTAAGCTGCCATGCCTGGCCAAAATCTTAACAACCAGATAGTATATTATACTCTATATGCAATTACCATTCCCCTACTGATTAATATCTGTATCGTTCAAAATTATTTGCCAGCTATTTAGATTACAATTTATATCTCATTATTACTTTAATTTACATTTATCTGATCATCAGTGAGGCTAAGTATTTTTTCACATAGTTACTTCTTTGTTATCTATTTTATTTATTTATTTATTTATTTATTTATTTATTTATTTATTTATTTTTGAGACAAGGTCTTGCTCTATTGCCCATGCTAGAGTGCAGTGGCATGATCACGACTCACTGCAGCCTTGACCTCCTGGGCTCAAGTGATCCTCCCACCTCTGCCTCCCAAGTATCTGGGACCACAGGCCCATGCCACCACGTCCAGCTAAATTTTTAAAATTTTTACAGAGAGGGGTCTCACTATGTTGCCCAGGCTCAAACTCCCAGGCTCAAGTGATCCTCCCACCTCAGCCTCCCAAAGTGTGGGGATCACAGGTGTGAGCCACCATACCCGTCCTCTTCTTTAAATACCTATTCATGTCCACTTACCTCAACTGCTAAATGCACTGGAGGCTTCTGCTTTATTTGATCTCACTATAGCATTTGACCACTCTCCCTTGTAAAAACTGCTTCCAACTTTTCTGTGATACCCCTTTTTCTTAGATTTCTTCCCATTTTGAGATGCAAGAAGGGTGTAGAAAAAAACAATAATGAAAAAAAAGATTTCATTGGGCGCAGTGGCTCACATCTGTAATCCCAGCACTTTGGGAGGCCGAGGCGGGCGGATCACGAAGTCAAGAGATCGAGACCATCCTGGCCAATATGGTGAAACCTTGTCTCTATTAAAAATACAAAAATTAGGTGGGCACGTTGGCATGCGCCTGTAGTCTCAGCTACTTGGGAGGCTGAGGCAGGAGAATTGCTTGAACCCAGGAGGCGGAGGTTGCAGTGAGCCAAGATCATGCCACTGCCTTCCAGCCTGGCAAAAGAACAAGACTCCATCTCAAAAAAAAAAGAAGTTTTGTTCTCATTTATCTGGCCACTACTCAGTTTCATAATTTAGTAATTCTTTTTCTTTTCTTTCTTTTTTTTTTTTTTTTTTTTACAGATTTCCCCTCCTCTGTCCTTCCCTTATATGGTGGGGTCCCTCAGCGTTTTTGTCTTAGGTCCTCTGTTTTGCTTACATTACATATTCTCTGCATATGATGTTATCCATCCTGATTTCACCCACCATATAGATTATAACATCAACAAATATATAGATAGATCTATATACTATGTATCTATATAGACAGAGTTATAGAACTTATCTCTAGACAGATATCTCTCCTTTTCTACCAATTCTACCTGGAAGTGCTAGAGGCATCCTAAACTCCTCCTTGATTAAGGTTGAAGTCTTCCCTTTCTTTTTTCTTTTTCTTTCTTTCTTTCTTTCTTTTTTTTTTTTTTTTGAGATGGAGTCTTGCTCTGTCACCCAGGCTGGAGTGCAGTAGTTCAATCTTGGCTCACCACAGCCTCCGCCTCCTGGGTTCAAGCGATTCTCCTGCCTCAGTCTCCCGAGTAGCTGGAATTACAGGTGTGCACTACCATGTCTGGCTAATTTTTTTGTATTTTTAGTAGAGATGGGGTTTCACCATGTTGGCCAAGCTGGTCTCGAACTCCTGACCTCAGGTGATCCATCTGCCTCAGCCTCCCAAAGTGCCAGGATTACAGATGTGAGCCACTGCACCCGGCCTGAAGTCTTCCCTTTCTTCCCTTCACTCCTCATTCTCTAACCTGTTTCTTTTCTTGAATTCTCTATCTTGGTGAATGCGACAATCATCTTTTCATCTGTCAAGTAGGCCTGTTCTCTTATGCCTTCATGCTGTGCATGCGCTGCTTCCTCCGTCTAGAACACAAAGCCTCTGCCGCTCCCTGTCGCCTCTGCTTAGCTAATTCCTCTTGGTCCTTTAGGGTTGAGTCAGGCACTGCCTCTTCTGGGAAGCCTTCCTAGATGTGGCACAGTTCAGGTCCCTCCTAAATTCTCCCCCAGCCCATTCTATTTATTTGATATGGTACTTATCACACCTGGATTATAATTCTATTTTCCAAATTCTAAACAGTCCCTTGGAGGCAGAGAATACATCTCATTCTTCTTGTGTCCTCAGGAGCTGGAACATAAGAGATGCTCCATGATGACTGTCTATACTCATGGGGTCAACTTCTCTCATCCCACTGTCTTGAACCTAGTCCAATTCAGGCCTCTATTCCACCACTCCCAAATAACACGAGATGACCAGTGACCTTCATGTTGCCAAATCTGATGGTCAGTTCTCAGCTTATCTGTGTGTTTGATTCTGTTAACTCTCCTTCTAGAAACACTTTCTTCACTTGGCTTCTGGCACTTGTTTCCTCTGCTAGTTACTCCTTATATCTCCAACCTTTAAACGCCAAGGTGCCCCTGAGCTAAGTCATGAGACCACTTCTCTGTCTACACTCACTTCCTACCTCATCTCAGGCACCTCAAAGCTTAAAAAAAGCTTTAAGTACCACTGACACTTTGACACAAGTCCATTTTATCCGCAGCAGGCATCTCTTCCAATTCCAGATTTTTATATAGTATCCAAGTTCCTACTGACATTTCCATTTGGATGTCTTAATAAAACATGTTACAGTTTACATGTGCAAAACTGAGCTTCTACTATTTCTCCCTCTCTAAATCTGCTTTACTGTAGTCTTCCCCGTCTCAATTAATGGTATTTTAACTTAATTGTGTTTCAGCCGAAAACACTGTTGCTATTCTTTTATTTATTTATTTTTTTATAATAGAGATGGGGTCTGCTATATTGCCCAGGCTGGTCTTGAATTCCTTACCTCAAGTGATCCTCCTGCCCTGACCTCCCAAAGTTCTGGGATTACAGACACAAGCCACTGTGGTAGAGCCACTGCTGCCATTCTTGATTCTTATTTCTCTCTACCTTCAACATACATCCTGACCACTTCTCAACACCTATACTGCTACTACTCTAGTCCAAACCATAGTATACCTGGTCTAAATCATTATAATTGTCTCTTAATTGGTCTCCATTGTTCTGCCATTATTGTTCCTCTACATTCTCTTCCTTCTATTTTTTTACATTTAAAAAATAAAGAGACAGGGTCTCACTAGTTTGCCCAGGCTAGTCTTGAACTCCTGGCCTCAAGCGATCCTCCCGCCTCAGCCTCCTGTGATCCTCCCACCTCGGCCTCCTAAAGTGCTGGGATTAGAGCCTTCTCTTCCTTCTTTTTAAAAATTTAAGTCAGACCACATCACTCCTTTGCATATAAACCCTCTCCAAAGGCCTCCTTGCATTCAGAGTTAAAGCCCAGGTCTTTACAATGACACCATTTGACCTTTCTCTTTGTATTCCTCAAACACACCAAGACCGTTCTTGCCTGAGGACATTCGCACAAGTGTTTCCTTCTGCCTGACTCTTCTCCCTGGCTCATGTCCTCAAATCTCTGCTCAACCGTTTCCTCATCACAGGCCTTCATTGACCACCCTAGACTCTATCCTCCTTACCTGCGTCATGCTGTTCCACAGCACTAATCACTACTGACACAATTTCTTTTTTTAATTAAAAAAAATTTTTTTTGAGACAGAGTCTCACTCTGTCACCCAGGCTGGAGTGCAGTGGTGCGATCTCGGCTTACTGCAATCTCTGCCTCTCGGGTTCAATTGATTCTCCTGCCTCAGCCTCCAGAGTAGCTGGGATTACAGGCATGCGCCACCACACTCAGTTAATTTTTGTATTTTTAGTAGAGACAAGGTTTCACCATCTTGGCCAGACTGGTCTCCCAACTCCTAACTTCAGGTGATCTGCCTGCCTCGGGCTCCCAAAGTGCTGGGATTATAGGCATGAGCCACCGTGCCTGGCCATACTGACACAATTTCTTTATTGTCTGTCTTTTGCACTAGAATGTAAATTCCACAAGGGCTGGGATGTAGTCTGTGCTTGGCATGTAGTAGGTGCTCAGTGAAAACTTGTTAAATGGATGAGAGGGAAGGGAGGGAAGAAAGAAAGGAGCAAGTAGTGGGGGGGACAGACAGAGGCAAGAGGGAAGAAATCAGCAGTTGAGTAAAGTAATGGTAGTTTTTTCTTATAATGCACCAGAGGAGATCCATTTTTTTAATTACAGGAAAATTAAGTCAAGGACCTCAGCCATAGAGAGAACAAATTTACAGGGACACATTATGCACTAGTTTAAATAGGTTAGGTACTGAAAACTGCCAGGAGGATGTTTTTGTAATGCCATCCAAATTAAGGAATTATTGCCCAAACATATGAGTTTTCTTCCTCACAAGATTAAATCAAGCAAAATTTCAAAAGACATGTATTGTTCAGCCTCACTGGAAATTAGCAAGCACGGAGACTAGAGAATGGGTAAAAGCAGAGAGTTTATTCTGGAGGTTTTTGTCTTTGATAGATCCTGCAGCTAGGAAACTTGCTGACTAGATTGGGTCAAGAAGTTTGCTTTAAACAAAAAACCCAGAAGATGAGAACAGCTGCACAGCTACTACCATTTAAATGCACAGATGTAGAAGTTCTGATTGTCTGATGCGGAAAAAAGGAAGACTACCTAGGAAACCCTGTGTTCTCATTTGAGAAGAAGCCATTTTACTAACCTCAGGCAAGCGCTTGGTCTCTTGTCCTTCACTCAACACAGGAAAGAAAAAGTGGTTCAAAAGGAGAAACGCAGTGAAAAAATAAGATTCCCTGCACTGAATCAAGCTGTCCTGAGCAAATGGCTCACAGATCACACCAGCTGGCACAAATGTCCACTCAGCTGACACAGAACCCAAGCCCCACAGAGGCTGCAGGTGGCCTGGCCACACAGTTCCGCTCAAGAAGTGCCACGTGCCCTGGAATTTCTGAATACTTACAGTTCTCTTCTTCTCCATGTTTGTTTCTTCAGCTGCTTTCTGGTACCTTCAGAGAAGCAGGGGAAAGAATGTCTCAAATTAAACTTATATTTTTACTCTTTCAATTTTTTTATCTTTTTTTGAGATGAAGTCTCACTCTTGTTGCCCAGGCTTCAGTGCAGTGGTGTGATCTCGGCTCACTGCAACTTCTACCTCCCGGGTTCAAGCGATTCTCCTGTCTCAGCCTCCAGAGCAGATGGGATTACAGGCACCCACCACCATGCTCAGCTAATTTTTGTAGTTTTAGTAGAGATGGGGTTTTACCATGTTGGCCAGGCTGGTCTTGAACTCCTGACCTCAAGTGATCCACCTGCCTCGGCCTCCCAAAGTGTGTGCCCAGCTTTTTTTTTTTTTTTTTTTTTTTTTTTGAGACAGGGTCTCACTCTGTTGCTCAGGCTGGAATACAGTGGTACAACCATGGTTCATCATAGTTCACTGCAGCCTTGACCTCCCGGGCTCAAGCGAACTTCCTGTCTCAGCCTCCTGAGTGGCTGGGACTATATAAGTGCACACCACCACACCTGGATTTTTAAAAATTTTTGTAGAGATGGGGTCTTGCCATGTTGCCTAGGCTGGTCTCAAACTCCTGAGCTAAAGTGATCCTCATGCTTCGGCCTCCTAAAGTATTGAGATTACAGGCGTGAGCCATCACCCCAGCCACTTCCTTTTTTTTTCTTTTTTTTTTTTGAGATGGGACTTCTCTTTGTCACCCAGGCTGAAGTTCAGTAGTTTGATCTTGTCGCACTGCAACCTCCACCTCCAGGGCTCAAGTGATCCCACCACCTCATCCTCCTGAGTAGCTGGGACCACAGGTGCACACCAACACATGGCTAATTTTTCGTATTTTTCGTAGAGACAGGGTTTCACCATGTTGACCAGGCCGGTCTCAAACTCCTAAGCTTAAGTGATCTGTTGGCCTCGGCCTCCCCAGATGCTGGGATTACAGGTGTGAGCCACCAGGCCCTGCCCCCCAGCCACTTTCAATCTTTAAGAAAACCAGTTCTGGGCTGGGTGAAGTGGCTCACACCTGTAATCCCAGCACTTTGGGAGGCTGAGGCAGGTGGATCGCCTGAGGTTGGGAGTTTAAGACCAGCCTGGCCAGCATGGTGAAACCCCATCTCTACTAAAAATACAAAAATCAGCCAGGCATGGTGACGCACACCTATAATCCCAGCTACCTGGGGGGCTGAAGCACGAGAATCGCTCAAACCCACGAGGTGGAGGTTGCAGTGAGCTGAGATCACGCCGTTACACTCTAGCCCAGGTGACAGAGCAAGACTCAAAACAAACAAGCAAGCAAACCCAAAAAAACAGTCTGCATACCTATTTCTGCCAGCAGTTGCTTTTAACAACTCTATCAGAAGAAGCTGTAAATCAGAGCAGACCTCACTTCCTGCAGCTATTCCAGTCATCTGCTCTGATATAACAGCAAGATCCCAGTGGATAAGGTCAAATGCTGAAACAATTGCATAGAACAGAAAGTCCAGGCTTTAAGCCCCAGTTTTGCTGCTTATTAACTGTGATCTCTGGCAAGTGACTTAATCTCTCTAAGTCTCAGTTTCCTTATCTAGAAAGTAGTTACAATCTACTTTCAGGATTGCTGGGAAGATTAAATGTAATCACATGTGTAAAAACATTTTGAAATTAGTTAAGTCCATACAGCAATGCATTAATCCCAATATATACATTTCCCCTCCCATATTTATGCCTCTGATATCTTACAATTGTTCTAATCTTGAGAGATAGTCACATTGCCTGTACATGTTGAATTTAGTATAAGTTATTGATATTGTCATTTTAACTCAGTTAAAAGTATTTCATGGTACTACATAGTTTTGTTTTGTTTTGTTTTGTTTTGTTTGAGGCAGACTTTCACTCTTGTTGCCCAGCTGGAGTGCAATGGCACAATCTCGGCTCACTGTAATCTCTGCTTCCCGGGTTCAAGCATTCTCCTACCCCAGCCTGTTAAGTAGCTAAGATTACAGGCATGTACCACCATGCCTGGCTAATTTTTGTATTTTTTACTAAAGACAGGGTTTCACCATGTTGGCCAGGCTGGTCTCAAACTCCTGATCTCATGTGATCCACCTGCCTCAGCCTTCCAAAGTGCTGGGATTACAGGCTTGAGCCACTGCACCCAGCTATTATTATATGTTTTAAATGCCACTTTAAAATGTCTTTTAAAAGATTACATTATGCTTGGCATTTAAGGAAAAATTATTTTACATATGTACAAGAGTGATATGTGAGAAAAGTTTGTGATAAGCACTGATCAGTTTAATGAGCAGTTTTTCTTAGAGATGCAAAAATAGTGGCACAGCCTATAGTTGATGACATCTTAGATTTCATAAATAATTATTTGTTATTACTTTTATCATTTTGTTATTTTTATTACTTGGATTGGAAGACCTCTGAGAAAAAAATTAAAGTCCTTTTCAAGGAGGAACAGGTTTTCTCCATTTAAAGGCTAAATGGTCCGGAGATTTGTGCAGGTCCAAGCTGCACAAATCTCCAGACCACCCAGAACAACCTTTTTTTTTGAGACAGAGTCTTGCTCTGTTACCCAGGCTGGAGTGCAGTGGTGTGATCTCAGCTCACTGCAACCTCTGCTTCCCGATTCAAGTGATTCTCATCTCCCGGCCTCCCGAGTAGCTGGGATTACAGGCATGCCCCACCACACCTGGCTAATTTTTGCATTTTTAGTAGAGACAGGGTTTCACCATGTTGACCAGGCTTGTCTCGAACTCCTGGCCTCAAGAGATATGCCTGCCTTGGCCTCCCAAAGTGCTGGGATTACAGGCATGAGTCACCAAGCCTGGCCCCAGAACAACCTTAACCTGGCTTCCTCCAGGCCTCTGAGTCATGCACTGAAGTCAGCACCATCACATGGAGAATCACCATTGTGTGCCTCTCCTTGGGCCTGCATTAGCAGATCTCAGTGAGCCCCACCTCAGAAAAGGGCCCTGTTCAAAGAGCACTGTCCTCTGCCTAAAGGTAGAATTTCAGAATTCACAAGGCGGCATTTGGAGTAGAAGGTAAGAGAAGAAGAAAAAAAGCAGCCTCAGGCCTGGTGCCATAGCTCACACCTGTAATCCCAGCACTTTGGGAGGCCGAGGTGGGCTGATCACTTGAACCCAGAAGTTCGAGACCAGATGGGTAACACAGTAAAACCCTGTCTCTACAAAAAATACAAAAATTAGCTAGGTGTGGTGCACGCTTGTAGTCCCAGTGACTTGGGAGGCTGAGATAGGAGGATTCCTTGAGCCAAGGAGGTTGAGGCTGCAGTGAGCTACGATCACGCCACTGTACTCTAGCCTGAGCTACAGAGTGAGACCCTGTCTCAAAAAAAAAAAAAAAAAAAAAAAAAAACAGCCTTTATCTCCAGGACTCAAGCAATCCTTCCACCTCAGCCTTGCAAGAAGCTGGGACTAAAGACATCTACCATCATACCCGACTAACTTAAAAAAAATTTTTTTAGTAGATATAGGGTCGTGCTGTGTTGCCCAAGCTGAGCTGGTCTCAAACTTCTGAGCTCAAGTGATCCTCCTGTCTCAGTCTCTCAAAGTGTTGAAATTACAGGTGTGAGCCACCATGCCCAGCCAAGAAAGAGTATTACATAAAGGGTCTTCCAATTCTATCACTTTTTTTTTTTTTTTTGAAGAGTCCTGCTCAGTCCCCTAGGCTGGAGTATAGTGGCGTAATCTCGGCTCACTGCAACCTCTGTCTCCCGGGTTCGAGTGATCGAGTGATTCTCCTGAGTAGCTGGGATTACAGGTATGCGCTGCCATGCCCAGCTAATTTTTGTTTTTTTAGTAGAGATGGGTTTCACCAAGTTTGCCAGGCTGGTCTCGAACTCCTGACCTCAAGTGATCCACCAGCCCTGGCCTCCCAAAGTGCTGGGATTACAGGTGTGAGCCACCATGCCCAGCCCCCAATCCTATCACTGTCTAATTTTAATAGTCAGATATTAACAAGCATCTCAGTCACCATGTAGATATTGCTCTGCAATTGAGCAGAACTCTCTAATAGGGTAGGGTAAAAGGACTACCAAAAATTTCTGGCACTTCATTGACCATAACTAGGAAGAAAGTGGGATTAGAACTGCTATATTCAATTGACAAGCTGAAAATATATTTGCAACTTATATTACAGAAAAAAATTAATTTCCCTAGAATATAAATAACTACTAATCAACAGGGAAATGACAACTGAATAAATAAAAAGGCAGATATAAACATACAGTTCACGGCTGGGTGCGGTGTCTCACGCCTGTAATCCCAGCACTTTGGGAGATGGAGGTGGGTGGATCATGTGAGGTCAGGAGTTGGAAACCAGCCCCACCAACCTGGCAAAACCCTGTCTCTACTAAACATACAAAAATTAGCCGGGCGTGGTGGCAGGCACCTGAAATTCCAGCTACCAGAGAGATTGAGGCACGAGAATCGCCTGAACCCGGGAGATGGAGGTTGCAATGAGCCAAGACTGCACCACTGCACTCCAGCCTGGGTGACAGAGCCACATTCCGTCTCAAAAAAACAAAAAGAAAAACATACAGTTCACAAAAAGAACGTCTCATGGCTCTTAAACAGAAAAGATGTTCAACCTCAAAATGCAAATTCAAACAATGCTAAGAACATTTTACCTATCAAATAGGAAAATATTTTCTTTTTTCTTTTTTTTTTTTTTTTTGAGATGGAGTCTTACTCTGTCACCCAGGCTGGAGTGTAGTGGTGCGATCTCAGCTCACTGCAACCTCCGCCTCCCAGGTTCAAGTGATTCTCCTGCCTCAGCCTCCCAAGTAGCTGGGATTACAGGTGTGCACCACCACACCCAGCTAATTTTTTTATATTTTTAGTAGAGACGAGGTTTCACCATGTTGGCCAGACTGGTCTCCAACTCCTGACCTCAGGTGATCTGCCTGCCTCAGCCTCCCAAAGTGCTGGGATTACAGGCATGAGCCACTGCATCTGGCCAGAAAAGATTTTCTTAAAAAGCTAATATGCAGGGGGTTCCCTTTCTCAGCTTGGAGTCCTTCTCCCTCTGTCTCTGTATAGGGAAGCTTCTTTTTCCTTCTTTCTTGCCTAACAAACACTCTCTGCTCCTTAAAACCACGCACACACACACGTGTGTGCGTACACACAATGCACACAGCTAATATGCAGTTGGGTTGGGTGGCTCATGCTTGTAATCCCACTGCTTTGGGAAGTGGAGGTGATAGGACTGCTTGAGGTTAGGAGTTTGAGGCTGCAGTGAGCTGTGACTATGCCACTGAACTTCTGTATAAAACAAACAAATAAACAAACAAAAAAGGCTAATATGGGACATTGGTGAGGGTATGGGGAAACAGGTTCTGTCTTACATTGTTGGTGGGAAGGTAAATTGGTAAAATCTTTATAGAAGGCATTTTGTCTACGCCTTCTTTAATATTTGCCAAAATTATAAAAGCACAAATGTTATAATTTACCAATTCTTTCTGCTCCCAGAATTTATCCTATAGATACACCAAAAAAAATTTTCATATTAGATTATTTATCATAGCATTAAATATAACAGTAAAAGACTGAGAACAACCTGAATGTCCATTAGCAGAGGAGTGGTAAATTATAATGTATATGTATAATGAAAAGGGAAGGTGGTAGTGATCGTACAATAATATGAATGTACTTAATGCCACTGAACCGTATTCTTAAAAGTGGTTGGCCAGGTACAGTGGCTCATGCCTATAATCCCAGCACTTTGGGAGGCCAAGGCGGGTGGATCTCCTGAGGTCAGGAGTTCAAGACCAGCCTGGCCAACATGGTGAAACCCCGTCTCTACTAAAAATATAAAGATTAGTTGGGCATGGTGGCTCATGCCTGTAGTCCCAGCTACTTGAGAGGCTGAGGCATGAGAATCCTTTGAACCCAGGAGGTGGAGACTGCAGTAAGCTGAGATCACACCACCGCACTCCAGCCTGGGCAACAGAGTGAGACTCGGTCTCAAAAAAAAAAAAAAAAAAAAAAGAAAGTGGTTAAAATGGTAAATTTTATGTTATATACTGTGTATTTTACCACAGTTAAAACAAAACAGTATGGTACCAGCATAAACACAGATATATAGACCAATGGAATAGAACACACAGCCCAGAAATAAACCGTTACATGTATGGTCAAATAATTTTTTGACAAGAGTGCCAAGACCATCCAGTGGGGAAAGTAAAATCTTTTCAACAAATGGTGCTGGGAAAACTGGATAGCCACATGCAAAAAAATGAAATTGGACTACCATATACAAAAATTAAGTCAAATGGATCAAAGACCTAACTATAAAAGCTAAAACTATAAAACTCTTGGTTGAAACATAGGGAAAAAGTCTCACGACATTGGATTTGGCAATGATTTTTTGAAATTTATTTTTTGTCATTTTTCTTTCTTATTTTTGTTTTTCTTATTTTTTATCTTATTTTAATTTTTTATTATCTTTTGATCATCTCATCATTACAAGATTTGGTAATGCCTCATTGGAATACAACACCAAAAGCACAGGCACAAAAGAAAAAATAAACTAGACTTCAACAAAATTAAAAACTTTTCTGAGGGTTGGCGTAGTGGCTCATGCCTGTAATTTCAGCACTTTGGAGGACAAGGTGGGCGGATCACGTGAGGTCAGGAGTTCAAAACCAGCCTGGCCAACATGATGAAACCTTGTCGCTACTAAAAACACAAAAATTAGCTGGGTGTGGTGGTGGGCACCTGTAATCCCAGTTACTCGGGAGGCTGAGGCTGCTGAATCATTTGAACCCGGGAGGCGGAGGTTGCAGTGAGCCTAGATTATGCCACTATACTCCAGCCTTGGCAACAGGGCAAGACTGTGTCTCAAAAAAACAAAACAAAACAAACAAAAACAAAAAAACTTTTGCGCATCAAAGGACACTATCAACAGGCCGAGTGTAGTGTCTCATGACTGTAATCCCAGCACTTTGAGAGGCCGAGGTGGGTGGATCACTTGAGGTCAGGAGTTCAAGACCAGCCTGGACAACATGGTGAAACCCCGTCTCTACTAAAAATACAAAAATTAGCTGGACGTGGTGGTAGGCACCTGTAACTCCAGCTACTGAGGAGGCTGAGGCAGGAGAATCGCTTGAACCTGGGAGGTGGAGGTTGCAATGAGCCAAGATTGCACCACTGCCCTCCAGCCTGGGCGATAGAGTGAGTCTCTGTCTCATGAAGAAAAAAAAAAAGGAACATTATCAACAAAGTAAAAATGTCCCATGGAGTGGGAGAAAATATTTGCAACTCATATTTGAGTTTTAAAGTAACAAAAATGAGATAATGTAATACATACTATTCTGCTTCTCCCTTTCTCCATTTCAGAGAGAAATTCAGAGAAGCTGACATTTTAATTCAAGAAATACTTATCGCTGTCTACTATGTTCCAAGCACTAGAGAAAAAGTAATGAAAGAAATAACCAAAACAGACATAATATCTGCTCTCAGACGCTTACAGTTTAGACACTAAAAACAGAAGCACACAAATATACATACATACACATACACACACAATGGTAAGTCCTTTGGAAAAAAAAGAACAGGGTATTATTAAATAGCAAAGGAACACAATTGAGAAAGGAAGACGGAATCAAGGAAAGCCTACTTATATTAATTAGCCTGATTTGATAATTCCACAATGTATTCATGTATTAAAACATCACTTTGGCCAGATGTGGTAGTTCATGCCTGTAATCCCAGCATGTTGGGAAGCTGAGGCAAGTGGATCATTTGAGGCCAGGAGTTCAAGACTGGCCTGGGCAACATGGAGAAACCCTGTCTCTATTAAAAACACAAAAATTAGCCACCAGGCACGTTGGTGTGCACCTGTAGTTTCGGCTACTCGGGAGACTGAGGCGGGAGGATCGCTTGAACCTGGTAAGTGGAAGTTGCAGTGAGCCAAGATAGCGCCACTGTACTCCAGCCTGGGTGATAAAGCAAGACTCTCTCAAAAAACAAACAAAAGGCCGGGCGCGGTGGCTCAAGCCTGTAATCCCAGCACTTTGGGAGGCCGAGACGGGCGGATCACGAGGTCAGGAGATCGAGACCATCCTGGCTAATACGGTGAAACCCCGTCTCTACTAAAAAATACAAAAAACTAGCCGGGTGAGGTGGCGGGCGCCTGTAGTCCCAGCTACTTGGGAGGCTGAGGCAGGAGAATGGCGTGAACCTGGGAGGCGGAGCTTGCAGTGAGCTGAGATCCGGCCACTGCACTCCAGCCTGGGCGACAGAGCGAGACTCCATCTCAAACAAACAAACAAACAAACAAACAAACAAACAAACAAAAAACCATCGCATTGGACCCCATAATTATGTAAAATTATGATTTGTCAGTTAAAAACAAATGGACAAGTGCGATGGCTCAAGCCTGTGATCCCAGCACTTTGGGAGGCCAAGGCAGGCCAATCACTTGAGCCCGGGAGTTTGAGAACAGCCTGGGCAACATGGCGAGACCCCATCTCTACAAAAAAAAAAAAAAAAAAAAAAAAAAATTAGCAGGGCTTGGTGGCATGCGCCTGTAGTCCCAGTTACTTAAGGGGCTGAGGTGGGAGGATCACCTGAGCCCAGGAATTTGAGGATGCAATGATCCCTGATGGCGCCACTGCACTCCAGCCTGGGCAACAGAGTGAGACTCTATCTCAAAATAAAATAAAATAAAATAATTTTTAAAAGGAGTGCCTCGCTGAAACGTGTAGGCTATAGGCTGAGACGTGAAGTTTGACCAGATGAAGTTAGCCAGACAAAAAGAAGGGAGGAAAGCATTCCAGGAACAGAAAAACACCATGCGCAAAGGCCTCAAGGCAAGAAAGTGTCTCAAGTGTATAGGGTACACAAAGAACTCCGGTGTGGCAGAAGCTCGCTGAGAGGCAAAAGGGCAGGCGATGAGGCGGGAAGCAGGGGTGAGCCATGCAGGTCATGCTGAGGATTTTGAATTTAATGGTAGGATGGTCACTGATTCAATTCGTGTTTTTAAAAGAGTGCTCTGGAGTGTGGAGAATGGACTGGAAGGGGCTGAGAATGGAGGTGGCATTAATGAGAGATAATGCTGGCTGGGCTGCAGAGATAAAGACAAGTGAATAGATTTGAGATACATTTCGAAGAAGAATCAGTAGGGTGGTAATGAGACGGGGAAGAGAGAATGATTCCTAGGTTTCTGGCAGCTGAGTCAATGGAAGTAATGCTTCCTGGGATGCGGAATTGTGAAGGAAGAGCAAATTTGGAAACGGGGAAGATCAAGAGTTCAATGTTAGCCATGTTAACGAAAACATCCATTTGGTGGGAGCAGTGATGAGATGCATGTGTCCAGAGCTCAGAAGAAAGCTCTGAGCTAGTTGTACGCATTCAGGACTTATGTGCCCACGGATTGTATTAAAGCCACAGGAGTAGATGACATCTGCAAAGAGTGTGTAGTGTGAGAAGATGCCTGGAACTCAGTCCTGGAGACTCTAACATTTCAGCAGTCAGAACAGATAAGAGAGACTGACAAGGAAGAGACAGAGAGGGAGGAGGAAAATGATGAGACTTCCAGAGAAGCCAAGAGAAGCAAAAATGTGGGAGGGAAAAAGTGGTGAGAGTTCATGTAAGATAAAGAACAAGAAACATCCCTTTGATTTAGCAACACAGAAGTGTCTGGTAATCTTGGCAATCCTTTTTCATTATAATTAATTCACCCATATTCCTTTAATGGGCATTTGGATTGTTTCCAGTTTTTCACCATTGCAAATAATGCTTTGGTGAATGTCCTTGCACGTATATTTTTCCCACTTGTACTTACATATCTGTCTAAGAGATTCCTTAAAAGTGAGAATTCAGGGATACAGTGGATTGTAGCTATTATAAAAAGGAACTTAGAACTGGCCTTGAACTTGCGTTTCCACACCCCTTGGATAATCATCTACAGTATATTACAGCAATAATACAATATATGAAAACTAGAACCAATTGGCAGACAGGTTTATATTTAGTCAACTGTTCTCCAAGGCAAGGTATTTACATTGTGGTTAGTTGAGTAAATAAGCTCAGAGGTTCCCTTCCCTTTAGTGTCTAACAGAAACATAGATTTAAAAAAAAAATCAAAATACTTCTCATCTTTGGCCCTGTCCTTTTAGCATGGAGGCATCTGTAAGAGCAGGTGTATACACCAAAGGCTGTCTTCAATCCTGTTCTCAAACCCCTACTCAAATATCCCCACCTTTTATTTGTAATGAAGTTCCTGCTAAATAGTAGGTAACAGGGAGAAAGGCTCTACACCACCACTTTCTTCCAAGTTCAATCCTTGGTACTTTTATATTTTGTACTCTTAGATTGCCACAAGACTGAGGCTCAATACTTCTGAATTCAGTGTTCAGGCCTCAGACTTTTCTCAGAGGCCCTTACAGCAACTAGCATTCTTCTGACACAAAATGTGAAGGACAAAAAATGGTGGCACCATTTTGAAGATTCAAATTTGAGAAAATAAAACATTTGCAATAAAATTTCTGTAATTAAAATCTTGTTCCTCTTTCCTTCCTAGATTTTTTTTTTTTTTTTTTTGAGATGGAGTCTTGCTCTGTCGCCCAGGCTGGAGTGCAGTGGCACGATCTTGGCTCACTGCAAACTCTGCCTCCCAGGTTCACGCCATTCTCCTTCCTCAGTAGCTGGGACTACAGGCACCCGCCACCACGCCCGGCTAATTTTTTCTTTTTCTTTTTTTTTTTTTTTGAGACAGAGTATTGCTCTGTCGCCCAGGCTGGAGTGCAGTGGCCAGATCTCAGCTCACTGCAAGCTCCGCCTCCTGGGTTTACGCCATTCTCCTGCCTCAGCCTCCCAAGTAGCTGGGACTACAGGCGCCCGCCACCTCACCCGGCTAGTTTTTTTGTATTTTTTAGTAGAGACGGGGTTTCACCGTGTTAGCCAGGATGGTCTCGATCTCCTGACCTCGTGATCCACCCGTCTCGGCCTCCCAAAGTGCTGGGATTACAGGCTTGAGCCACCGCGCCCGGCCTATCGGCTAACTTTTTCTATTTTTTTTTTTTTGAGAGGGCGGCTCGCTCTGTCGCCCAGGCTGGAGTGCAGTGGCCGGATCTCAGCTCACCGCAAGCTCCGCCTCCCGGGTTCATGCCATTCTCCTGCCTCAGCCTCCCCAGTAGCTGGGACTACAGGCGCCCACCATCTCACCTGGCTAGTTTTTTGTATTTTAGTAGAGACAGGGTTTCACCATGTTAGCCAGGATGGTCTCGATCTCCTGACCTCGTGATCCGCCCGTCTCGGCCTCCCAAAGTGCTGGGATTACAGGCTGGAGCCACCACGCCCAGCCTTAATTTTTTCTATTTTTTAGTAGAGACAGGGTTTCACCATGTTAGCCAGGATGGTCTTGATCTCCTGACCTCGTGATCCGCCTGCCTTGGCCTCCCAAAGTGCTGGGGATTACAGGCGTGAGCCACCCTGTCCGGCCTACATAAGGAATTTGATCTTGCAACTGCTCACTAATGCTCAGCTGTGGGGCAGGCAGCTGATGGAAGACGCTAAAATTATCTGGGGAGTAATAACAGTGTCTCAAATTTTTCTGAGGCCAGAAAACAGAGTTCCTGAGCCATGACTCTTGCTTGTATGCCCTCAAATAGAGCAAAGGGAATGCTGAGCCAAAGAAGGAAAACGGAAACTCCCAAGGTTTAGGCAATGTATTTTCTTGTGGAAAAATTTCACCACTAAAATGTTACAGAGAAGCGAAAGAAGAGGAAGTTAACCAGGCCAACTTGAAGGTCAATTTTTTTCTTATTGAAGGAAGAACAGTCACAAAATACTAAATATGAACGCTCTTTTTTTTTAAGATAGGTTCTCACTCTGTCACCCAGGCTGGAGGGCAGTGGTGCAATCACAGTTCACTGCGGCCTTGAGCTTCTGGACTCAAGTGATCCTCTCAACCCGGCCTCCTCCTCTTTCATGGAACTAGGAATGGGTGAAGTTTTAACAAAAACAGGAGCAGCTGTGATAAGGTAGAGGCATGCTGGCAGGGGGTGAGCTTAGGGGTCTTCGTGCTGTGTTCATCAGTTCTACTATCTTGGTGTGTGACCTTCAGTCACAATTGTTAATCCTCAAGCTCCTAATCTGTCAGAGTGGGACAAATGCTAGCCAGATCAGTGGTTTCAAGCTCTGCTAGCTGCAGCACCCTCTCTTCAACTGCTGTCTTATATAGAACCTAACCTTTACAAGGGATCAAAGCAGGATTGCTGGAATGGAAAATCTAAAGGGCTGGGCCTGGGATCTGGGCCTGGGCTTAGCCCTTAGGGTGTTCCAGTTGTTGGAGAACTGGCCCTGAGATTCCTCTGAAGACCGCAATTAAGATAGTTTAAAAACTACCAAGCTAGATTCTCTTTAATTCCAAAAATGTATGAGTCAAACAAATTCCACCCAAAGAGTCAACTGTTACCAAATGAAGGATTATATTATGCTGAAGTCAGTGGTGAGTGAAACCAAAGCTAGCTATTCAAATGGACGTATCAATAGGAACTTCTTACCTCAAATGTAATGACTGTTATAGAGGCTTAGTCAGAGAAATAAGTCTACAGCTATAAAGGACCATGGGACACAAGCTCTGATGCTAGAAAAAGTACTCTTCTATACATATAAACATAAAAAGCACTGTTAGCAATTAGAAAGTAAAGCTGACTTATCTACAAACATCAGCCAGATTAAGCTTCCTCCAAACATCACGTTCATATTAATCTCTGATCAGAGACCTCCTAAGTTTTCCTACTGTTTTTAGCTAGGCTTGTATAGGACTTACTATTTGTAAACCCCATAATATAAAGCCACTAGGTGTTGGAAACAGACATTAGTATATGCTTTGTGGAAAACAGTCCTGTAGTCTACAGCCATACCACCCTGAACGTGCCTGATCTCAACTGATCTTGGAAAATAGTCCTGCCGTCTTCTTTGGGAAGCTACAGTGAGTGAACCTTAAAAACCTTAAGTAATATTAGCAACGTGTTTCCACTGAGTATAACACCTAGAACAGAAATCCAGGCTGATTTCCTGGTTTTCACTCCCATCAGTATAAACCACCACCTGTCCTACTTCTATGTTACCTCCTGTTGCTCCCCTTCCTCTGGAATGTCTCCAGCATTCTCCAAGCCTACCAAATGACTCTATTCATCTTTCCAAACCAGTTCCATATGTTAAGCACATCAGAAGAAAAATACGTAACAGGAACAAACTCAAATATTAACTTGAACAGGTTACTTCCTTTGCCTCAGTTTTCTCAACTATAAAAGAGGGGTAAAGCCCCTTCCTCATATAGTTTTTGTTAGGATTTGAAATAGTATATATTTTATACATTTCTTTCTTTCTTTCTTTTTTTCCTGACACAGAGTCTCACTCGGTTGCCCAGGCTGGAGTGCAGTGGCGTGATCTTGGCTCACCACAACCTCTGCCTCCCAGGCTCCAGTGATTCTTCCACCTCAGCCTCCCAAGTAGCTGGGATTATAGCTGCGCACCACCACCGCCCAGCTAAATTTTTGTATTTTTTTGTATTGTCATATTTTGAGACAGAGTCTCGCTCTGTAGCCCAGGCTGGAGTACAGTGGTGTGATCTCGGCTCACTGCTACCTCTGCCTCTCGGGTCCCGGTTAAGCAATTCTCCTGCCTCAGCCTCCCAAGTAGCTGGAATTACAGGCACGGGCCACCATGCCCAGCTAATTTTTGTATTTTTTAGTAGAGACAGGGTTTCACCATGTTGGCCAGGCTGGTCTTGAACTCCTGACCTCGTGATCTGTCCGCCTCAGCCTCCCAAAGTGCTGGGATTACAGGCGTAAGCCATCGCGCCCAGCCGTTTTTTTTGTATTTTTAGTTGAGATGGGGTTTCACCATGTTGGCCAGGCTTGTCTTGAACTCCTGACCTTAAATGATCCACCTGCCATGGCCTCCCAAAGTACTGGGATTACAGGCATGAGCCAGTGCGCCTGGCCAAAATAGTACGTGTTTCTGTCAAGGGTCTAGCATGGTGCCTGGCACACTGATTCTAATTAACGGGTTCAGGATTGACAGTTTTGCAATCCTTTCAGCCTTCATAGAGAAAAGACAGTGAACCTAGTATACCATGAGAAGGAACTATGAGATCCCTCTGCACTTTCTCTCTGCAAGATTAAGAAGGCCCTAAAAGTTGGAAGCCTTTTCCAACTTCTTAACTCTCCTTCGTGCTACTATATGACCCAAATCCTAATGAAAACTGGCTGGGCTGGACAAGGACAGAATAGGGTGGTGAGAAAGGCACTGGGGAAGAGGTGAGAGCCTCACTGAAGTGACTGAGTTGGGCAAGGAAGAAAGTGAGGCCAGGAAGGGGACTGACATCCAGGGCTGGGTGTCCTGGTGAAGTCAAAACACAGGGTCACTGGGAATAAGAGTTAAACAAGTGGAAAAATAGGAGGCTCCAATCAAACAGTAGGTTCTCCAAATGCACCATTTCAGAGAAGGATTCTGAGTGATGATAGGTTGAGACTGGAGGCAGAGGCATGGGAGACAATATGCAGGTTGCAGAAACCGGGAAGATCAAGAAATTATGAGTCCAGGTCGGGTGCAGTGGTTCACACCTGTAATCCCAGCACTTTGGGAGGCTGAGGCAGGAGGATCGCTTGAATCCAGGAGTTCGAGACCAGCCTGAGCAACATAGTGAGACACTGTCTTTACAAAAAATAAAAAATTAGATGGGCATGGTGGTGCATGCCTGTGGTCCTAGCTACTTGGGAGGGTGAGGCAGGAGGACTGCTTGAGCCTGGGAGGTCGAGTCTGCAGTGAACCATAATTGTGCCACTACACTCTAGCCTGGGTGACAGAGTAAGACCCAGTCACGAAAAAAAAAAAAAAAAAAGAGAGAGAAAGAAGAAAGAAAAGAAATTATGAGTCCAAAGTATCAGACAGGTCACTGATGTGGACCCAGTGATTCTTCAATGAGGACACCATTGGCACCAATGGCCCTGGGGGACATTTAGACATGTGTTAGAATCTTGTTGGGTTTTCTCCCCTATCACTTGTTTTTTTTTTTTTTTTTTCTTTTTTAGTTGTCACAATGTCATGGGTTCATTTAGAGGAGGGCATCATGATGAATATCTTGCATGGGGAAGATCTACCTCACCCCAAATGCTATAGCACCCTCAATGAGAAACACTAAAAAAAAAAAGATGTTAGAAGCCAGCATCCCCTGGAGGCTAGCACGCCACTGCAACGAAGGGGAGGATAAGAGTGCAGTATAGTTAGATGTGAGCCTGAAAGCACACGTCTCAAACTTCAGAAGCAGGCACGAGAAACAATGAATGGGAAACAGTACTGGAGATATAGGAGAGTAGCAACCCTGGCCCCCAAAATATTTCAGGGAAGCATGTGCAGAAAGGGCAGGCAGCCAGGCCAGGTGCAGTGGCTCATGCCTGTAATCCCTAGCACTTTGGGAGGTCGAGGTAGGTGGATCATGATGTCAGGAGTTCAAGATCAGCCTGACCAATATGATGAAATCCCATCTCTACTAAAAGTACAAAAATTAGTCGGGCATGGTGACGTGTGCCTGTAATCCCAGCTACTCGGGAGGCTGAGGCAGGAGAATTGCTTGAACCCAGGAGGCGGAGGTTGCAGTGAGCTGAGATCGCATGACTGCACTCCAGTCTGGGCGACAGAGCGAGACTCCATCTCAAAAAAAAAAAAAAAAAGAAAGAGCAGGCAGCCACTGCTCAAACACAGAATGCATGTCATGCATGTCAAGGGAAAGTCAAGTTTAGTTAAAGACAGGTAGGGCTAAAGAGGGTGAAAAGGGTAAGAATGTGGAGAAGTTTCTCTGCCGAACAGGGAGTTTCCAAGTCCCATTAATCACATCTCAACACTGTCTGATATCCTTCTCTTTCCCTCTATCCCTGTTCTCCCTTGACCCCCAACAGCTTTCACTTGGGTTCCCAAGAGAGCCTCATAAATTGTCTCCATATTACCAATCTCTCATCTTTCTAACATAGCTTTACACTCTTGCCAGAAGCCTCCTTCTAAAATACCAGTCTGATCGTGTCACTCTCCCCACATGAAAACCAATTGTGTTCACTGGTTTTCTTACTAAATCCTAACCTTAGCAGAGCATCCGAGGTCTTCCATCTGGCTCTAAATGAATTACACCAGTTCCTTCTCCCTTTTGTATTTCTCCATGCCAGACTGCTTGCTTTCCTATTCCCTTTATCATGTTCAGCTTCCATAATCCTTTGCTTCAATCTCCTTAGACTTGACTCATTCCACTTCATGTTCAAGTTCACTGCTTTGACTCCACAAGTCCATCTCTTCCACTATCAGGGCTTCTTAAACTTCCCTGAAGGTAAAAATTACCTAGGATACTTGTTAAAAACATAATTTCCTGGACTCTATCCACATATACCGAATCAGAATATAGGACGATTTTAAAACATGTCCAGGCCAGGCACAGTGGTGCGTGTCTATAGTCCCAGCTACTCAGAAGGCAGAGGCAGGAGGATCGCTTGAGCGCAGGAGTTTAAGGGTGCAGTGAGCCGTGGCCACACCACTGCACTCCAGCCTGGGTGACAGAGTGAAACCCCGTCTCAACATTTTTTTTTTTAATTAAAAAAATTTAAAATGTCCAAAATTCTGACATTCCTCCTATCACAGGTGGAGTCAAATTACCCTCCTCCAAAATGAGTCAGCTTTAGTGACTCACTTCTAATGAAGTGAATGTGGTAAAAGTGATACTGTATGACTTCCGAGGCTAGGTCATAAAAGGCAACACAACTTTGAACTCCCTCTTTTGTTCCCTCCTTCCCTCTGTCTCTGGATGCTTGCCCTGGGAACTGAGCCAGCAAGCCAAACAGCCACATGGAATGGCCATGTGTAGGTATTCCTACCATGGCCCCAGCTGAGATCCCACATGACAGCATCAACCGCCTGACTTGTGAGCCAGCCAGCCTTTTGATGATTATGGCTCCCAGCCTTTGGGTCACCCTGGCTGATGCTGAGTACAGCAGAGATACTGCCCAAACTGGAGATTCAAAAGCAAAATAAATTCTGTAATTATTATTATTATGATTATTATTATTTTTTGAGACAGAGTCTTGCTCTGTCCCCAGGCTGTAGCGCAGTGGCACGATTTCAGCTTACTGCAACTGCCGCCTCCTGGGTTCAAGCGATTCTCCTGCCTCAGCCTCCTGAGTAGCTGGGACTACGGTACAGGCATGTGCCACCACACCTGATTAATTTTTGTATTTTTAGTAGAGACAGGGTTTCACCATGTTGGTCAGGCTGATCTTGAACTCCTGACCTCAAGTGATTCACCTGCCTCAGCCTCCCAAAGTGCTGGGATTACAGGTGTGAGCCACCGCACCTGGCTGGATATGTTCTAACAAAGTTTTATTTACTAATCAGCAGTCAGTGGGCTATAGTACACCTGTGTAGGTTGCACTTTTCGGCAGAACTTTGTGCAATGATGAAATGTTTCTGTGATGTTCAATACGACAGTCACCAGTAACAAGTAGTTACTGAGCACTTGAAAAGTGATAAATGCAGCTGGTAAACATTTAAAACTAAATTTTCAATGTTATTTAATTGTAATTAACTTAAACTGAAATAGCCACCTATATAGTGGCTACCACATTGGAAAGTGCAGGTATAGAGAGTGCTTAACACACCCTTCAACCAAATCGAAACTTGCCTCAAAACTCATCTCAACCAGAAAGCCTTCCTGATGAGCTCCTGTCCATCACACTCTCTCTATCTCTTATTCTGTACCTAATCCTCACTCCTATTCATTTTAGACTTGCTGATATTTTGCTCTATAATTATTTCATAATTATCTTTTTAAAAATAATTTTTTGTGTCTATAACTGCTTCTTCCACAAACTAAATAAAAATTCAAAGACATAGAATGTATCTTCTGATTATTACCCTCCTCCTCCTTCTGCACAGTATCTCATATAGTGTTTAAAATCCAGGAGGCGCCCAATGAAACTATTTTACATAATGTATTTCCTTCACCAATTTCCCTGACAGGTGGCAATGTGTGCCCCAGACAGATGGTCCTTTTGGACCAGGATCAACACTTACTTGGAGAATATTTCCACAATAGCCGATGACTTGTTCTTGTTGACAAGAGAAAGTTCTTTGGCAGTTACCCTCAATGACAGTGAGGTCCATTGCCGTCTATTAAATGGAGTTGAATCCATCTTGTCTACAGACACTGAAATACCTATGCAATAAAGAAAGTCAGAACATTAGACACAGAAGAGGATTCTCCAGCATCCAAGGATTGGCAGTGGTGTGGCAGAGTCCTAAACTTGCAGACCACATTCCTCCACTGTTCTCCCCTAAACTGTGTAACCTTGGTCAAATGATCCAATATCTTTGGGTTGTGGTTTCTTATAAAAGGAGGCCACACCAGATGACCTTTAAGGTCCCTTCCAGTTCCATTTTATGACTGACCCCACTGTGCAAACATCAGTTGGCCTTTCCCTGAACTGAAGTCTGTTCCAAAGTCATATTTGGAGTGAAATGTTCCCCTCTTCTGAATTACATCCCAGGGGAGGTACAATCAGCATTTCAGTAGAGCCAGGTTCAAATTAGTTTCTACCTACATCCAAGTTTCTTTTGGCTGCCCTTTCTCCCCAAGCTCTGCAGCACTGGCCACTCAGTGCCAAGGAGAGAGCTGGGGGTGCAGAGTGGTATAACAGGAAGAGCAGGGCTTTAAGGTGAGACAGACTTTGGGGAAATCCTAACTTTGTTACCTTGAACATATTATGTAATATTTTCCATTTCACTTTCTTCAGCTAAAAAATAAGGATAATATTTATCTTTAGGAGGTTTTGATATAGATGTAAGGAGATAATATATTTAAAATACTAGATATGTTACAGTAGTATTAAGAGCATTTTAGATATAATTATCATTGACTTTTGTTATAATTCTCATTTTAAAGTCTTTATCAAGGGGAAGTATAATGTACTTTAAGTTCAGGAGACAAACCCTCTTTTCTAACATCCCTTTCAGCCAAAGAATACATAAAGTCATATCCTTGATATCACCTAGTCCCTACCCATTAATCTGGATCGTTTGGTTATTTTGCCCCACTAATTACCAAAGGAAAGGAGTTCCAACCTTTGTCCAGAAGAGGTGAGATTAGAAATGAGTCAACAGTTTCCTTATTTGAAGAGTGAAAAACATAGATTAAAGTACCACTTTGTTTCTGATCCAGGAGTCTTGAAAACTAAAAAATAATAATAATAAAGTACTGCTAATTCACAGCTTACCAGAAGTAAAAGAAAAATAAAGTACTACTTACAGCTCTTGACAACCGAAGAGCATAACTGATCTGGTAGAATGTATGGTTCATCAGGTACTGCTTTCAATAACCTTGACAACCGTAGAACACAGAGGGTATTTAAATCCAGCAACTCAAGCTGCCACTTCACATTAAAAGTCCTGGGTCAGGCTGGGCGTGGTGGCTCACACCTGTAATCCCAACACTTTGGGAGGCTGAGGCGCTGGATCACTTGAGGTCAGGAGTTTAGGACCAGCCTGACCAACATGGTGAAACCCTATCTCCACTGAAAACACAAAATTAGCCGGGAGTGGTGGCGCATGCCTGTAATCCTACCAACTTGGGAGGCTGAGGCAGGAAAATTGCTTGAGGTGGAGGTTGCAGTGAGCCAAGATCACACCATTGGACTCCAGCCCAGGCAACAAGGGCGAAACTCCATTTCAAAAAAAAAAAAAAAAAGTCCTGGGTTAGGCATGATGGTTCATCTGTAATCCCAGCACTTTGGAAGGCTAGCTTGAGGCCAGGAGCTTGAGACCAGCCTGGGTAATATAGCAAGACCCCCTCTTCTCTACAAAAAATTAAAAATTAGCTGGGCGTAGTGGCACACACCTGTAGTCCTAGCTACTAGGCCCAGGAGTTGGAGGCTACAATGAGCTATGAATTGCGCCACTGGACTCCAGCCTGGGTGACAAACCAAGAAGTTCTCCCCCACCAAAGGAAAAAAAAAAAAAAAAGAGTCCTGTGATGCAGAAAAGTACTGTTCCGCATGTAATATTTGTTCTTCCAATGAAATCCTTGTCTGAAAGTAATACTAGTTTTGTTACTGTTTTAATCCTCATGTTGGAAGGCATAGTATGCCCTTTATTGGTAAGGAGCTCTGGGTTAGAGACAGATAAGTCTAAGTGGGAACATTGGCCTCATCACTTAATAAAAAGTTTCCCTAAAACTTGGATTTCTCATCCATAATAATAGCACTTACTTCACAGTATTCTTACGAAAAATAAATAAGATAAAGAAGAAAAGACCCTGATACAGAATAAGTAAGCAATAAATGTTACTGTTTAGTATTTTAAATGTTTTCTTCCTGGACAAAATAATCGTTAAGTCTACACATGTACTTTGCAATAAACTGGAAAGTACCAAATAATACATGACACCTATTTGTCTATCTGGTATTTAACTGGCAGACTCACCAAACAATGCCAGCCCCTTCTCTAAGATGAAAAAGACACAGGAGCAACAAATATTTCAGCTAAACTTAACTATATAAAACTATCATAGTTTTTTGAACTCTGTAAGGCAAGTTAAGGAAATGTTGATGAATGCTTTAAGATATTATTTGGTAGAAATATACTACCAATATAGGTGTGGGTATAAATACTGTCAGTTCTTTCATAAAGATCAACTCTGGATCAAACAGAAAAAAATATATACAAGATACGTTTGCAGGCCGGGCACAGTGGCTCACACCTGTGATCCCAGCACTTTGGGAGGCCGAGGCAGGCAGATCACTTGAGGTCAGGGGTTGGAGACCTGCCTGACCAACATGGTGAAACCCCGACTCTACTAAAAACACAAAAGTTAGCCAGGTGTGGTGGTACACCCCTGTAATCCCAACTACTTGGGAGGCTGAGGCAGGAGAATCACTTGAACCCTGGAGGCAGAGGATGCAGTGAGCTGAGATCGTGCCACTGCTCTCCAGCCTGGGTGACAGAGTGAGTGAGACTCCATCTCAAAAAAAAAGAAAAAAAAGGTATGTTTGTAAAAAAGGAAATGGATTTATTATTCGAGAGACCGAGCATGATACAGAAAAAAAAAAGGTTAACTCCCAAGTCTAAGTCTATGGTTTTGATTACTCCCAGCCAGAAAGTTAAGGAAAGTCAGAACATCTATTTTGGTATACAGCTAGGAGAGGCACACCTTACACTCAGGGAATGAGATGACTCTCACCCTGACCATACTTGTCTTCACAGAAGCATAATGTTATTTCTCAGCAATGTGATTAGTACCTATGAAACAGATAAAGGTGAGAATCAATACATGATTTTTGATAGACTCTGGTACCAGGTTATTGAATAACTACTTCCTATGAGATGTAGGGAGAGGTCCCTGCCTGAATGGTGTGCATAATCTACTGTGCTTGTTGACATATACACAAATATTTATAGTACAAGACAGAATGTGGTTAGAGGCTACTCATGGTCTAAGAATACAATACCTGATTTTCTGGCTTTGTGAGAGTGAAAGGAAAAGACATCAGATGACTTGGGACTTACAGAATGGGCAGAATTTCATCAAAGTGAAGGCAGGAGGAGGAAAGGAGGAGGAAAGGAGGAGGAAGGAGGAGAATAGCATTAGCACCTTTGGGGAGTCAGTTAAACTTCAAGTGCAAGAGAAGCTGAAGACAGACAAGACTTGACCAGGCGTGGTGGTTCGCGCCTGTAATCCCAGCACTTTGGGAGGCTGAGGCAGGTGGATCACCTGAGGTCAGGAGTTCGAGACCAGCCTGCCCAAGATAGCGAAACCCCGTCTCTACTAGAAATACAAAAAATTAGCTGGGTATGGTGGCATGTGCCTGTAATCCCAGCTACTTGGAAGGCTGAGGCAAGAGACTCGTTTGAACCCGGGAGGCGGAGGTTGCAGTGAGCCGAGATTGCGCCACTGCACTCCAGCCTGGGAGACAAGAGCAAGACTCTGTCTCAACAAAAAGACACAATGGGGTCTGACTGGGAAGAAAAACATGCTAAGGAGTTTGGGTCATATTCCAATAGCAGGAAGAATTCACTCGTGAGTGATCGGAGATGAGGTCTAATCTTAATATGCTATTTACTTAGCACATGCATGGCTTTTATAAAAAAAAAAATTTCTGAGTCTCAATATTCACACCTGTAAGATAAGATCTCTGTAGTGGATTAACCACAGTCTCTCTGGTGGAACACAGAAAGTTTCTGAAAAAGCATGTAACATGACTAACATCATATTTTAAAATATCATTCAGCAGTGGTGTGCAACTTGCTAAAAGGAAAAAAGACTGGAGTCTAAATTACTAGTCAAGAAGATCCTAAAACTAAGTGAGAGGTAATCAAGGTTTAAATTCGCAAATTAAATTAGGGTAGGTGGAAATGGAAAAGTAGGAAGAGAGAAATTGACAGTTCTTAGAATAAAATGAACTTAGGGTAAAAGAGAATTAAAGCTGGCATCATCAAACCTGAATGACTGGAAGGCTGTTGATTCCATTAACAGAGACAGTAAATATAGAAAGAAGAGGGAAAATGATAAGTGTTGATTTACCCATGTTGAGATATACATGTCAGCAAGAGAAATCCAAGTGATATACAACAGGAAACTACAAATTCAAAGCTAAAGTTAGAAATTCAACTCTTGGAAGATTTTAAGACACTTACTTTATGCGAAGCATATATCTCAATCCTCATAATCATTCTACAGGATTGGTTTTATTGTCTTATATTTATGATGATGAAATTGAGATCAGACATATTAACTTCACAAAGATCACTTAGCTATAAAGTAGCAGAGCTGGGATTCAAATGCATATTCTGTTCGATTCCAAAGTCCATTTTCTTTCAACTACAATTAATGAAGAATGATTAAAACCATCACTTTTAGCTAATGTAGAAAACCAGGTAGAAAAATCCCTGAACCACCTATCTGAAAACCCATACAAATTATGTTTCAGTAAGAGAATAGTGGTGAGTATCTTCCCAGAGTGGTGAATATCAGAGATAATCATTCCTGCTTTCAGGGAAACTTAAAAGTTATCCTGGGCCCACTTGGAATACCCTCCATTGTAGGTAAGTATCTGGCTTTCATAGGCCTGCATTAAAGGTGTGGTATTGGGGCCAGGCGCAGTGGCTCATGCCTGTAATCCCGGCACTTTGGGAGGCTGAGGCAGGAGGATCACCTGAGGTCAGGAGTTCAGGACCCAGTCTGGCCAAGGTAGCGAAATCCTGTCTTTACCAAACATACAAAAAAGTAGCCAGGCATGGTGGCAGGCAACTGTAATCCCAGCTACTTGGGAGGCTGAGGCAGGACAATTGCTTGAACCCAGGAAGCAGAGGTTGCAGTGAGTCAAGATCGTGCCATTGCACTCCAGCATAGGCGACAGAGCGAGACTCCGTCTCAAAAAAAAAAAAAAAAAAGAAAGGTATATTATCTCTCCCCACCCACCCAGTCTCTCTGAGTTCCATTTTCAGACTTTCAGACTCCAAAACACATTCTCTTCAGTCACATGCATTCTACTACTACATGAACTGTGAAGGAAGAACTGCTGGATTGGAAGACAGTTGGCTGCAAGAGTTAAAGGAAACATATAACAAAAATAAACACAGATTTTTAGCTTCAGAGACTAGAAGGATTGTCGCATGACAAATAAATGGTATACATAGAAAGGGGAACTGTTTGCTGGAAGGAATATGCCTTCAGTTTCAGATACCAATGGTAGATTTTTTTCATCAACAAAGTAGCTCAGAAATCAAGTAACCAAATCCCCATTTTTACAGTGAGGAATCTGAGACACATAAAGGTTCAATCATTTTCCCAAAGTCACCAGGTAGTTAGTATTAGAGCCAGAATTCTAACTCCCAGGATCAATGTTCTTTTATCAAACCAGGTAGCTTGAGATGGGCCACTAAACTGTCCTAGGGTGAGCTGTGGCTTGGAGATAAAGATCTCTCGAACAAAAGTCCTTGAAAAGTTGAAGAGTGACTCACTGGGAAATCTGCCCCAGGTATCTGTTTCCTCAAGCTATTGCTTAGGGTGAGGCCAGTAACTGCTCCAGGAAACCTATTCTAATAAATTCATTTACAGACTCTCCTGACCAAGGCAACTGTCTCTCAGAAACCAGGCTTGGACAAAAACAGCCAGGTGCGGTAGCTCACGCCTGCAATCCCAGCACTTTGGAAGGCTTAGGTGGGTGGATCACTTAAGTTCAGGAGTTTGAGGCCAGCCTGGCCAACATGGTAAAATCCTGTCTCTACCAAAAATACAAAAATTAGCCAGGGGTGGTGGTGCGTGCCTGTAATTCCAGCTACTCGGAAGGGTGAGGCAGAAGAATTTCTCGAACCCCGGAGGCAGAGGTTGCAGTGAGCCAAGATTGTGTCACTGCACTCCAGCTTGGGCAACAGCACAAGACTCTGTCTCAAAACCAAAAAAAAAAAAAACACCAAACCAAACCAAAAAATAAATTGCAGAGCTGGCCCTGCAACCAGCCCTCCCCAAACCACTAATAAAATCCTGTTCTTATATATCTGATCTCAGTGGCCTCCTCTCTTTTTTATCTCCTGAGATGGTTACTTATTCAAGAAGTATGGCTTCCTGAACATAGCCTCAGAAAATTAGAATAAAGTAAAAACTACAAACTCACTTATGAAGAAAAAATGGGCCAGGTGTAGTGGCTCATGCCTGTAATCCCAGCACTTTGGGAGGCCGAGGCAGGCGGATCACGAGGTCAGGAGATAGAGACCATCCTGGCTAACACCGTGAAACCCTGTCTCTACTAAAAATACAAAAAATTAGCTGGGCTTGGTGGCAGGCACGTTTAGTCCCAGCTACTTGGGAGGCTGAGGCAGGAGAATGGCGTGACTCGGGAGGCGGGGCTTGCAGTGAGCCAAGACTGCGCCACTGCACTCCAGCCTGGGCGACTGAGCGAGACTCCCTCTCAAAAAAAGAAAAGAAAAACCTTATTTTTAAGAAATAGATTGTAGAGTTTTAAAGTTTTTCTACCAACAACTCTTCCCAATTTGAATGTCATCAGGTAAAAGGGAGCAATTAAAAGAAAAAAAAAAACAACCTAAAATACTTCGAGTTGCAAAGGGGAATTTTAAATAAAAGTAACATGAAATATGTTGCTACATGTTTTTTTCAGAAAATTACATTTATTTCTAAGTTTATATTTCTGTACAAAAATAGTGACTAAATTCACATTCTTGAACATTTTTTGGAAGTTAATAGTTATTTATTTATTTTTAGATGGAGTCTCGCTCTGTCACCAGGCTGGAGTGCAATGGCGTGATCTCGGCTCACTGCAACCTCCGCCTCCCAGGTTCAAGCAATTCTCCTGCCTCAGCCTCCTGGGTAGCTGGGATTACAGGCACGTGCCACCACTCGGCTAATTTTTTTTGTATTTTTAGTAGAGATGGGGTTTCACCATGTTGGTCAGACTGGTCTTGAACTCCTGACCTTGTGATCTGCCCGCCTCAGCCTTCCAAAGTGCTGGCATTACAGGCGTGAGCCACCACGCCTGGCTGGAAGTTAATAGTTCTTTAACTTTTTTTTTTTAACGTTATTTTTTTAAACATGGACTGCTTCACAAATTTGTGTGTTAACCTCACACAGGGACCATGCTAATCTTCTCTGTATCATTTCAACTTCAGTATATGTATGACTGAGTGAGCACTCACCTTTTATTTTGAAACAATTTCATACATAAGACTTGCAAAAATAGTACAAGAGTTCCCATATACATTTCACCTAGCTTTATCTTATATTACCATACTACAGTTAGCAAAACTAAGAAATGAGCACTGGTACAATACTATTAACTATAGACTTTGCTGACATTCCACCAGTTTTTTCATTAATGTCTTGTTTCTGTTTCAGGATCATACACTGCATTTAGTTGTCGTGTCTTCCTAAGTCTCCCCCAATCTATGACAGTTACTCTGCTTTTCTTTGTCTTTCATGAGCTTGATATTGTTGAAACTATTGGTCAGATATTATGTAGAATGTTCCTCAATTTGGGTTTCTTGGTTTCTCCAATAAAATAGAATCAAGACTCCTTGGAGAAGTGGTTGATTCCAGAGCTGGGGAAGGGCAAATACAAGATCAGCCTGGAAAATCTTGCAATACTCAAAAAACAAAAAGGTTTTTTGAAAAACATGATGTTTTCTCGGATTAGATTGAGATTATAAATGTTTGAAAGGAATAATCCAGAGCTGATGTGCCCTTCACAGTGCATCTTATCAGAGGGTACATGATGTTGATGTGATGTCTTATTACTCATGACACTAGCCTTGATCACATGGTTAACGTGGTATATCAGGTTTCTCCTCTGTAAAGTTATTATTTGTTTTCCCTTTGTAATTCATAAATATTGTGAGGGAGAACTCTGACTCTGCTTCTCCTTAAACTTTTTCCCATTAATTTTAGCACTCATGGGTGGGTCCTGCTTATGGCAATTATTACTGATATTCTAATGGTGATTTTCTGTTACTCTCATCCTTTCTGCATTGATTAATTGAAATTCTTCTATAAGGAAGATTTGTTCTCCCTCATTTATTCAACCATTTCCTTATTATTATTTTTATTATAATAGAGATGAAGTCTCCCTATGTTGTCCAGGCTGGTCTCAAATTCCTGAGCTCAGATGATGTTGAAGGCAGAAAGAGTGAGGGTCGTGATCAACTCAGTATACCACTGGAGGCTATATGAGTAAACAGCAAACTGTTCTCATGAATGCAGAATGTTAGCAAACTGACAAACTGCATCTGCCACCCAGAAGGAATGCTGAGGGCAGTCACCAAGGCAGTGTTTCTTGTGATTAGGCATAATTGATGCCTGTTAACAGTAATATGAACCTGTGATCAATTAAGCAGTTGACCAATCATTACCTCCTCCTCCCTGCTCTTTCTACCAATAAATATGAAGGGCTGTGGAAGCTCAGTGGGCTGCCTTTGCTCACTAGAAGCAGGGAACTCTCTTTTTCTTCCTCTGGCCCCTTCCTTTAAAATAGTTACTTTTGTTTTAAGTTTTCATTTCTGCTTAGTTCAGTCTCATAATGATGGTCTCAAGTAGTAACAGTAGTAACTGTCATAGCGATGGTCTCAAGTAGTAACCTTGGCAGTATGCCACAAGATGATCTTCCTGCTTCGGCCCCCCAAAGTGCTAGGATTACAGGCACGAGCCACCACGTCCAGCCCAACCATTTATTTATACCAGTATGGTTTCATAGAGAGTTATTTTATTCCCTGTGTTATAATCCAACACTATCCTTATTTTGTTGCTCAAATTGTTCCAGTTCTGGCCATTTGGAATTTTTCGGCTTGGCTCCTGTGTTCTCTCAACTTGCCCTGTTTTTTGTTTTGTTTTTAGCACGCCCTTACTTTCTAGCACTACAAGATGTTCCAGGCTCATCTTGTATTTACCATGCCTCAGCTCTGGAATCAACTACTTCCCCAGGGAGCCCTGTTTTCTTTTATGGGAGAAGTTAACATCTGGACACTACTAGTTATGCTCACTGCCACTGAGATGTCACTGCTTCCAGGCTCTCTTAGGGGACAAAACCAATAATTAGATGTGTGTATACTGACCCATGTATACACACTTTGTGTGTGTGTGTGTGTGTGACAGAATCCACTGTCACCCAGGCTGGACTGCAGTGGTGCAATCACTGCTAACTGCAACCCACCTCCTGAGCACAAATTATCCTCCCACCTCAGCCTGCCGAGTAGCTGGGACTAGACACATGCCACTGCGCCTGGCTAATATTTTAAACTTTTTTGTAGAGACAGAGTCTCCCCATATTGTCCAGGCTTGTGTCAAACTCCTGGGCCCAAGTGATCCTCACACCTCAGCCTCCCAAAGTGCTGGGATTATAGGTGTGAGCCACTGCACTTGGCCTATACGCACACATTTCTTTGTTTAGCTCTATATATATCTATACTTTTTTTTTTCCGAGGCGGAGTCTCACTCTGTCGCCAGGCTGGAGTGCAGTGGTGCGATCTCGGCTTACTGCAACCTCCACCTCCCGGGTTCAAGCGATTCTCCTGCCTCAGCCTTCTGAGTAGCTGGGACTACAGGCATGCACCACCACACCCGACTAATTTTTGTATTGTTAGTACAGACAAGGTTTCACCATGTTGGCCAGGATGGTCTCGATCTCTTGACCTCGTTATCTACCCACCTCAGCCTCCCAAAATGCTGGGATTACAGGTATGAGTCACCGTGCCTGGCCCCATATATATTTTATAAACTATAAATTCATCCTGACACTTCTGACTCCAATCCAGCATCACAAGGTTCAGTCTAGTATTCCCTCTTGGCTTATTTGTAACTTCTTTCTCTGATAGTAAAAAGCCTAACCCCACAGAACTTTGATTTCTGAAAAGAGATCTAGAATCTCTAAAATTATGCCATAACCAGCTTCTCCTCCCATGATACACCATGTATTTTTTTCACTCCATTTAAATGTTATCCCCTACTCAACCTATTCACCTTAAAAGACTCAAGTGAAAGACCACACATAGCCCTTTTCCAAACTGCCCTAGCCCTATTCCTAATCAGCATAAGTCACTTCCCCTGCCTTATAATAATTTTATAATTCCTACTCAATAGCAAGACACTTGAAGTCAGAGGACAGATCTACTTTGTCTTTTACCCTTCTGAAATCTAGTATTTAATACATTGCTTTCTAAATAGAAAGAACTCTATAAATATGCCTTCCATAAAATTGCACATAGCTTTAAATTTTATCTGAAACACAATTAATACAGAAACTGAATGCTTATCCTGGAGTCCCAAGACTAGTTATGAGAAAGCATATATTTTTCAGAACTGTGAATTACCCAGTAATTTTAGCTTATTCAAACTCTCCTATAAACTCACAATATGAAAAACTGGAACCACTAAACAACATCAAATATTATACATAAAAAGTTCATTACTCTATTATTCAGAAACATGATGATAGACAAGTCTGCAGGCATGTTAGAATAATCACTGCTACTGTTCTTGGAAG
Organism: Piliocolobus tephrosceles; assembly: GCF_002776525.5. Taxonomy (NCBI): domain Eukaryota; kingdom Metazoa; phylum Chordata; class Mammalia; order Primates; family Cercopithecidae; genus Piliocolobus; species Piliocolobus tephrosceles. The sequence continues at coordinate 47,421,838 of NC_045443.1, forward strand.
AGCTTCAGGTATGTGTAGAAACAGGAATCTAGACAATAGGACAATTGTAACATTGACCAAATTCCCAGGGGTCAACAAGAATGTAAATGTTTACATCAGGACAGACTCACTTCAATAATAGTTAATCTCTTTATCTCCTTTTAAGGATATTTTTTGCCTTCAGAAACACTAAGACTCAGAGCAAGAGCAACACAAATGAGGTTGTGTAATTGAGAAGCAATTCCACTTTTCTCTTGTCTTGCAGAATCCTCTTTTCCTGCCTCCACTCTTACTCCCAGGAGTCTATAAAGGGTCAGTTTCCCATGTCTGAGTGAGCTCACTTACTCTCAAAAACTCATCAAAAGTCACTTATTCCACATGATTCCCAAAGCTGGATCCTAAGGCCTAACTTTCCTGACTTCCACTCCTAGAGTTTATTTATTTTTTAATTTTTTTATTTGTTTTAGACGGAGTTTCATTCTTGTTGCCCAGACTGGAGTGCAATGGCGCAATCTTGGCTCACTGCAACCTCCACCACCTGGGTTCAAGTGATTCTCCTGCCTCAGCCTCCTGAGTAGCTAGGATTACAGGTGCTCACCACCTGTAATGAGTTTTTGTATTTTTAGTGGAGATGAGGTTTCACCATGTTGGCCAGGCTGGTCTCGAACTCCTGACCTCTAGTGAGACACCTGCTTTGCCCTCCCAAAGTGCTGGGATTGCAGACATGAGCCACCGCGCCCAGCCCAGTCCTAGAATTTCTACTCCATGCCGGATAGTTTCATATGTCCAATATGCAACGTAACATAACCCGAATCATATGTATTATCCTTTCTTAACCTCTACTCCTCAAATTAAGTTCATTTAATTACAAATCATTGTTCCCCAAAGAATTGGTAAACGAATTTTTGCTTACTTCAAATAACACAAAACATAGTTTAACAAAATGTAAATGAAGTTTGAAGTTAAAAAGAGAACTTACAGGCTCTCACTGGGCCTCTAATTGTGGTGACGTGCAAATTTCTTTACTTCTCTGAGGCATATACCATCACCTACCTTAGCTAGTCAAAAATTCTATATAAAATGCCTACACAGGGACACATAGTGGAAAGAAAATAGCAAGAGGCTAAGAGGATGGGGCATGGATTAGAATCTAGCTGTTGAGATCTCCCACCACTAACTAGCTGAGTGATCTTGGGCAAGTTGTTAAACTGAGTTTCCTCATCTATAAATTGAGGATAAAAGAAACTACTTCATTGAGGCAAGAATTAAACAAGTTCTTAAGTGTCAAGTATGTACAACTCTACCTAGCACCCAATAAGAGCTTAAGAAGCCATTTATTTACTTATTTACTTATCAATAAATGCTATTTTAGCCCTTTCCCTGCTTTGTCTTTTGCCTTTCTGACATCTAGTATATTGCTGTCTAAACAGAAGGAACTCTATAAATACATCTTGAATAAAATTGGACAAAGCTTTGCACATATGGACTTTGCACAAGCTTTTCCTCACATCTTTAGGTAGGCTCAAGTTATCTCTTGATACAAGCCATTCTCTGAGCACACTGCTACCCTCTGTCTGAAAATGCTTGAGCCTCCCTGGCCTTCTGCTATGGGTCCCAGCTTGGGGGACACTTCGTTCCAAATACCTTCCCTGACTCCTCAAGCTTGGGCTAAAAGGTTCCTTGTAAGTTCTCAAAGTATTAGACCTATCCCTACCTGATCAGATTGTAATTTTTTTTTTTCTGAGACAAGGTATCACTCTTGCCTCCCAGGCTGGAGTGCAGTGGTGTGATCATAATTATTGCAGCCTCGAACTCCTGGGCTCAAGCAATCCTCCAAGCTCAACCTCCCAAAGTGTTGGGATTACAGGTGTGAGCCACTGTGCCTGTCCCACACTGTAATTTTTTAAAATCACACTGTATTTTAACTCCCAGAACAGTGCCTGACACATGGTGGGCACTCAAGTATTTGTTAATGAAGAGAGGAATCCCAGGGATCTGAAATAATTTTTGGATTCAGCTATTTCTAGAGATTAGTGTTTTTGGGGAAAAGAAATCAAACAATAGAGTAGGTTGTATATGTTTATTCCAAAATAAATCTTTCCAAGGTATGGGAAACCAGGGGAGATAGCCATCAAAAAATGGTCTCTAGTATTCTACTAAGGTAGAATAAAACTGAACCCCATCAATATTGTTTTAGTTAACTCCCTCTACTGAGATAATTTAGGTGTTTTCTTATAAATGCTAATGAATAACTATTTGGCTCTACAGGTAACAAAATCAAATAGTAATTTTAGAAACCAAAAGGAAGATGAGAAATAAAGGGGGAAAAACACTAAATTCAGTTGGTTACAAATTTGAGCATACATAGAATCACTTAGGAAACGTGTATACAATACCGATTTTCAGGTCCCATCCCATGATTCTGATTCATTAGGTCTGGAGAAAGGCTCAAAAAACCCACATTTTAATAAGAACCTCGAAGTAACTCTAGTGTCAGAGGTTCCCTCATCAAATGCTGGAAAACACTGAATTAAAGGGTTTAAGGCGGGACACAGTGGCTCATGCCTGTAATCTTAGCACTCTGGGAGGCTGAGGAGAGAGGACCGCTTGAGGCCAGAAGTTCCAGATCAGCCTAGGCAACATGGCAAGACCTGTTCTCTGTCAAAAAATAAAATAAAGTAAAGTAAAATAAAATAAAATAAAATAAAAATTAGTTGGGTATGGTGGTGCATGCCTGTGATCCTAGCTACTTGGCTGAAACAGGAGGATCACTTGAGCCTAGGAGGTCGAGGCTGCAGTGAGCCATGATCACACCATTGCACTCCAGCCTGGGCAAAAGAGCAAGATTCTGACTCAAAAATAAATAAGTAAAGGGTTTAAGACCTACATGTATTCTAAGAAAAATGGAAAGACAACAACAGAAAATATTTTTATATTGCCCACTTCAATTTTATGTTGCCATTCAAATTTGACAGTGTAAGGAAAATGGCTGCTCTTTAAAAGTACACGGAAGTTCGGACAAAAATGAATCTGAGACACTGTACTGATTAATTCAATCTGCCTAATTTGATGCCCATCATCTAGGTTCACCTAGTACTTCTCTGTCCAGATGGCACAAAATCATTGTGTTAAAGCAATGACTCATGATAATAAAATTGAGTTATTCTCATTCTTTTTTTCTCTAGCCAGGTTTGTTGCTGAATTTAAAATGCTGCTTGAGAAAGATAAGAAGGTTAAAAAATAGAAACTCTTTTATTTTTATCTACTGAATAAGAGGTCAACTATAATATAATTGCCCAAAGTTAAAGTAGGGAGCCAACAGGCTTGTGCTCTCATCTTGAATCTGCCACTAATTAGTGGTATGACCATGAACAAGCTACTTCTCTGGGTCTTTCTTTCTTCTTGTGCAAAATGGAGGGGTTAAAATAGCCTAGTGCTTTTCTAGCTGCAGGTCACAATTAGTGAGTTGTGAAAGCAACTTTAGTGGTCAGAAACAACATGTTTGTTTTGATGAAAAAGAACAGAATGCAATTGAAAATGTTAAAGTGCATCAGACATAGTACAGGTAGATTTTTTTTTGAAGTTTTTGTTTCAGTTATTTGTATGTGTATAAACTGAATAGGAACGTAAAATATTTCTTATTGTGGGGTATAGTAAAAATATAGTTTGACAAGTGTCAGCAAGGATGTGGAGAAACTGGAACTGTTATACACTGCTAGTGGAAACGTAAAATGGTGCAGCCACTTTGGAAAACAGTCTGGTGGTTCCTCAAAACATTAAACACAGAGTTACCATGGGATCCAGCAATTCCATTTCTATGTGTGTGTATATATATACTCAAGAGAAATGACAACACATGTCCACACAGAAACTTGTACACAAATGTTCGTCAACTGATGAAAGGATGAACAAAATGTGGTACACTCATACAAGGGAATATTATTCGGTTATAAAGAGTAATGTAGTGCTGACACATGCTACAATATGGATGAACCTTGAAAATATTAAGCTAAGTGACAGAGGCCAGTCACGAAAGACCATTTACTGTATGATTCCATTTATATGAAAGGTCCGGAACAGGCAAATCTATAGAGACAGAAAGAGAATTAGTGGTTGCCTGGGACTGGCAGTAGGAAGACAAGGAACTGACTGCTGATGGGTATGAGTTTTCTCTGGAAGGTGATAAAATGTTGTAAAATTGATTATGGTGATGGCTACACAACTGTGTGACCATATTAAAACCAGTGAACTGCACACTTTAGGTGAATCGTATGGTATATAAATAATTTTTCAATAAAACTTTATAATTTTTAAATGATGGCTTGAAAGTCATTAGACTAGATGACAGATGATCACTGAGGTCCCTGAGAATTCTCATGCGGCCCCCCACAGGGCTCACCTTGCCCACCCTTACCCCATGACTCTCTGGCGGCAGGGCAGTAGAATGGAAACACCAGCTGGTTCCAATTCCCATTCCAGTGCTTACCAGATGCATGGCAACCTCTCTGTACTTTACTTTCCTTCTATGCAAAAGGAAAATGATAAATCTGCTTTACAGGGTTGTTTTAAACTAAAGGAGGCAGTAAATGTAAAACAGTGCCCGGCACATTGCTTGAGGTCAGAGGCAGATCTTGTCAGTCTTCGCATGCTTCAGAGTCTAAGCCACATTCCATAAACATTATTCTAAATGTTCAGTTAATAGAACTCATGGGTTTAGCTTATTTTATGTGTCATGTTGACTTAAGAAGGTTTATGTCAATAAGGCTGTGATTAAAAATAATTCATGTCCAGGCACAGTGGCTCACACCTGTTAATCCCAACACTTTGGGAGGCTGAGGTGGGAGGATCACTTGAGCCCAGAGTTCAAAATCAGCCTGGGCATGATGGTAAGACTCCACCTCTATAAAAAATTTTAATAATTAGCCGGTGTGGTGGTGGGTGCCTGTGGTTCCAGCTACTTGACGGGCTGAAGTGGGAAGATTGCCTGAGCCCAGGAGATAGAGGCTGCAGTGAGCTGTGATGGTGCTACTGCATTCCAGCCTGGGCAGCAGAGTGAGACCAGTCTCAAAACAACAACAACAAAAAAGTTACATTTGCTTCAGCTCTTTAACTTTTTAGCTTGAAAGTTGCTCTCATTATTTAAAACATTGCTGGTCACAGCGGTGGCTCATGCCTGTAATCCCAGCACTTTGGGAGGCCAAGGCGGGTGGATCACCTGAGGTCGGGAGTTCGAGACCAGTCTGACTAACGTGGAGAAACCCCATCTCTACTAAAAATATAAAATTAGCCGGGCGTGGTGGCGCATGCCTGTAATCCCAGCTACTTGGGAGGCTGAGGCAGGAAAATCGCTTGAACTGGGAAGGTAGAGGTTGCAGTGAGCCAAGATCATGCCATTGCACTCCAGCCTGGGCAATAAGAACAAAATTCCATCTCAAAAAAAAAAAAAAAATTGCTCATCGTTATATAATGGAAGTAGTAACATTAGTTGAAGAGAAATTGTTTCTTTAAAAATATCAACATTTTTATTTCATAATTATTGGAAAAACTACCCATTTTTTAAATGTTTTGAGCACTTTGACCAATTATTTACTGTAGTTTTTATTCAAAAGTCAAATTAAACACAAATCACTTTTTTCGCATAAATATAACTTAGCGAATTATAAAAAGGATAAGTCCAAATACATGCTGGCCTTTGTAAGGTTCTTGTACAATGTAAGTTTTTTAAATCTTTAATTAGGTCAGGTGGTTTTCAAAAAAAAACTTCAGTAGCCATGGTGGAATCCACGAACATCCTTCCCACCTCCACACAGCACCATCCTTCCTTACCCTCCTCCTTCCCGTTGGGAACCTTCTTCCGCAGGTCTCAACAAGCCCACTGAACCAGAGCTGCCACTTCCTTCACTGTCTAGGCTCCTTGGTCAGTGACTGGTCAAAGATGGGCCTGCTCCATATAAATAATTATATGGAAATACACAATGTAAGAAGGAGAAGTCCCTGCCAGCTCTTGTCTGCCCTTCCCCCAAACCAATTCTACTTCTCAAAGGTAACCTCTGTCAAAGTCTGGAGTATAAACTTTCTGATATGACCTATACAATAATAACAATTGCCACCAGATAGCACTATGTGCCAGTCACTGTACTAAGCACTCTACATATGTTATCTCAGTTTACCCTTGCAACAAGTCATGAGGTAGGTACCATCACGAGGCCTATTTTACAGATGAGAAAACTGAGGCACAGAGAAATTGACACACAACATGCATAAATACAAACATGTTTTAGAAATACGATGGTTTCATGTTAATGTGCTGTTCAGCAATTATTTCTTTCCTCTTGGACATGTTCCCATCTCGAGGCATACAGATCTATCTCAACCTTTCAAAACCTCATAGTATTTCATTCTGTAATAGTTTAAAACCTATTTAACGAGGCCCCTGTGGATGAACATGTAGGTTGCTTTCGCTTCTTCATTGTTATGAATAAGAATGCAACGTACATGCTTGTACTACTGTCTACCTGGGGTGGGATGCATCTACGGCATAAATTCCTAGAAGGAGCATTTCTAGTTTAAAAGGCCTATGCATTAAATTTTTAAACAGATATTCTGAGATTTCCTTCAAAAAAGTCACATCCATTTATATTTGAATCTTTCTCCACATTCTTATCAGTAATAAGCATTATTTTTATTTTTTCCAATCTGATAGAAGATGTGTGAAAATGGTACATTATTGTTTCAGTTTTCACTCCTTTAATCATGAGTGAGGTTGAACATATTTTCAAATATGTGTTGGCCGCTCAATACATTTACTTTTTTCTATTCTGAGACAGAATCTCACTCTGTCACCTAGGCTGGAGTGCAGTGGCGTGATCTCGGCTCACTGCAGCCTCTGCCTCCTGGGTTCCAGTGATTCTCCTGCCTTAGCTTCCTGAATAGCTGGGATTACAGATGTGCGCCACCACACCCAGCTAATTTTTGTAATTCTTTTAGAGAGAGGGTTTCACCATGTTGGCCAGGTTGGTCTCGAACTCCTGACCTCAGATGATCCGCCTGCCTCAGCCTCCCAAAGTTCTGGGATGATTACAGGTGTGAAAATCACTGTGCCCCCCAGCCACATTTACTTTTTTTTTTTTTTTTATTGAGATGGAGTCTCGCTCTGTCGCCAGGCTGGAGTGCAGTGGTACAATTTTGGCTCACTGTAACCTCCGCTTCCTGGGTTCAAGCAATTCTCCTGCTTCAGCCTCCTGAGTAGTTGGGATTACGGGTATCATGCCCAGCTACTTTTTGTATTTTTAGTAGAGATGGGGTTTCACCATGTTGGCCAGGATGGTCTTGATCTCTTGACCTTGTGATATGCCTGCCTCAGCCTCCCAAAGTGCTGGGATTACAGGCAGGAGCCACCACACCCAGCCTGCCTATTTTTTCTTTTGTGAAGAACGAGGTCTCAGTATGTTGCCCAGGCTGGCCTCAAACTCCTGGCCTCAAGCTATCTCTCACCTCTGCCTCCCTAACTGCTGGGGTTACAGGTGTAAGCCACCGTGCTCAGCCATATTTATTTTTTTAAACGTCATTTATAAATTGTTTATTATTTCTACAACTTAATTACTTTTTTTAAAATTACACAAGGACTTTCTGAATATTATGTGTAACTCCTTGTACAATTGGATTTGCCTCTCACAACAGCTGTCCTTTCCTGGTGTCTGATTCTTATCCAGATCTCATTAATATTCTTTCCAAACAAAAATGCTGCTTGACTGTACAGATGAGAGCCTCGTTTCTGTGGAGTTCCTTTTTGCAGGACACCCACCCCTGACTGCTCATTAATATTCTAAGCAGAGCACAGCCTTGTAAAAAGCCTGATTGACACTGACAGCCCAGGCATTGAGAGAGGATCACTGCTGTTACCCTCCACCACCCAGTCTAGTGCTTTCAGATAAGGGTGGCACTCTGAGTATCAGGATCACCTGTGGAATCTGAACCTCTCATATGGAGTCCAAACACATTAATTTTTGCAGACCCAGACCCTAAATGCTCACCATCTAGACAGATAATGTCAGAATCAGGTACAAGTTTGAACCCCTTGAGCATAAGCCTGAGGATTGGTTATTGAGTACTAGCCATACGCCAGGTGCTCTACATGTTATCTCATTCCATTTGATCTTATTCGCTTAATTCTTACACTGCCATGAAGCTGTTATTATTATTATTGTTGTAAGAGATATGGTCTTGCTATATTGCCCAGGCTGGTCTCGAACTCCTGGGCTCAAGCAATCCTCCCACCTCGGCCTCCCAAAGTGCTGGGATTACAGGCATGACCCACCACACCTGGCCAGCAATTATTCTTCTTCTTTTACAGAGGAAGAAATTAAGACTCTAGAAAAGTTCACACAGCTAATAACTGATAGAACTAGGATTTGAAACAATCCCACAGACCGTAATGTCCATGTTCTAATGACATATTACAAACCACATCTTCCCAGTATTTAGGGGCTGTCTGGACCAGTCTTATCCTTTAAGAGTCTTGAAACTAGGATTATTAAAGGCTGGGCCAGATGCTCCAGCCTGTTCCACATCTATGCCAACTCTGCCCAAGGCTCCTTTGGGCTCAGGTCTACATATTGAGTCTACTACACACTTACTGGGTAACATGAGGAAAATTACTCTAAGCCTTAGTTTCATCATCACTAAAATGTTATCTTAGTACACTGCTAAAATAAGTACTTAATAAATAATGATAGCAGTGGTGGTAATAAAGATACCTAATATTGGCCGGGCATGGTGGCTCACGCCTGTAATCTCAGCACTTTGGGAGGCTGAGGCGGGCGGATCACGAGGTCATGAGATCAAGACCATCCTGGCTAACATGGTGAAACCCCGTCTCTACTAAAAATAAAAAAAATTAGCCAGGCTTGGTGGCGGGTGCCTGTAGTCCCAGCTACTCAGGAGGCTGAGGCAGGAGAATGGTGTGAACCCGGGAGGCGGAGCTTGCACTGAGCCAAGATCGCGCCACTGCACTCCAGCCTGGGCGACAGAGCGAGACTCCGTCTCAAAAAAAAAAAAAAACAACAAAAAAGATACCTAACATTTATTGACCATTTACCACGTGTCAGATACTGTCTTAATTGTTTTGCATATATAACTTATTTAATCTTCATAGTAACACACTCAGAAGTATTACTGTCTCACTTTATGGAAGTGTATTACTGAATAATATTCAGTTGAAGAAACTGAGGCCCAAAGAAGTTAAATAAATGTTAGCTCTTTTCATTTTTTAGGAGGCTGGCCTGGAAACAAAATGATCTCCAGCATGGAAAATAAACCAGAAAAGCAGTTCTAGTGTACATGATTATTTCAGGGTCAGCTTATTTCTGTTAAATCACTGATAAAAAGAGAATATCTCTAATGTAATCTCTGAAAAACTGATAGTTACTACCAGGAACACCAGATCTGATCAAAGACCTGACACCATTTCTCTGCACCATAAAGTCTAAATCTGTAAAAGTTGTATCTCTTAAGGATAAAATTTTAGGGCCGGGCGCGGTGGCTCATGCCTGTAATCCTAGCACTCTGGGAGGCCGAGGCGGGAGGATCACCTGAGTCATGAGTTCCAGACCAGCCTGACTGACATGGAGAAACCCCGTCTCTACTAAAAATACAAAATATTAGCTGGGTGTGGTGGCGTATGTCTGTAATCCCAACTACTCAGGAGGCTGAAGCAGGAGAATTGCTTGAACCTGGGAGGCAGAGGTTGCAGTGAACCGCGATCACACCATTGCACTGCAGCCTGGTCAACAAGAGCAAAACTCCGTCAAAAAAAAAAAGGAAAGATAAAAGTTTAGGCATTATCAACACATCAACCCCTCTGTAAGTACTCTTAAATTGGGCCAGGCACCGTGGCTCACACCTGTAATCCCAGCACTTTGGGAGGCCAAGGAGGATAGACTGCTTGAGTTCAGGAGTTTGAGACCAGCCTAGGAAAAATGGCAAAATCCCATCTCTACAAAAAATACAAAAAAAAAAAAAAAAAGTTAGCCAGGTGTGGTGGCTTGTGCCTATAATCCCAGCTACTCAGAAGGCTGAGGTGGTAGGATTGCTTCAGCCTTGGAGGTGGAGGTTGCAGCGAACCAAGATCACGCCACTATGCTCCAGCCTAGGCAACAGAAGGAGACCCTATCTCAAAAAAACAAAAAAAAAGAACTCTATATTGAAGAGAATATAACTATAACCTTCCCACAGGGTTTCTATTACCTTATTCATTCATGTGAATATCTTAATCTTGTGCTTATGAATCCCAGATTAGTTTTTTACATAATTGTGGTAATCTTCATATATCTTATTTAGACAGGTAAAAGAGTAATCCCAGTTACAGTCTTTAAAAACTGACTTTGGGCCAGGTGCAGTGGCTCACACCTGTAATCCCAGCACTTTGGGAGGCCAAGGTGGGAGGATCGTTTGAGCCCAGGAATATGAGGCTGCAGTGAGCTGTGGCTACGCCACTGCACTCCAGCCTTGGTGACAGAGCAAGACTCCACCTGGAAAAACAAAAACAACTGACTTTGGTCTAAAATTTGTAGATCATGAACAACCACCCAAGAACTTTCCTAATCTTCTTTTTTCCCCCTTTAAATTAAAAAATTACCAGATCAAATCCAAGTCTAACTCCACCTCTCTCCCAATTAATAAAATTTGTTATTTGTTCATTTGGTTCCTTCCTGCCCCGTCCCAGCTGATCATTAACTTATTCTAAGGTCAAACATGATCCAACGAAGTGAGGTGTTCTTTTTTTTTTTTTCCCCAGTAGTTTTTTTCCACACATAGTAAGAAAAATCTCTTTTGGTAAGTAGAAAAACAGATCATTAAGTCACTAACTTCAAATTTAAGGTAAAGAGTAGAGAAAAACATAGCTAATTAGAAAAATAACGTGGAAATTTGCAATTGACCAAGACCATTACAACAAAGCACAGACTTTCTCTGAACAGCATATTTCTCCTTTAACCTTTGTACCTTTTCATACTTTAACATCAGATGCACTGAATACCAGTGCCTGGAACATGTAGGGGCTCAATAAATATCTGTCATATGAATGAAAAACTGTTACACTAGTACTCAGTTGCCACACATCTCAACAAAGGCCCACCTACATAATTGAATATCTGCCTAGAAACTACATGCTCACAAGTCTTGCCAATTACATGCTTAATTAAGGCAAAGTTGTTAATTAAGGAGTCTTTACAATCTCAAAGCAAAAGAAACATATACGCTTATTTTAGGAAGGCTCCTTCTGTTAAAGATATAACATTCTTATAGTAGCCCTTTGTCCTTAATAACTAATCAAGTTTTCTCTAAATACAGGGCTTCTTAGTTTCACTTCTGGCCATTTCCAGGAAGGGCCTGGCTTCCATTCTCATCTGAAATTTTAGATGATGTGCTTTTTTCCAGGACTTACTCAATCTGAATAGTCAGTTCAGATCAGTTTAACCAATCCCTTCAAGCAGGAGAATTAAAATGGGTTTACTGAAAAATGACTCTTCTCTAGGCAAATTCTTTAATTCTTCCTTTCTTTAAAAATCTGAGAAGCTACCACATAACAATGCCTTAATCAAGGACAAGTATCACTGAGGCTAGTAACATGAAGATGTACCAAACCACACAGCCACACAAGTGATAACATTTGGCTACTTATCTGGACCAATGCTAGGCATTTTATTAAGAACTGGTTATAAACCTTTTTATAAGACAGAGTCTTACTCTGTCTCCCAGGCTAATTTTTGTAATTTTAGTAGAGACAGGGTTTTGCCATGTTAGCCAGGCTGGTCTTGAACTCCTGACCTCAAGTGATCCGCCCGCCTTGGCCTCCTAAAGTGCTGGGATTACAGGCGTGAGCCACCGCACCTGGCCTGGTTATAAACATATTAATGTTACTGTTTCAACTGAATTTTAATGTTTAGCTTCTAAAAGCTACATCCAATTCGGGACTGTAGAAAACAGTTACTGAGAGGCATTTGCTGGGTAGTGGTCTTTCAGTTGGCATGGGAAAGATCATCAATGTCTTTGGGTCTCAATTTCTTCATCTCAAAAACAGATACTGATTCACACAGGATGGTTATGAGGACTAAATGAAAGGATAAAAGCAAAAGTACTTTGAAAAGTATCAGCTACTATACAAAGCATTATTTTTAATAAAACTTCAAGCCAGTATTAAGAAAAAAAATGGAATTAAAAAAGACTAACCAATGAAGAGAAATAGAAACTAGAACTAATTTGTTTTAATGTCTGGTTCGACTAGATGTTAATAAGAAACTTTTTGTTTAAAGCTGTTGCTGAAAATCTTTCTAATCAGTACACTGTCCTATTTCAGAGCATGTGTTAATAGTAAGTATAATGAAAATCATTTCATCTTTTCTTGAAGATTCTAGATAGCTTCCTAATTTTTCTCCTAGAGAATGAAAACAGAAAAAAAAAAAAAAAAACTTCTGGTTGTTTGTGGATTCCAGTAATTGGGTTTTAGTTTTGCCACACTGACTTTTAAAAAAGTAATGGGAGTTGATAAACTAGTATAATCCAGAGTAACAACCTGGGAAGTAGATGGCTATAGTGGTAGTAAAATAGTGGCCTGGATCCTGGAAACACCTTGGAAAACTTGCACTCAGATGGAACTGAATCCTGGTTGTCACAGTATCCAAACTTTTGTCCTGCTACCTTCCAAACTCCTCAGAGACTGCTACCTGATTTGAACCCAGATGGACCGACATCAGCTATTGTCCTGTAAAAACAATGCAACACTTTGGATTGCAAACCAAAACAAGTCTTGTCCAAATGAAAAGTCTATCTTCAAGGCTTATTCATTCATTCAACAAATATTTATTGAGCATTTACCAAGTCTTCGGCAGTGTTCCAAGTGCTGAAGACGTAATGTTAAAAATGACAGACAAGGCCTGGCGTGGTGGCTCATGCCTGTAATCCCAGCACTTTGGGAAGCTGAGGTGGGCAGATCACTTGAGGCCAGGAGTTTGAGACCAGCCTGGCTAACATGGTGAAACCCTGTCTCTAATAATAATAATTAAAAAAAAAAATTAGCCAGGAGTGGTGGCGCATGCCTGTAGTCCCAGCTACTCCGGAGGCCTGAGGCATGAGAATCACTTGAACCCATGAGGTGGGGGTTGCAGTGAGCTGAGATCACACCTTTGCACTCCAGCCTGGGACAGAATGAAACTGTGTCTCAAAATAACAAAATAAAATAAATGAGTTTTTAATTGCTTAGATGTGCATAATGACTATAAAATGAAAAGGAAGGGAAAGGTTCTCATACCTACAAGGCTTATAATCTTACAAGAAAGCAATAACTTATAAATAGTGACAACATTAAGTAAGGTACAAAATGAAGAAAAAATTAAATGTTAAGTAAAGACTGGGGAGGGAGTCATTGATACAAGTAGAAGAAATTAGAAAAGGCTTTTTTTATTAAAAAAAATTTTTTAAAGGTAGCATTTGATTTGGGCTCTTAAGGAAAAGGATTTCAACAAGAGTGTGGGGAAGGGGAGGAGCATGAGGCTGTGGGAACTGCATGAGCAAAGGCACAGAGGCAGGAAAGAACTGGGCAGGTCCAGGAAACAGAGAATTATTGTAGGGTCACAGTGCCAGAGTGGGTAGTGTTGTGGGAGATAAGCCTAAAAGAATGGGCTGTCAGAGTCGGGGTGTGGGTGTCTTGAAGAGCATGTCAGAAAGTTAGACTGAATTTACTTAGGCATTGTCTCCCCTTAAGTTTGTATATAAATCTCTTGAGGTACTTGTTAAAACTTCAGGTTCCCAGGCCTATCCCTCAGACACACTGATGTGCAGGTCTAGGTGGGACCTGAGACTCTACCTTTTTAACCAACGCTAGGTAATTCTACCACAGGCAATTAGAGGAACCGTATTTTGAAAATCAGTGCTTTTTTTTTTTTTAATGACAACTCTGAACTGCAAGGGAAAAACTGAAGCCAACTCTAAAGATTGCTCAAGGACGCTGGCAAAAAAAAAAAAAAAAGAGGGAATCTGAATTAGAAGACTGATTAAAGAGCCCTTATCACTCCTGGGGCAGAATCAACCTAACCTGGGGATTGATCTAAATATGGGTGGAGGAAAGTATTAAAGTGGTAAGGACAACCTCAAGCTTTCTTCTTAGTGAAACTGGGTATATGCAGATGCATGGCGCACAGGGACTATCCACATAGCCTAACAGGTAGCTGGAAATACAGATCAGGAGCTCAGATGTACAAAGGCATTAAACATACTGGTTTGGTACTCTAAAGTAAATTCAATACAAATTAAAGAATTAAATATAAAGAGTAAAATGGTAAAAATCAGAAGGAAATGAAAGTGAGTATTTAACCAATCTCTGGATGGTGGAGGCCTTCTAAACATCACAGCACCAGAAGAAATCTCAAATTTAAAAATCCAGGCTGGGTGTGGTGGCTCACGCCTGTAATTGTAACACTTTGGAAGGCCGAGGTGGGCAGATTACCTGAGGTCGGGAGTTCAAGACCAGCCTGGCCAATATGGAGAAACCCTGTCTCTATACTAAAAATACAAAAATTAGCTGGGCATGGTGGCGTGTGCCTGTAATCCCAGCTACTTGGGAGGCTGAGGCATTAGAATCACTTGAACCCTGGAGGTGGAGGCTAGAGTGAGCCGAGATTGTGCCACTGCACTCCAGTCTGGAGACAGAGTGACATCCTGTCTCCAAAAAAAAAAAAAAACACTATAGATAAGTAATAATATACTACATACAAAATTAAAAGGCAAACTAACTGGTTAAATATTTGACCACAGGACAAAAAATTAATATTCTTAAAATACAAGAGTTTATACAAATCACAAAGAAAAACACTAAGAATGGTTCTGTATGAAGTAGAAGAAGCTGTTAAATAACTTGCCTTGGAGACGTATACCCTCTAGTCACAAAATGAGACATTTTTCACATACATTGTAGACAATGGAGTTTTGTGGCATAGATCAGCAGGGCTCCTATGATTTTATCTTACCAGTTTCCAAGTGTCAGTCTATGGGAAGGCCTAAAAAAATACCAATCTTCTTGACTTCTTTTTTTTTTCTTTCCTTCCCCCAACCCCCACAGCAAGAACCCCATTCAATTTTTTTTATACTTCTATTTTCCTGAAAGTTAAAGAGCACAAACAAATTAAACTGTCCCCAAGCTTCCCCTGCTACTCTGGTGGAAACTGCCTTTACCGCATCCAGTCTTTCCTCAGGCTCTATGTATCTAAAATGAGGTGAAAGGTTAGAGATGAGACAGAAGGTAATTCCAGAATGCCTAGTGAACAGCAGTAGCTCCAAAGGCATCCTTTCAGCACAGAGGTTGTCCAGTCTTGGGGATCAAAAGCCCAATCCTTTCATTTTACAGATGAGGCTCTGAGTCAATGAATGAATGACTTGTCCAAGATCACCTGATTGGCTGATGACAACATGAAGTTGGGAATCCTGACTCTCAAACAGCACCCCTTCCATTCTGCAGTACTGCTTCACTGATCACAAGCTCTGGCCCCTCAAAACAATGGGCAGTTACAACACCACAATTTCAACTTCTATATACT
Organism: Piliocolobus tephrosceles; assembly: GCF_002776525.5. Classification (NCBI taxonomy): domain Eukaryota; kingdom Metazoa; phylum Chordata; class Mammalia; order Primates; family Cercopithecidae; genus Piliocolobus; species Piliocolobus tephrosceles. Next base: position 47,437,404 of record NC_045443.1, read on the forward strand.
TTCCACTTTATCACTCCACTCACTCTATTTGGTCTAATAAATGCCTGTGCTTCCCCTACAAAACGCTCCAAATAAAATAACACCAAACAAAAAAACCAACATAATTAAAATGTTAATACCCAAATAAAAATGGGAATGGGATTAACCCAAACATACTTCACAGAAGAAACAGAAATGAATGTATGAAAAATGTTCTCTTGCCGGGCGCGGTGGCTCAAGCCTGTAATCCCAGCACTTTGGGAGGCCGAGACGGGCGGATCACGAGGTCAGGAGATCGAGACCATCCTGGCTACCACGGTGAAATCCCGTCTCTACTAAAAACTACAAAAAACTAGCCGGGCGAGATGGCGGGTGCCTGTAGTCCCAGCTACTCGGGAGGCTGAGGCAGGAGAATGGTGTAAACCCGGGAGGCGGAGCTTGCAGTGAGCTGAGATCTGGCCACTGCACTTCAGCCTGGGAGACAGAGCAAGACTCCGTCTCAAAAAAAAAAAAAAAAGAAAAAGAAAAATGTTCTGTCTCACTAGCAAAAAAAATACAAATTAATTCACTTCTGCCTATCAAATTAGAAAAGATTAAAAAATAATACTCAGGCCGGGCGCAGTTATTCACACTGTAATCCCAGCACTTTGAGAGGTCGAGGCTGGCGGATCTCCTGAGGTCAGGAGTTTGAGGTCAGCCTGATCAACATGGTGAAACCCTGTCTCTACTAAAGAATACAAAAATTAGCCAGGTGAGCTGGGCGCGGTGGCTCAACGCCTGTAATCCCAGCACTTTGGGAGGCTGAGGCAGGCGGATCACGAGGTCAGGAGATGGAGATCATCCTGGCTAACTCGGTGAAACCCCTTCTCTACTAAAAACACAAAAAAATTAGCCGGGCGTGGTGGCGGGCGCCTGTAATCCCAGCTATGTGGGAGGCTGAGGCAGGAGAATGGCGTGAACCCGGGTGGCGAGGTTGCAGTGAGCCAAGATGGCGCCACTGCACTCCAGACTGGGCAACAGAGCGAGACTCCATCTCAATAATAATAATATCAATAATAATAATAATATTCAATGTTACCAAGGCTGCACTAAGATGGGCACTAACAATCACTGCAGTTGAGAATGTTAATTAGTCTAATCTTTACGAAAAGCAATTTGGGAGCAGGTTTAGTATTTTTAAGTTTTCACACCCCTTGACCTGGTAATTCAACTTCTGGGAATCTAATCTAAGGAAATAATGAGTGATTTGCACAAAGATTTATGCATAAATTTGTTCTCAATTTTTTTTTTTTTTTTTTTTTTTTGAGACGGAGTCTCGCTCTGTCGCCCAGGCTGGAGTGCAGTGGCCTGATCTCAGCTCACTGCAAGCTCTGCCTCCCGGGTTCACGCCGTTCTCCTGCCTCAGCCTCCCGAGTAGCTGGGACTACAGGCGCCCGCCAACACGCCCGGCTAATGTTTTGTATTTTAGTAGAGACGGGGTTTCACCGTGTTAGCCAGGATGGTCTCGATCTCCTGACCTCGTGATCCGCCCGTCTCGGCCTCCCAAAGTGCTGGGATTACAGGCTTGAGCCACCGCGCCCGGCCTGTTCTCAATTTTTTTGCATTTAATGTAAAACCAAAACACAATTCAATTATGCAACCTCAATACAATAAATTATTAAATAGATTACAATGGAGATTAAATAACCATTAAAATGTTTTCAAAAAATTTTGATGCTATGAAAAATAATATAAAGCAAAATATCTACTGTAACAGTACAAGTTCAATTACCTTTGCATTTGTGTGTGTGTGTGTTTCAAAGAAAACAAAACCACTGAAATATATCAAATGGTAAATCTCTCTGGAACAGATTGTGGAACATGGGTTATTTTGTCTTCTTTACAATTTGTTTTTTCCACGTTTTCTTTTCTTTTCTTTTCTTTTTTTTTTTGAGATGGAATCTAGCTTTGTCACCCAGGCTGGAGTGCAGTGGTGTGAGCCTGGCTCTCTGTAACCTCTGCCTCTTGGGTTCAAGCGATTCTCTCGCCTCAGCCTCCTTAGTAGCTGGGACTACAGGCGTGTGCCACCTCGCCCAACTAATTTTTGTATTTTTAGTAGAGATGGGGTTTCATTATGTTGGCCAGGCTGGTCTCGAACTCCTGACCTCAAGTGATCCACCTGCCTCAGCCTCCCAAAGTGCTGGGATTACAGGCATGAGCCATCACACCGGCCTGTTTTTTCCACATTTTCTATAATAAACATATATAATTTTTATTTTACAATAATATAAGTATCTATAATTTTTATTTTTAAATGTGTTGGTATATATGAAAATAAAATAAGAATTATATATACAATATGAAAAAAGTTTTTTAAACAGATAAAATTTCAGGCCACTTACATGGAGGTGATAGTGGAAGTCATGGAAATAAATCAGATTACACAGGGAGAAAGTATAGTGAGAACAGGACGCTGAGCAGGGCTATGGCGAACCCGGCATTTCAGAAAAAGAAGACTGAGTTAACGGAGTATGGGAGTAAGTGGTTGGATTAGAAAATGCAGAACCAGATAGTTGTCACGTCAAGAAAAGCAAATGAAAGGAAAAACTAGACAAGGTGTTCACTTGGTCAATTATTGCCAAGGGGAAGGAAAAGGACAGGGAGAGGCCATTAGAGAGAAACCACTGGATACTATGCATGGACAGACAGCTTTCCTGTAGCGCTGGAAGCCAAACTTTTGCTCAGAAGCCAAATCTGAGCAAACGTTACCTGTTTAGTAAAACTGACTATGAAAATAAGTAAGTCCTGGGGCATTAGCTTGAATTTCAGTTTATGGAAAAAGAAAAAAGATTGTGGAAATCTAAAACTAAGTAAAATGGATATTGGGACTAATTTATGGGTAATGAAACAAAAAATGGTAATACTCTGTGCAAGACAAAACATATTTGAAGGACGGTAAAGTTTTCCATATCACAAGCTCTGTTACAGAATAAATAAGGGGGAAAATAGAACCATACTTGCTATCAGAAGTACAAAAAAGTTGCATCTTTTTTTCCCCTAAAGATGAAAGTTCTTAGTTTCAGGGTAGTAGTATTAAGAAATTATTTAAAAGAAAATCAAAAGAATGTAAAATTTTCATGGTATCTTGTTAACTTCTTATAAGTGGACACGGGAAGTCTCTAGAAAATTTTCATATATCAAAAAATCATCTGATATGTTGAATAATGGATTGCTTGTTAGGTCAAACTCCATCCTTTTTATGAAAAGAGGTCTTCAGTAGCACAATAATTTGAGTCTTGAGGACTCTGCACCCAGCTTCAGAATAAACTCATCAGTATGGTCCTACCAAGAGTATCATCCACCATAGAATATTAACTCCACAATCATTAAGTAGAAACTACTTCATTTACAACCACTGGTTTGTTAATAACCTGAAGAGGCTGTGTTAAGTAACCTCACCTGGAGATTACTGTATGCAATCTAAAATGAAGTGCCTTAATTTTCTATCCAAAAAACATAGAGTGAAAGACAATAGCAAACTTAAAAAACAATTGCCTTTTCTAATGGAAATTATTGACTTAGGACTCAAGTTATACATTCTCCTATCTGCGGAAAGGGTACAATTCTAATTTAAAAGTCATCTATCTAGTAGTGTACAGAATTAACAATGCCTGAAACTAGTTTCACTGTCAATTTAAATAATAACAAATTCTTCCAATTCGTGGTTAGGTGGCCTATTATGCCAAAGATGTCTAATGAACTCCCACACTCTCAATATTCTTTTGTGTCTGTGTGTGTATGTCTTTGATAAATTTTTTTGGTATAGGGGCTCTAAGTTAATTGCAGTTAACTGGTGAAAAATACCAGAGAAAATATAAGAATTTGAAACCTGAAGAAACAGTAGTCAAAGTTATACTTAAAAACATTCTTCCCCACCCACCTATCTACCCTGTCTTCCCCACCAAAGAAAAAAGAAAGAGAAAAACATTTTGAGGGCACCTTAGCAGGAAAAAGGATCCCCTGTTACCAAGATGTGAATTGTTTTGGCTTCTGAAGCTTTCTCTTAGAATTATTAGGTTGAAATTTAGCCCCACCTTTAACCAGAGCCTGGAACAAATCTTGAGTGTACCAAGTTAAAGAAAGTTATACAATGAGGTAATTTTTACAAAATGGCACTCCTTTGCTAATGTTGCCAATATACTGTTCTTTTCCCAGGGACTAACTGATAACACTTCCCAACCCAATACAGAACAGTGGAAACAGATTCAACTGTTTACTAAATGCCACATTAACAACAAGGTCTAATCCCATTTTCCATAGGCCATGGAGTTGGAGGAAAGCAGGGTAAGAAATATGAAAGTGATACAAATACATAGATTGAAGAGAATCACTCATTATTACTCAGAGGTTTTTGTTTTTTGAGGAAAAGCAGAAGAGAGAATTTAAAAACAAAACAAAACACCTATATTCCCTATGTTCCTACAGTACCCTGGGCTGACCTTTAGTATAGAAATGACTTCACTAATACCATAAATTGTATGTGGATCTGTCTAACCCATTTGATTTTAAGTTCTTTCAGGGTAAAGACGTTTGGCACTTTGGATCCACAGTAGGATTCACATGAAAGGTACTCAATATTTTATCCAAAGAATGAAATAAGTTCCTAAACTAATGACTTAGTACATTATATGTTGTTCTATCAATGCAAAACAAGAAAACATAAATGAACACGCACTTTTTTTGGTCTTCTTTCACGCCAACTCTACAATTTTTTGAAGGTCTATCTAAAACATGATTATCCTGCATCCAGGCTGTATCTCTACAGGAACTCAGAACATGTTTATTGGGGGTCTGTTCTTTTGTGTCTACATCATACCTCAGAAGAAAGGATTGGTGTTATTTCATGGCTCCTGAAATATTTAGCATTTGTGAATAGTATTGGTAACTAAGCAGATAAAAGGTACTCTGTTAAATCATTTAAATCAAGAGCAAAAGAATACTTACTGCAAAAGAAAACTTCTCCCCAAAATGGGCATTGTCTTAAAAACTGATAACTCCCTAAGTACCTTTGACTAACCTGAAAAGTCAAGTCAATTGAACCATCTAGGATTAGGCAGATCTGGATGGATTAGACTTTTTTTTTTTTTTTTTTTTTTTTTGTAGAGACAAGGGTCTTGCTAAGTTGCCTTGGCTGGTCTCCAACACCTGGGCTCAAGTGATCCTCCCGCCTCAGTTTCCCAAAGTGTTGGGATTATAGGCGTGAGCCACTGCGCCCGGCCAAGGCAGACTTTTGAAGGCTGGAATTAGGTGCAAGACAACAGTAGTTCAAATATCTCTCACCAGGATCAGCTAAACCGTTCTTGCAAGCATCAGTAAGGAGGCTAGGAAGGGTGCCAGATGGTTCGTTCCTAGCAGCTACAACTTCAAGCTTTGGTATATGTAGCCAGGGGTGTACAATGACCTTACATTAACATCTACATATGTCGGGGGCAAGTGCCAGCGATATATACAAGATAGCCATTCGGGGATGACACATCGGCCGCAAGGACTGCTATATTCTCAACATTCCTCAAAAGGGTGTAAGTATCTTAAACAGAGTTCAGCTGGCATAATGGAAGGGGAGAAAAAATCGAAAAGAGAGGGAATGGCTGAAAACGAAGGAAAAAGAGCAGGTGAGTATTAGAGTATTTCCCTGGAAGGAGGGTATTTGGAGTTTTAATGAATTGCCACCTTCCTCCACCACACCAGAAAGTATACAGTTAGAATGGAGTGTTCTCGGTGGGAGAGGACGGGGTATTTGCAGCTCCCGCCCTTGGGCAGCAAAGGCTCAGCCCGACGTAAGCACTCCCCACCCCAGCGCAGGCCCCAGAAGTGAGGAAAGAACGGAGGATCAGCGTCCCTCGACCCCTTATCTCGAGGGGAAGGGACTCACACTCCTTGCACTCCCCCCGCCCCAGAAGTCGAAGGAGAAAGAGGGTGTGGAGAGAAGCCAGGGTCTTCGCGCACTCTCCGGTTGTAGAGAGAGAAGGCCCTTACCTGGCTAAAAGCCGCCTTTCCTCTGCGCTGCTACCAGCCCTATCACAGGTCCAGGCGCTCTACCTAGCGCACCTGTCGCGACCAAGCTGCTACACCTACTGCTCCTGCGGCCCCGCCCCGGACCCCGCCCACCACCGCGGGGGCGCGCACGCCAGCCCGCCTCCCGTGCGACCTCGGGCTGAGCGTGCGCGCCACCGGCGGCGTGCCCGGCGCTCGCGTCTGCTCCAGTCGCTCTGGCTGCGCAGGGCGTTGGCGATGGGAGAGGCTGGCTACTACCCCTGGTCTCGTCTACCTCCGCACGCCTTTCTCTGAAGGAGACACGCACTTGCACGACAGGGGGTCTGTGCGGCTCTACTTTGGCCTTAACTCTTCTAACTCAAAGTTACCGCAGTTTGACTCTGGAGCCACTCAGGTTTTTCCTAAGCTCAACTGTAGGCCAGCTAGGTTCCTGGTGCTTTAGGGGTAAGTTCTGTGCAGGGAGGGTGTTTTAGAGGAGGCTATGTGGTGTAGTGGAAAGAGCTGTACATTAATCCTGAAAATGGTTTGACAAGGGCGGATGACATCCAAGTTCTCCAACAGCTGTTTTTACTCCTCCACTCAGAATAGGAGCTGTGCTAATGGTTTGGAGACTGTCAGTTGGCCTAGCACTTGGCCATCCTGCCACCAAAATCTTGTCCCAGTTCCGTACCAACTGCATGATGCCTTTTGATAGTATCCTTTCCTGTACCTCAAGCATAGTAGGGTTTCAGACCACAGGTTTTCTGAGGCTTTTCGGAATTCATGCAGCTTGATGCATATTAGTCGGGGCTGCTCGTGGGAAAACGCTTGTAATTACACTTCCTAAAGAAGTTGATGAAAATGTGTAAGGGGAAGAGAGATTTCCAACAGATGATTAATATGCCAGCCAGTTATTCCCTTCTTCCTTCAAATATCCAGCCTAGACTGATTTCTGGATAGGTATTGTAGAAATAAAAATTTCAGACAAAACAAACTTAGATTTTGAATCGGACAGCAGTCAAAACCAGAAGAGGCTCAGACACCCCTGCTCTAGCTGCCCAGGCATCAGACTTTTTAGGCCGAACACGAAAGTAAAGAAATTTAGGCCGGGCGCGGTGGCTCAAGCCTGTAATCCCAGCACTTTGGGAGGCCGAGACGGGCGGATCACGAGGTCAGGAGATCGAGACCATCCTGGCTAACACGGTGAAACCCCGTCTCTACTAAAAATACAAAAACTAGCCGGGCGAGGTGGCAGGCGCCTGTAGTCCCAGCTACTCGGGAGGCTGAGGCGGGAGAATGGTGGGAACCCGGGAGGCGGAGCTTGCAGTGAGCTGAGATCCGGCCACTGCACTCCAGTCCGGGCGACAGAGCGAGACTCTGCCTCAAAAAAAAAAAAAAAAAAAAAAAAGAAATTTAATTGGCTACAGCTAAGTGTTTGCCTTATTTGGATATGGTCACACGGGAGGTCCCTAATTATATAACCACTTGGCTGGTTGTCTGTTTGTGATTGGTTGAAACTCCATTCAGAATCAGGTACAAGGGGCCCAGTGCCGTGGCTCAAACCTGTAATCCCAGCACTTTGGGAGTCTGAGGCAGGCGGATCGCCTGAGGTTAGGAGTCCGAGACCAGCCTAGCCAACATGGTGAAACCCCGTCTCCACTAAAAATACAAAAATTAGCCAGACGTGGTGGCAAGTGCCTGTAATCCCAGCTACTCAGGAGGCTGAGGCACGAGAATCACTTGAATCTGGGAAGTGGAGATTGCAGTGAGTAGAGATCTTGCCACCGCACTCTGGCCTGGATGACAGAACGAGACTCTGTCTCAAAAAAAAAAAAAAAAAAAAAAAAAGGTACAAGGAATACCTCTAAATTTTGAGTTGCTTTCTGGGTACAAAAACAACTCCAGACTAATGGCCTGCTACTTATTTTGCATTAACAGTATCAAGTATCAAGACTCCAGCGAAAGTGGCAGGCAGCATGGGAATGTTAAAGAGCATACAATATCAATACAGGATAGTACTCCAGGAAATATGTTACCCTGTATGTGGCGTTCCCTCAGTAGATGTCTCCCCTCCCCCCAATATTTTTTTTAGCTCTGTGCTTTAGTGGATGCAAAAATTCCTTGCTTTCCCAAAGCCTCTCTTTGAAGATAGAGCTAGCATATATGCTACAGCTGGCTTTTGCCCATTTGCAAGGTTGATTGGTAAATTTTCAGGGATTTTATGAGCCAGTTCATAAGCACAACCATTATTAGAAATCAAATTATATAAGCTACAATTAAATTATCTTAAAAATAAAAGTAATAAGCCAGGCGTGTTGAGTCACATTTGTAATCCCAGTGCTTTGGGAGGCCAAGGCAGGAAGATAGCTTGAGGCTAGAAGTTTGAGGTTGCAGTGAGCTATGATCCAACCACTGCACTCCAGCCTGGGCAACAGAGTGAGACCCTACTTCTAAAAAATAACTTTTTAAATAAAGGTAATAAATACTAAAAACTCATCCCTTTGTGGTTTTTTCCTTCATTTTACTAATAATTCTGCTCTTGGAGTTATTTGTCCATTGTATCCGCATGTGGAAATACTACATATGTTGTATGCATGTCTTCCCAACTCCATTGAGAAATGTCACATTGGTAGAACGAAATGGGCTGTAATGGGAGTATTTACACCATGGAAGTTGGTAAATGCAACAAGTCAGGGCCTGATTTATTGTTTTGTTAATTTTTCTAGACCAAATGTTAGCAAACCTTTTGTGTAAACAGCCAAATAGTAAGTATTTTAGGCTTTGTGGGACTTATAGTCTCTGTCACAGCTACTCAGCTCTCACTGTAGTGCCCAATGTGTCAAAGTAGCCACAGACAATACATAAAGAATGGGCATGGGCCAGGTGCAGTGGCTCACGCCTGTAATCCCGGCACTTCGGGAGGCCCAGGCAGGGATCACTTGAGGCCAGGAGCTAGAGACTAGCCTGGCCAACATGGCAAAACCCTGTCTTTACAAACAAATACAATAAATAGACAAAAAAGCTGGGTGTGGTGGTGTGTGCCTGTAGTCCCAGTTACCTGGGAGGGTGAGGTGGGAAGATGTCTTGAGCCCAGGAGTTGAAGGTTGTAATGAGCCGAGATCACACCACTGTACTCCAGCCTAGTCGACAGAACAAGACCCTGTCTCAAACAAAAAACTCATAGGCCTTTATCTAATAGTGAAGGGAACAATAGAGTTGAGAGGGAAAAATGGAGTAGATAGGGCAAATGTTTACATACATGATACAGTGCAACAAGAATAGCAGAACATATTGCAAAAGAAATTATATCAACATATTTAAGAATCTTGGAAGAGAATGGCAAATATGCACTATAATTGATGAGGCATCTACATATTGGAAGAAAATTACCTAGAGATTTATCTCCAGTACACAGTTGAATAAGCTGTATTGGTAAAGATATTTGTTGCTTTAAAAGAATTGGTGTCAGCTGGACACGGTGGCTCATGCCTGTAATCCCAGCACTTTGGGAGGCCGAGGTGGGTGGATCACGAGGTCAGAAGTTTGAGACCAGCCTTGCCAACATGGTGAAACCCCATCTCTAAAACTAAAAATACAAAAATTAACTGGGCATGGTAGTGTGGGCCTGTAGTCCCAGCTACTCAGGAGGCTGAGGCAGGAGAATCACTTGAACTCTGGAGGCAGAGGTTGCAGTGAGCCAAGATCGCACCATTGCACTCCAGCCTGGGCAACAGAATGAGACTCCATCTCCAAAAAAATAAAAAATAATTGGTGTCTGCCACCCACAGGTTATATTTCTACTACATTATTGTCTATTTTACTTTTTTTCTTTTGAGGCAGAGTCTCGCTCCGTCCCTCAGGCTGGAGTGCACTGGTACGATTTCGGTTCACTGCAACTTCCGCCCCCTGGGTTCAAACGATTCTCCTGCCTCAGCCAAGTAGCTGGGATTACAGGCATGTGCCACCAAGCCCAGCCAATTTTTGTATTTTTAGTAGAGACAGGGTTTCACCATGTTGGCCAGGCCGGTCTCAAACTCTTGATCTCTAGTGATGCACCTGCCTTGGCCTCCCAAAGTGCTGGGATTACAGGTGTGAGCCACCGCGCCCAGCCGATATTGTCTACTTTATATGTGGCTTCAGTAATGAATATTTGAAATTTAATAATGAATAGTTGAAAGTAAACTGCATTTTGTTGTAATGGTGCTTTTACAATAATGGGAAGGAAGACTGGAGTGGCTACAGATTTGTTAGAAAAATTTCCTAATGTCATCATTTGGCTCTGTTACCAATTATAATTCAGTATCTGAAATAATTCAAACATTTAAAAATATTCTGGATAGGCTGGGCACTGTGGCTGATGCCTGTAATTCCAGCACTTTGGAAGGCTGAGGCAGGCAGATCACTTGAGGTCAGGAATTCAAAACTGGCTTGGCTAAAATGGTGAAACCCTGTCTCTACTAAAAACACAAAAATTAACTGGGCGTGGTAGTGCACTCCAGTAGTCACAGCTACTTGGGAGGCTGAGGCAGGAGAATCACTTGAACCCAGGAGGTGGAAGTTGCAGTGGGCTGAGATCGCGCCACTGCGCCCCAGCCTGAGACAGAGTGAGACTCCGTCTCAAGAAAAAAAATAATATTATGGATAAAATTTATTCTGTTTACCACCAACCTAAAAAAAGGAAACAGCTGGAAATCGCAGCTAAATAACTTGAAACTGACATTATTAAAATTGGCCAAGTACTTAGGTTGAGATGGGTGGACATGTACTTTACCAACCGCCAATGCTACATGGCACACATATCCTACACTATAAATGCATTTTTCTCATTATTTTTATTCTGGCCTGGCAATAAGATTAGCTAATATTAATTTCTTGCAATACCTTACTTTAATGATTGATATTCTTCAAGAATTTTCATTACTTTCAATTGCACTGCAGTTAAGATCAACTAACATTCAGAAAATTAAACAACTAATAGAATGCACTGCAGAAGCTTTGGAAAAATTAAAGATTGGCATTAGCATGAATCTCAAGTTGAAGATATGGTTAAGTCATCAGTTTAAAGTCATTCCATTTAATTTTTTTTTTTTTTTTTTTGAGACAGGGTCTCACTCTGTTGCTCAGGTTGGAGTGCTGTGGCACAATCAGAGCTCACTATAACTTCAAACTCCTGAACTCAAGTGATTCTCCTGCCTCAGTCTTCAAGTAGCTGGGACAACAGGCACATGCCACTACATCTGGCTAATTTTTAAAAACGTTTGGTAGAGATGGGGTGTCACATGTTGCCCAGGCTGGTCTTGAACTCGACCTCAAGCGATCTTCTCATCTTGGACTCCCAAAGCACTGGGCTTACAGGCGTGAACTGCCACACCCAGTCAAAAATAGATTTAAACCTCTGCCTAAGAATGTATTACTAAAAAGTAATGAACATATGTCTTTTATTAGAAACATCATTTTAAGTTGTTTTGATTTGTTAAAATCATCTCCTTGAACTTATAAAGAATGACCTTCACTGTGGAAAATAATATCATTTAAGTGACATTTTAAAACATGTATTTTGAATTTTTTTTTTTTTTTTGAGATGGAGTCTCGCTCTGTCACCCAGGCTGGAGTGCAGTGGCCGGATCTCAGCTCACTGCAAGCTCCGCCTCCCGGGTTTATGCCATTCTCCTGCCTCAGCCTCCCGAGTAGTTGGCCCGCCACCTCACCTGGCTAATTTTTTTGTATTTTTCAGTAGAGACAGGGTTTCACCGTGTTAGCCAGGATGGTCTCGATCTCCTGACCTCGTGATCCGCCCATCTCGGCCTCCCAAAGTGCTGGGATTACAAGCTTGAGCCACCGCGCCCGGCCTTTTTTTTTTTTTTTGAGATAGCGTCTCGCTCTGTTGCCTAGGCTAGAGTGCAGTGGCGTGATCTTAACTCACAGCAACCTCCACCTCCCAGGTTCAAGCAATTCGCCTGCCTCAGCCTCCCAAGTAGCTGGGATTACAGGTGCCCGCCACCATGCCCAGCAAATTTTTGTATTGTTAGTAGAGACAGGGTCAGACAGGGTTTCATCTTGTTGGTCAGTCTGGTCTCGAACTCTTGACCTCAAGTGATCTGCCTACCTCAGCCTCCCAAAGCGCTGGGATTACAGGTGTGAGCCACCATGCCCAGCCTTGAATTATTTTCAAGATTTTGCAAGTAATAATGTAGAATCAAACAAAGTTACAATCCCTGCAATTATACAAAAACCTAAAAAGATAGCATTATTGCAATCAATAGTGCTAAAGCTGAAAGAAGTTTCATTTTAATAAGTTTGTATGAGGTTGAAAAATGGTAATGGATGAGGAATGGTAGTTTAATAATAGATCACATGTCAGACTTAAGGACAAGAAATATATTGGAAAAAGATTAGCAGATTGAAAGCATCAAATGATGGTTGAATTGCCATCATAAATTGGCTGAAATAGAAGAGTTTGGAAAGATTACTAAAAGCTTGTGGAATCAACTGGCTGTGTGGAATTCACAAAAAGAGTATTTTATACTTATTATTTGTAAACTGTAAGCTACACATGCTTTATATTAGTAACATTTTTATAGATTTATATAGATAAGTATAGATATGCACACATTATTTCCCCGGGGAGCTGGTTGTTTATTAGCACATCAATGAGTAGTATATATTTTTAGGGGTAATGTGAAGCTCAAACAAGAAAATGTATGTAAAATACTTGGCATTGCTTACTACAGACTTGATAATAAATGTTAACTCTGTTCCCACTTTCCACCCTACCTGCTTTGTTCTTTCCTGGACAAGTTACTTAACCTTTCAACCATAGTTTCATAATGGGAATTGCAGGTTCAATCCTAATTGACTTTTGGGGATTCAATAAAATGGTATGTCTTACTTAGCTGACAAACTAGGAGCTTAAATTACTGTTCCTCCTTCTTCCTTTAGTATATAAAGGTATAATTCATTAAGCATTTGATAAAATGAAACTTCCGCCATGTCCTTAGGAATAAACCAAAGAAGAAAAATGTTCCAAAATTATTAATAGTTAATAATCCCATATATTAAGTTATTTATCTGAATCTTGTCTACTTACTGACAAACTTTTTTTCATTTCAGTTTATAGTTGACCAATCAGTTGTCTTTTTGTTAGCTAAACATTCTTTTTTTTATTTTGTTCTTATTCCTGGCAAGCTATGATGGATAGGTAAACATTCTTTTTTTTTGAGACAGAGTCTCACTTTGTTACGCAGGCTGGAGTGCAGTGGCACAATCTCGGTTCAATGCAACCTCCACCTCCGAGGTTCAAGCGATTCTCATGCCTCAGCCTCCCAAGTAGCTGGGATTACAGGTATGCACTACAATGCCTAGCTAATTTTTGTATTTTTTGTAAAGACAGGGTTTGGCCATTTGCAGTGGCTCACAGCTGTAATCCCAGCACTTTGGGAGACCAAGATGGGCAGATCACCTGAGGTCCGTAGTTTTTTTTTGTTTTGTTTTGTTTTTGAGATGGAGTCTCCCTCTGTCACCCAGGCTGGAGTGCAGTGGCACAATCTTGGCTCACTGCAAGCTCCACCTTCCGGGTTCACACCATTCTCCTGCCTCAGCCTCCCGAGTAGCTGGGACTACAGGCGCCTGCCACCACGCCCGGCTAGTTTTTTGTAGTTTTAGTAGAGATGGGGGTCTCACCATGTTAACCAGGATGGTCTCGATCTCCTGACCTCGTGATCCGTCTGCCTTGGCCTCCCAAAGTGCTGGGATTACAGGTGTGAGCCACCGCGCCCGGCGAGGTCGGGAGTTTGAGACCAGCCTGATCAACATGGAGAAACCCCATCTCTACTAAAAATAAAAAATTAGCCGGGCGTGGTGGCACATGCCTGTAATCCCAGCTACTCAGGAGGTTGAAACAGGAGAATCACTTGAATCTGGGAGGTGGAGGTTGAGGTGAGCCAAGATCATGCCATTGCACTCCAGCTTTGGCAACAGGAGCAAAACTCTGTCTCAAAAAAAAAAAAAAAAAAAAAAAGACAGGGTTTCACCATGTTGGCCAGGCTGGTCTTGAACTCCTGACCTCAAGTGATTTGCCTGCCTTGGCCTCCCAAAGTTCTGTGATTACAGGCATGAGCCACCACACCTAGACTGTAAACATTCTTGAAAAAATATTGTTTGCCTTAGATTATAAACTTGAGAATAAGATCTGTTTAACCATATTCTCTCTTCTGCTTACCTTCCATAGTTGGAAGAATTAAGTAAACCAAAGAGTACTATCCACTTCCAAATTATTTTTTACTGTTACCAAAATATGAACTTCTGGGGGGTTTTGTTTGTTTGTTTGTTTTGAGACAGGGTCTCACTCTGTTGCCCAGGCTGGAGTGCAATGGTGTGATCATGGCTCACTGTAGCCTCAACCTCTGAGCTCAAACAATCCTCCCACCTCAGCCTTCTGAGTAGCTGGGACAGGGTTTAACCACGTGGCCCAGGCTGGTCTCAAACTCTTGAGCTCAAGTGATCTACCTGCCGTGGCCTCCCAAAATGCTGGGATTACAGGTGTGAGCCACTGCACCCATGTGATCTTTTTTTTTTTTTTTTATGGCTGAATAGTACTCCATTGTGTATATGTACCACATGTTCTTTATCCATTCATCTGTTGATGGACACTTAGGTTGCTTCCAAATCCTGGCTATTGTGAATAATAGTGCTGCAATAAACATGAGACTGCAGATATCTCTTTGACAAAGTGATTTCCTTTCTTTTGGGTATATACCTAGGAGTGGGATTGCTGGATTGTATGGTAGCTCTGTTTTTAGTTTTTTGAGGAACCTCCAAACTGTTCTCCGTTGTAGTTGTACTAATTTATCTTCCCAACAACAGCGTATGAGGGTTCCCTTTTCTCAGCATTTATTATTGCCTGTCCTTTGGATAAAAGCTATTTTAACTGGGTGAGATGATATCTCATTGTAGTTTTCATTTGCATTTCTCTGATGATCAGTGAATGATGTTGAGCACCTTTTCATAAACCTGTTTGCCATTTGTATGTCTTCTTTTGAGAAATGTCTGTTTGGATGTTTTGCCCATTTTTAATTGGGTTGTTAGATTCTTTTTTCCTATACAACCAGGAAAGTTGTTTGAGCTCCTTGTATAGCCTGAGAAAATATTTGCAGATATTTTTATCCTATTCTGTGGGTTGTCTCCTCACTTTGTTCATGGTTTCCTTTGCTATGCAGAAGCTTTTTAACTTGATGTGATCCCATTTGTCCATTTTTGCTTTGGTTGCCTGTGCTTGTGGGATATTACTCAGTAAATCTTTGCCCACTTCAATGTCCTGGAGAGTTCTCCCAATGTTTTCTTTTAGTAGTTTCATAGTTTGAGGTCTTAGATGTAAGTCTTTAATCCATTTTTATTCGATTTTTTTATATGGTGAGAGGTAGAGGTTGTTTCATTTTTCTGCTTATTGGATATCCAGTTTTCCCACCACCATTTATTGAAGAGACTATCTTTTCCCCAATATGTGTTCTTGGCACCTTTGTTGAAAATGAGTTTACTATAGATATATAGATTTGTTTCTGGATCCTTTATTCTGTTCCATTGGTCTATGTGCCTGGTTTTATGCCAGTACCATGCTGTTTTGGTTACTATAGTTCTGTAGTATAATTCGAGGTCAGGTAATGTGATTCTTCCACTTTTTTTTCTTTTTGCTCAGGATAGCTTTGGCTATTCTGGGTCTTAAAATATAAATTTTAGAATTGCTTTTTCTGTTTTTGTAAAGAATGTCATTGGTATTTTGATAGCATTGCATTGAGTCTGTAGATTGCTTTGGGTAGTATGGATATTTAAACAATATTGATTCTGCGAATCCATAAACGTGGAATATATTTCCATTTTTTCATGTTATCTTCAATTTCTTGCCTCAGTGTTTTATGATTTTCACTATAGAGCTCTTTTTTTTTCTTTGGTTAAGTTAATTCCTGGGTATTTTATTTTATTTGTAGCTATTGTAAATAGGATTACTTTCTTTTTCCTTTCTTTCTTTTTTCTTTTTTTTTTTTTTTTCCTGAGATGAAGTCTCTCTCTTGTCCCCAGGCTGCAGTGCAATGGCATGATCTTGGCTCACTGCAACCTTCACCTCCCAGGTTTAAGTGATTCTTCTGCATCAGCCTCCTGAGTAGCTGGGATTACAAGAGTGCACCACCACGCCTGGCTAATTTTTGTATTTTTAGTAGAAACAGGGTTTCACCATGTTGGCCAGGCTGGAGTAAGTACAATTTTTAAATTCTGCTTCCTTTACTTCATACTTCTATAAGGAAAAGTCATTCATTTTTTAAATACAGTAAATATTTATTGAGTACATACAATATGCCAGGTACAGTGTGAAGCACTGAGGACTCACTGGAGAACAAGACAGTGATTCAGTGGGATGAATAATTAAATAGGTGGAATACTTTAGATAACTGTGTTATGGTAAGGGAAATACAGGAGACTAGTAGCCCTTAGGAGGGGTACTTATCCCAGAGTTGGGAATCAAGGATGTCTTCGTAGTAGAGGAATTGATGTCTAAATTGAATGATAAACAGGTATTAGTAAGGCAGAGGTGTGTATCTATATGTGTGTGTGAGAGTTTGGTTGCCTCGCTGAAAAGTTAGATGGGGTAGGATCAACAGGGGAGAAAAAGCATTATAGGGCTATGTTTACTTTAAAAAAATGGGAAAATACAGTATAGCTTAAGTCTAGGGTGTAGGAGGTAGTACTCATGGATGAAGGTGAAAAGCTAAGCAGGGACTAGATCTTATAAGACATTGGAAGCCATGTTAAGGAGTTTGAGTTCTATCCTAGGAGAACTGGGGACCTCTTAACCCTGTGCCTTAAAGCTAAAGACTACCTATATCAGAATCACCTAGAGGTCTGGTTAAAAATGCTCATTTCTATTTTCTGCCCCAGATCTAAAAATCAAAATCACTGGAGTGAAGTCCCCAACTCTATATTTTTAACAATACTCACAAGTAATTTCTTTCTTTCTTTCTTTCTTTTTTTTTTTTTTTTTTTTTGAGACAGAATTTTGATTGTCTTCCATGCTGGAGTGCAAAGGCTCTCAGCTCACTGGAACCTCCACCTCCCAGGTTCAAGCAATTCTCCTGCCTCAGCCTCCTGAGTAGCTGGGATTACAAGAGTGCGCCACCACGCCCGGCTAATTTTTGTATTTTTAGTAGAGACTGGGTTTTGCCATGTTGGCCAGGCTGGTCTCGAACTCCTGACCTCAGGCGATCCATCTGCCTCGGCCTCCCAAAGTGCTGGGATTACAGGCATGAGCCACCGTGCCCAGCCCCAGTTAATTTTTTTATTTTTGTAGAGATGGGATATCAGAATGTTGCCCAGACTGTCTTGAATTCCTGGGCTCAAGTGATCCTGCATGGCCTCCCAAAGCACTGAGATTATAGGCATGAGCCACCACGCTCAGCCAGTTCATCCCTTTTTAATGCCAAGTAATATATTCCATTATAGGTACATATCACAATTTATCGATTCACCAGTTAATGGACATTTGTGTTGTTTCCAGTTTTAGGCTATTTATTAATAAAGCTGCTGTGAACATTTACGTAACAGTCTTCATATGGACGTGTGTTTTTATTTCTCTTGGATAACTACTTAGGAGTGGGATTGCTGGATTGTATAGTAATGTACATTTAATGTAATGTAAAATACTGCCAAATTTTTCCAAAGGTGGTGTGCTATTTTACATTCCTGCCAGCAATGCATGAGAGTTCTAGTTGTTCCCCATCCTCCACTGTACTTGATATTGCTGGTCTTTTAAGTTTCAGCCATTCTATTGGGTGCCATGATATCTCATTGTGGTTAATTTGCATTTCACAAATAACCAATGATGTACATCTTTTCATATGCTTATTTGCTTTTTCTATATTTTATTTAGTGGAGTTTTTGTTCAATTTTTGCCCATTTATTAATTGGGTTATTTGTCTTATTATAGAGTTGTAAATATTGTCCATATAATCTGGATACAAGTCTTTTATCAGATACATGCGTTGAAAGTGTTTTCTCCCAGTCTGGAGCTTATTTCCTTTTTTTTTTTTTTTTTTGAGACGGAGTCTCGCTCTGTTGCCCAGGCTGGAGTGCAGTGGCCAGATCTCAGCTCACTGCAAGCTCCGCCTCCCGGGTTTACACCATTCTCCAGCCTCAGCCTCCCGAGTAGCTGGGACTACAGGTGCCCGCCACCATGCCGGGCTAGTTTTTTTTTTTTTGTATTTTTTTAGTAGAGACGGGGTTTCACCGTGTTAGCCAGGATGGTCTCCATCTCCTGACCTCGTGATCTACCCGTCTCGGCCTCCCAAAGTGCTGGGATTACAGGCTTGAGCCACTGCGCCCGGCCTGGAGCATATTTCTTAATTTTTCTTTCTTTCTTTCTTTTTTTCAGATGGAGTTTCACTCTTGTTGCTCAGGCTGGCGCAATAGCGCAATCTCAGCTCACTGCAACCTCCACCTCCCGGGTTCAAGTGATTCTCCTGCCTCAGCCTCCCTAGTAGCTGGGAATACAGGCATGCGCCACCACACCCAGCTAATTTTGTATTTTTAGTAGAGATGGAGTTTCTCCATGTTGGTCAGGCTGGTCTTGAACTCCCGACCTCAGGTGGATCCACCCGCCTCAGCCTCCCAAAGTACTGGGATTACAGGCGTGAGCCACCATGCCCGGCAACAGTGTATTTCAAAAAGCAGTTTAGGCTGGGCACGGTGGCTCACGCCTGTAATCCTAGCACTTTGGGAGGCCGAGGCAGGTGGATCGCCTGAGGTCAGGAGTTCCAGACCAGCCTGGCCCTAAAACCCCGTCTCTACTAAAAAATACAAAAAATTAGCAGGGCATGGTGGCACATGCCTGTAATCCCAGCTACTTGGGAGGCTGAGGCAGGAGAATCACTTGAACCCCGGAGTTGGCGGTTGCAGTGAGCCGAGCTTGTGCCACTGCACTCCATCCTGGGCAACAGAGTAAGACTCCATCTCAAACAAATAAGAAATAAAAAAAAGCAGAAGTTTAAAATTTTCAAGTACAACTTACCAATTTTTTTTATGGCGTGTGCTTTTTGCATCCTATCTTATTCTATTTTTAAGACATAGTCTCATCCTGTTGCCCAGGCTGGAGTGCAGTAGTATGATCACAGCTCACTGCAGCATCAACTACCCAGACTCAAGCAATCCTCCTACCTCGGCCCCCCAAATAACTGGGACTACTGGTGCACACCATCACCCCCAGCTAATTTTTGTATTTTTTTGTAGAGCCTCCCAAAGTGCTGGGATTACAGCATCCTACCTAGGAAGTCTTTTTCTTGTCCAAGTGTGGCAGCTCATGCTTATAAGCCCAGCACTTTGGAAGGCGGAGGTAGGCAGATCACTTGAGGCCAGGTATTTGAGACCAGCCTGGCCAACATGGTGAAACCCTATGTCTACTAAAAATACAAAAAATAAAATAAAATAAATAACTGGGTATGGTGGCACACACACATAGTCCTAGCTACTCGGGAGGCTGAGGCAGGAGAATCACTGGAACCTGGGAGGTGAAAGTTGTGGTGAGCCGGGATCGCGCCACTGCACTCCAACCTGGGTGATGGAGGGAGACCGTCTCGAAAGAAAAGAACAGAAATCTTTGTCTAACCCAAGGCCCCAAAGATTTTCTCCTATGTTTTATAGATTTAGAAGTTTTATAGTTTTAGCTCTAACCTATAGATCTATGACCCACCTCATTAATTTTTTGATACATGGTGCAAGGGTCAGAGTGTTTCCGTGTGAATATCCAGTTGTTCCAGCACTATTATTGAAAAGTCTTATCTTTTCCCCCATTGAGTTACATTGGCTGCTTTGTTGAAAGTTAAATAAATATATTTGTGTGGGTCTATTTTTGGAAATTTTGTTCTATTCTATTTTACTATATGTCTATAATAATCTTTTTAATAAAGAAAACTATTTTACTTTGATAAAAAGAACTCAAGTTATTTTTAGGTATTATGAAGAAAGGCTGAATCTTTTTTTTTTTTTTTTTTTTTTTTTTGAGATAGGGTCTTATTTTGTCACCCAGCTTGGAGTATACTGGCATGATCTTGGCTTACTGCAGCCTCTACCTCCAAAGTTCAAGAAATTTTCCTGTCTCAGCCTCCCGGGTAGCTGGGATTACAGGCACGTGCCACCATGCCTGGCTAATTTTTTATTTTTAGTAAAGATGGGGTTTCACCATGTTGGCCAGGTTGATCTTGAACTCCTGACCTCAGGTGATCTGCCCACCTTAGCCTCCCAAAGTGCTAGGGTTTCAAGCTAGAGCCACCACTCCCGGCCAGGCTGAATGTTATATGTGTGAACAATTTGCATTCTTCCCAAACATCTCTTACTCTAACCGGAAATATACGTGTTTATTAAAGGTATTCTCTGTAACTAATTTATAGGATAGTAAGTTATCATTGTATTGAATGTGCATTTTTTATGCATAAGAAGTAATTAGGCATTCTTTGCTTGTAGCTTCATTTTTCTCCAAATATAAAAAAGGGAGTAAAATAAACTCATCATGTGGAAATCTTTAAAATAGCCTAAACCAGGTTCTATTAAAGAATAATGGCCGGGCACGGTGGCTCAAGCCTGTAATCGCAGCACTTTGGGAGGCCGAGAGGGGCGGATCACGAGATCAGGAGATCGAGACCATCCTGGCTAACACAGTGAAACCCCGTCTCTACTAAAAATACAAAAACTAGCCGGGCGAGGTGGCGGGCGCCTGTAGTCCCAGCTACTCGGGAGGCTGAGGCAGGAGAATGGCGTAAACCCGGGAGGCGGAGCTTGCAGTGAGCTGAGATCCGGCCACTGCACTCCAGTCCGGGCAACAGAGCGAGACTCTGCCTCAAAAAAAAAAAAAAAAAAAAAAGAATAATGAAAATATATATATAACATTTCAAAGGCTAAATCAGAATAAATTCTGTTCTTTGGGAACAACAGTTAGCCACATAAATACCACAAATCAAGGAAGGAGATTTCCTGACTTCTGCTTCCAAGCAATTCTAATAAATGAAGAAGGAAGTGATTTTCCTTTTTAAAAAACCTATTGTTGGCAGGATTAGTGTACTTCCTTTCACTCTTTTAGGATGTTAAACACATGTACACTAATATTCCTGTATTTCATAAACCTTTGGGAATTTTGTCAGATTCTGAGTATGCATATCTTTTTTTTTTTTTTGAGTGGGAGTCTTGCTCTGTCGCCCAGGCTGGAGTGCAGTGGTGCCATCTTGGCTCACTGCAACCTCCGCCTCCCAGGTTCAAGTGATCCTCTTGCCTCAGCCTCCGGAGTAGCTGGGATTACAGGCATGCACCACCATGCCTGATTAATTTTTGTATTTTTAGTAGAGACAGGGTTTCACCATGTTGGTCAGGCTAGTCTGGAACTCCGACCTCAAGTGATCCTCTGGCTTCAGCCTCCCCAAGTGCTGGGATTACAGGCATGAGCCATGGTGCCCAGCTCAGAATGTTAAATTGTTTCAGTAAAAAGTCCTTCTGTTGTGGAAATGTTACAAATGCATTACTAAAAGGGAGAGAAACATCCAGGCGTAAACACCTATTGTCAGGGATCCCTTATCCTGGTGGAATAAGCATAAGCTTTGGAGTCAGAATTAATTTGCATTCTCTTTTACTTATTATGAGTCAAAGGGCAAGTTTCTTAGCTTCTCTAAGCCTCAGCTTCTTCCCTTGCAATAGTAACACTTGGCTGGCTGTGTTATCATCTAGTATTCTGCTTGGCCTAGAGTACACACTCAGTAAATACTGATCCCTTTCTCACTTCTCCCAGGCCTAGAAGTTTTCTGGAGGTAAATTGCATAGCCCACAGCAGAAGTTGATCTCTGGTTCTTCCTCATTCTTTTTTAGTAACAGAATGATAGAAATTTGAAAAGTACTGGAGGACAGGAGAACACCTGAGCTCAGGGATCAGACTCTAGGATAAGAAACTAGTTCAGCAGGAAGTGTGCACTGTCAGCCCCTTAAGGATCATATGCTCAAGGTGTCCAATCCCATCGCACATGTTTAATACCTCAAATGTCACTTGATGGTAGAAGACTCTCTAGGGAACTCTTTGAGAACAGTACCCAGCTGTAGTGGAAGGCTCACCTGAGAGCACCTTTTAGTCTTTCTCTGTCCTTCTTTGTCCTCATGTAATTTAATTATGTCCTTTCTTGCTGCAGCTTTTAAATTCAAAGACCCTTGTTATTAGTGTCTATCACCTTAAATTACCAGATTTGGGCTCTCTTCACCTCCTCCCACCCTTATCCTGTGAAACAGACAGTGGCACTGCCTAATTTGTTTCTGGTTGTTCCTCCTGTCTCCCCAGCACACCTGACATTTAACAATTAATTTTATTCCAAAAAGCAGAAAAAATATTTTCCAAATGCCCTAGCTATTTATTGGGAAGCTCTCCACATCCATATTAGCAAATAACAGATTCTCAGTTATGTGTGCAAATATCTTAATGTACTTTAGGGATTATACAGAATAATTGTCAATTTTTATTTTCAGAATATTGGCCAAAACATAACATAATCTCAATTGGACTGATCGTACTAATTTATAGTTATATCTGTATCACTATTCTAATTTTAATGAAGAACAAAATGAAGATTAGACTTTTATATACTGTTTATGCACTATATACTACATACTGTTTATGCCCTAAGAATATAAAAGTACAATATTTGGTTGGACCTTATACCTCAGTTTCAAGGAAGGCAAGCTAGTGTTAGAACTTAAAGTTCCTAATTCTGTTTTTCGTTTTGTTTTGTTTTGTTTTCAGATGGAGTCTCACTCACTCTGTTGCCCAGGCTGGAGTGCAAATGGCATGATCTTGGCTCACTGCAACCTCCGCTTCCCGGGTTCAAGCGATTCTCCCACCTCAGCCTCTCGAGTAGCTGGGATTACAGGCACCCACCTCGGCTAACTTTTTCTGTATTTTTATAGAGACGGAGTTTCACCATGTTGGTCAGGCAAGTCTTGAACTCCTGAACTTGATCCCCCCACCACCCGCCTTGGCCTCCCAAAGTGCTGGGACTACAGGCATGAGCCACCGCGCCGGGCCCCTAATTCGGTTTTTTTTTTTTTTGCATGTACAAATATTTTGACCTGTAGTGCATTGGATCTATCTCAAGCATAAAAATGCACAGAACTTTTTCTCTGATTCTATATAAATAAAATATATTCATTTGTATGTATGTACATCCACCTTACACTGTAACACCTAACAATATTTTATTGGCCAAGCCTGGTGGCTCATGCCTATAATCCTAGCACTTTGGGAGGCTGAAGCAGGTGGATCGCTTGAATCCAGGTGTTCGAGACCAGCCTTGACAACATGGCGAAACCCCATTTCTATAAAAAATACAAAAATTAGCTGGGTGTGGTGATGCACACCTGTAGTCCTAGCTACTCAGAAGGCTGAGGTAGGAGGATAGATTGAGCCGGGCAGGTCCAGGCTGCAGTGAGGCGTGATTATGCCACTGCACTCCAGCCTGGGCGACAGAACAAGACCCTGTCTCAAAAAATAGAAGTAAATAAATAGATAATATTTCGTTGATTGATTGATTTCCAAAAGCTCTTTCTTTATGGGCACAAATTTGAGCCTGCTCAGATGTGTAGTATAAACTTTTTTACACTTTCTGTTACAGTGTCATGCAGGTGCTGCACTACTGGGAGTAGAAGAATACTCAAATGTTAATACTGTTTCTGGAGAGACTTCTTGTTAGGGAAATAATTAAATGTCTTCATTGATTAAGCCATTTTTAAAAGGATATTTTGCTATATGTTACTGAAAGCAACATTAAAAGAAATTTTGTTTGCAGTTAAAGCACCTGACTTTATTTAGGTGTTCGTTCAGGTTTTCAAAGATCAGATTATTTAAATCTTATATAAACTTTTCTGGAACAGAAAAAGTAGAAATATTCTCCAGCTCTTTCTATAAAATTGTGATAACTTGAAACCAAAACCAAACAGGGAGAAAAAGAAAATGAAAGGCCAATTTCACTCATCATAGATATATCAATTCTAAATAAATTGTTATGGTGAGTGTGCTTGAAAACAAAAATAAATAAATAGTAAACTGAATCAAGCAGTATATTAAATAGATAATATGCATGCCTAATCTAGGTGGATTTATCCAGAATATAAGAGTGGTTTCACATTAAAAAACAAAAATCAAAAAAGTATCAATGTTAATTTACCTATTAACACATGGGAGTATCATCATCTTTAAAGATGTAGAACAAGCATTTGAATTTAGCACCCATTCATGATAAAAGCTCTTAGCAAACTAAAAAGGAAAATTTCCTAATTTGTTAAGGGGAATCTACAAAAAACTTAAATTGAACATCATTCATAACATTAAACTTTAGAAAATTCTATCTACAACTAGGAAAATATAGGGATGTTCACTATAATTACCACTTCTATCAGCATTTTATAGGAAATTCTAGACAGGGCAGTAAGTCAATACAAAGAAATAAGAGATATAAGAACTAAAAAGGAAGAAACACTGACAGAGAATATGCTTGTTTTTGTGGAAAGCTCCAAATTATATAACCATAAATTATTAGAAATAGTAATTGCACTTAACAAGGAGGCTGAGTTTAAGATCAATATACAAGGCCAGGCGCAGTGGCTCACGCCTGTAATCCCAGGACTTTGGGAGACCAAGGCAGGTGGATCACCGGAGGTCAGGAGTTTGAGACCAGCCTGACCAACATGGTGAAACCCTGTCTCTACTAAAAATACAAAAATTAGCTGGCCGTGGTGGCAGGCACCTGTAATCCCAGCTACTTGGGAGGCCGAGGCAGGAGAATTGCTTGAACCCAGGAGGTGGAGGTTGCAGTGAGCTGAAATTGCCCCATTGCACTCCAGCCTAGGCGACAAGAGCGAGACTCCATCTTAAAAAACAAAACAAAACAAAAAAACAAGGCTGGGTTTAAGATCAACATACAAGGCTGGGCATGGTGGCTCACGCCTGTAATCCCAGTACTTTGGGAGATCGAGGTGGGCAGATCACTTGAGGTAAGAGTTAGAGACCAGCCTGGCCAACATGGTAAAACCCCATCTCTACTAAAAGTACAAAGTTAGCCAGGCGTGGTGGTGTGCGCCTATAATCCTAGCTACTCAGGAGGCTGAGGCAGGAGAATTCCTAGAACCTATGAGGTGGAGGTTGCAGTGAACCGAGATTACTCTAGGTGCAGTGGCTCACGCTTATAATCCTAGCACTTTGGGAGGCTGAGGTGAGGAGATCACTTGAGGCCAGGAGTTCAAGACCAGCCTGGCCAACATGTTGAAACCCAGTCCCTACTAAAAATACAAAAAATTAGCCAGGAGTGGAGGCAGGTGCCTGTAATCCTAGTTACCTGGGTGGCTAAGGCGGGAGGATAGCTTGAACCTGGGAGGTGGAGGTTGCAGTCAGCTGAGATCGTACCACTGCACTCCAGCCTGGGTGACACAGTGAGACTCTGTTTCTAAATAAATAAATAAGTAAAAGAGTGTTGAGAAAATTGGCTATTTGTATGGAAAAATAGAAAATATCATCTCTATCTCACATCAAAATAAATTCCTGATATAGTAAAGTCCTAATATACACAGCACCACAAAGCAGTGTATAGAAGGATTTGGAGTTAAAAAAAAGTATATATATTTATTTTTATTTTATTTTATATATATGTATATACACACATACAGACACACTTTTTTTTTTTTTTTTTGAGATGGAGTCTCGCTGTCCTGCCCGGGCTGGAGTGCAGTGGCCGGATCTCAGCTCACTGCAAGCTCCGCCTCCCGGGTTCACGCCATTCTCCTGCCTCAGCCTCCCGAGTAGCTGGGACTACAGGCGCCCGCCGCCTCGCCGGGCTAGTTTTTTGTATTTTTTAGTAGAGACGGTCACCGGGTTAGCCAGGATGGTCTCGATCTCCTGACCTCGTGATCCGCCCGTCTCGGCCTCCCAAAGTGCGGGGATTACAGGCTTGAGCCACCGCGCCTGGCCAACACACACATTTTTTTGAGATGGAGTGTCGCTCTTGTTGCCCAGGCTGGAGTGCAATGGCGTGATCTCGGCTCACTGCAACCTCCGCCTCTACAGTTCAAGTGATTCTACTGCCTCAGCCTCTCAAGTAGCTGGGATTACAGGCATGCACCACCATGCCCCACTAATTCTGTGTTTTTAGTAGAGACGGGGTTTTTCCATGTTGGTCAGGCTGGTCTTAAACTCCCAACCTCAGGTGATCTACCTGCCTTGGCCTCCCAAAGTGCTGGGGTTACAGGCATGAGCCATTGCACCCTGCCCAAATGAATGGTTTCTAATGCAATTTCCTGATTCTTTTTTTTTTCTCCTTTAACTACCCATAATATAGTTTTGGAATGTATACTTTTGGATTTATATTTATTGAAAAATATTATTTCTAAAAATGTTTTCATGATAGCTGAATCCATGAGAACAAGGGTCAGCAAATTATTTCTGTAATGGGCCAGTTGTTAAGTATTTTAGACTCTTATGGTCACATACAGTGTCTGTACACCCCCTACTCTTCCTTTTTTTTTTTTTTTTTTTGAGTCAGAGTCTCGCTTTGTTGCCCAGGCTGCAGTGGCACCATCTTGGCTCACTGCAAGCTCTGCCTCCTGGGTTCATGCCATTCTCCTGCCTCAGCCTCCCGAGTAACTGGGACTACAGGCGCCTGCCACCACGCCCGGCTAATTTTTTGGTGTTTTTTAGTAGAGACGGGGTTTCACGGTGTTAGCAAGGATAGTCTCGATCTCCTGACCTCATGATCCGTCCACCTCGGCCTCACCAAAATGCTGAGATTACAGATGTGAGCCACCGTACCTGGCCTCTTCTTTTCTTTTTCTACTCTTCTACCTTCTCTTTTCAGTTTACAATCCTTTAAAAGTATAAAATCTATTTTAGCTTGTGGGCCACACAAAATAGGTCATGGGCCAGACTGACTCACAAGCTACAGGTTGCCAAACCCTGTACTAGAACATATGCTCTGAGTTCTGTAGATTTTGTTGAAATGAGCTCAGCCAACATTAAATCATTAATTGCTTAATGTAACCTGATAATGCCGATTAAATATTACTGTTGCCATTTTAGAAATTGGAAAATTGAAACAAAGGTTAGATGACTTACCTAAGACTATACTCTGTAGGAGACAACAGACTTGTTATTCTGTCATATGTGTTTTAAATTGGCCCTTAAATATACAATTTTATATTTATTTATTTATTTATTTTTGTCTTAGGAAATTTTTTTAATTTTTTTTTTTTTTAAAGAAGAAAAAAAAAACCTACATAATTTCTACCAGGGCCATATTAGCAGTGAAACATTTTAAACTGCAGAAATTGTGGTTTTGGTTCAGAAACAAGTTGTATATTTTTCACCCCTGATTATGGGAAAAAAATCAGTTCTGTCTTTGTGGGTTGCTCTACTACGGAGATCAACAGTTACTGTGACTGAGTCGGCCCATTCTGTTTAGAAATATATTTTAAATGTTTAGTAATTGACATGTGTGGTTGTCCTTGATTAAATACACAGATTTCACAAAATAGGCACGCTAATTTTAAAAATCACTGAGTTGTAATAACTTGTACCCAGTTAGTAAGGAGCAGGGGTAGATAACTTTATTTATATGGTGATAGATAGTTGCGGATACTGGTTAGAGAATGTAAACTCAAAGAGCGGGTTCTGGGTTCTCTTTTAATTCAAGGCCAAGCTTGTAAATTAGGCTGCCTTGAAGAAAAAAGCATTGCAGATAAAGGAAGGGAATGGGAAAAATAAACACACGGTGGCTTATGCCTGTGATCCCAGCACTTTGGGAGGCCAAGGCATGCCGGAGGATCCCTTGAGGCCAGGAGTTCAAGAGCAGATAGGCAACATAGCAAGACCCCATCTCTACTTTAAAAAAGCAATTAACTGGATGTGGTGATGCACATACATAGTCCCAGTTACTTAGAAGGCTGAGGTGGGAGGATCACTTGAGCCCAGGAGGCTGCAAATTATCTGTGATCACACCACTGCACTCCAGTCTGGGTGACAGAGTGAGGCCCTGTCTCAGAAAACTAAAAAAATGACAAGCAACGTAAATATTGTTGGGAAATTCTTAGCCAAAACCAACTTTGGCAGTTTGGTTAGAGGAAAAACTCTGATTCTATCACTTTTATCCCTAAATAAGTTTCATTTATCCTTGGTATCCTGAGTTTTATCTTGGACTTATCTCAATTTAATAATCATTTTGGGGGTGGAGAGGGCTCCTTTTTTGCAGACCCAGGGCTAATTTTAGGATAAGTTCTCTTTTCAGAAAGAGAAACACTACGTATGACTAGTATCCCTTTGGCATATAATCACTTTGTGGGATGGCAGATAGTTCTAGATTAGGCGTTCCCAAGCTCTAGTCTATTTTGAACACTCTTCAGACCTTAGTAGGAAGGTAGCCCTTTTCTAGGAAGAGAGTGGGAGCCCAGGAACAAATTCAGGTATGTTTGGTAAAAATAGGGCTGCTCAAATCACTGCAGATGGCAACTAAACATGACAGCCAGGGTTGTCATATAGTGATCAAGATGCTCCATCTACCAGTTACGTAGATAGAAGACACTTTCATGCAGTTGAAACAGTCCTTTGGGGGGAGTTAAAGGCAGATAAATAATGTCTTCCATACTGAATAGTCTTGTTAAGTGAATTCCCTGGAAGCTGACTTTCGCTTTCCTTTCACCTCAGTTAGCATCAGGAACTCATTTTTGGGGCCAGATCTTTCCCAATTGTGTCTTCAGAAGAATCTGTTAAGAAATGCTTGAGCATCCATTTTTTCAGGTGACTGAAAAAAGCAGGAACATTAGTGTTCACAGTAAGAAAATACTGTCATTGTGCTTCCACATGGTCACAGAGTACCCCCTTTCCAGAATGAGCTACTCAGCTGTGTCGGAATGGCTCTTGTTCATCCAGCTTTGGCAAAGAGATATTACCTGGGGGGGGCCACAAAATACTCCTCCACGACTCGATGGGAGTTTTGTAGTAATTCATCAGCACAATTGCCTTCTACCACATTGTCGGATCTCAGGTATAGACATCTGTCCTCCAGGACCGACTCCATGGGCTCCACCCCGTCAGTGTCCACGGCGCGTAGCCGGTCGGCGAAGGCGATAGCTTTCTCCAGTCGCGCCACTGCCTCGCGGCTGCCGAAGTCCACAAGCGCTAGACGCTCCAGGTGCTCGATCACCTGGGCCGTAATCCGGCCACTGCCCTGAGGATCCACCTTGGAGGTGAAGCCCTGGTGCCCGCCCACAGGGGCCCGAAGCTATTTATTTTTTAAATGAGACCGTGCTCTGTCACCCAGGCTGGAGTGCTATGGCACAATCATGCCCCACTGCAGTCTCAACATGCTGGGCTCAAACAATCCTCCCCCTTCAGACTCCCGAGTAGCTGGGACTCCAGTGATGCACTACCATGCTTCAAAATATTCTATCTTGGTAAAGAAACTGGGAAAAGTAGAGTGAAAATAACTAAAAGTTTTAGTTATTGTAGTTATCAAAAACATCGTCAACATTTTCCAGATCCTAACATTAAAAGACCACCACAGAGCAAGGTCTATCGGGTAAGAAGAGTACGTGGAACACTGAACCACATTAAAGAATGTTGGCAGCCAGGCACCGGTGGCTCACACGTGTAATCCCAGCACTTTGGGAGGCCGAGGTGGTCAGATCACCCGAGGTCAGGAGTTTGAAACCAGCCTGGCCAACATGGTGAAACTCTGTCTCTACTAAAAATACAAAAAGTAGCCAGGCATGGTAGCATGTGCCTGTAATCCCAGCTACTCAAAAGGTTGAGGCAGGAGAATCACTTGAACCTGGTAGGTAGAGGCTGTAGTGAGCCAAGATTGAGCCTTTGCATTCCAGCCTGGGCAACAAGACTGAAGCTCCATCTCACGAAAGAAAGAAAGAAAAGAAAGAAAGAAAGAAAGAAAGAGAAAGAGAGAAAGAGAGAAAGAGAGAAAGAGAGAGAGAGAGAGAAAGAAAGAAAGAAAGAAAGAAAGAAAGAAAGAAAGAAAGAAAGAAAGAAAGAAAGAAAGAAAGAAAGAAAAAGAAAGAAAGAAAGGCTGCTTTGGAATGAATATGTACAACGCCTTCCCAAGGAGTGAGAAAAGATCAGCAGTCTCATCCAGGCCGCATCCTTGTGGGAACTGACCTCATCTGGAAAGTAAACTGTTTATTCCAATCGTTTAAATGTGATGGAAGTTCATGATAATTGAGCTCTGGGAACTGGTTCTACAAGAGTCATCCACAGATTCTTTATCCTGAAAGGGGTCCCAGATGTGTTCAGTTTATCTCCTTTCATTGGGAGATTTTTTTTATTAGATTTATTAGGGAAATACAGTATTGTGCTTTAGGGTTGCTTGATTTCTTTTGTTTTTATAATTATTGGACAATGTCAGGAGCTGCTAAACCTGGGTTTTTGTATGGCAGGTGAATAGAATTAGAACCATGGCCGGGCGTGGTGGCTTACACCTGTAATCCCAGCACCTTGGGAGCTTGAGGCAGGTGGACTGCTTGAATCCAGGAGTTTGAGACCAGCGTGGGCACATAGCAAAACCCCGACTCTACAAAAAAATGCAAAAAGTATCCAGGCATGGTGGCACATACCTGTAGTCCCAGCTACTTAGGAAGCTGAGGCAGAAGGATCATTTGAGACTAGAATACGGAGGTTGCAGTGAGCTGAGGTCACGCCATCATTGCAGTCTGGCCTGGTGACCGTCAGACCCTGTCTGGAAAAAGAATTAAAACTATGAACTCTAATTAGTTCATTTACATAGCAGAATTGGAAGCCAACGCTTTGGTTTCAGCACTCTTGTAATTATAAATTGAAATAAAGGCTGACCATATTTTAAAAATCTTTCTGTTAGGCAGTTCTTTTTTTTTTTTTTTTTTTTTTAGACAGAGTGGTATGATCTCAGCTCACTGCAACCTCTGTCTCCCAGATTCAAGCAATTCTCCTGCCTCAGCTTCCTGAGTAGCTGGGATTACAGGCATGTACCACCACACCAAGCTGATTTTTGTATCTTTAGTAGAGATGGTGTCATTGTGTTGGCCAGGCTGGTCTCGAACTCTTGACTTCAAGTGATTCACCCACCTTGGCCTCCCAAAGTGTTGGGATTACAGGCATGAGCCACCACGCCCGGCCAGGCAGTTCATTTATTGAGTAGCTAAAGTAGATAAAAGAAGAAAAAATATCATCTTCCTTTTTTTTTTTTTTTTTTTTGAAATGGAGTTTTGCTCTGTCGCCCGGGCTGGAGTGCAGTGGTGCAATCTCAGCTCACTGCAGGCTCTGCCTCCTGGGTTCACGCCATTCTCCTACCTCAGCCTCTTGAGTAACTGGGACTACAGGTGCCCGCCACCACACCCGGCTAATTTTTTTGTATTTTTTAGTGGAGACTCCCGGGTTTTACCGTGTTAGCCAGGATGGTCTTGATCTCCTGACCTCATGATCAAACCACCTTGGCCTCCCAGACTGCTGGGATTACAGGTGTGAACCACCGTGCCTGGCCCCGATATTGTCTTCTCTAAGTAGCTTTCATCCTAGTTGGAGATAATCACCACTTACTTGCAAGAAAGACTTTATACTTATCCTCTTGTTCTGTCTTCTGCCTGAGGCTTTTGATAAAGGCAAAGCCCTTTTGAGCCCAAGCAGGATGAGGTCCAAATCTGAAAACTACACTATCCTCATTTGGAACTTTACCTTCCAAATGAGTCAGATAATTTTGGAGCATTCCCATTAATGAGTCATGCTGACCAAATGTAGTTTTTGTGTATGTCTTGCTACAACTTTTTAATATTCCCTTCCTTCCCTTTCTACATTTGTTGAGTGACTACTGTGGAAACAAGACTCAAAAAGTTAACAGGCACTGGTATAAAAGTATTTCAGTGATTTAACAAACTAGTGTTGCCGGACGCGGTGGCTCATGCCTGTAATCCCGGTGCTTTGGGAGGCTGAGGTGGGCACATCACCTGAGGTCAAGAGTTTGAGACCAGCCTGGCCAACATGGCAAAACCCCATCTCTACTAAAAATACAAAAATTAGCTGGGCGTGCTGGCAGGTGCCTGTATACCAAAAAAAAAGCCCACAAATTTTTTGATACTTCTCCCTATAAAATGTGAGACGCCACTCCCCTCGAACATGGGTGGGGTTTATGGACTTACTTTTTTTTCTTTTTCTTTTTCTTTTTTGTTTGAGATGGAGCTTCACTCTTGTTGCCCAGGCTGGAGTGCAACAGCGCTATCTCAGCTCACTGCAACCTCTGCCTCCCAGGTTCAAGCAATTCTCCGCCTCAGCCTCCAGAGTAGCTGGGATTACAGGCGCCTGCCACCATGCCCAGCTAATTATTTTTGTATTTTTAGTAGAGGCGGGGTTCCACCTTGTTGATCAGGCTGGTCTTGACCTCCTGACTTCAGGTGATCCACCCGCCTCAGCCTCCCAAAGTGCTGGGATTACAGGTGTGAGCCACCGCATCGAGCCTATACCCTTTTCTCTCTCTCTCTCTCTCTTTTTTTGTTTTGATTTGTTTAATTACTAAATTGTCAGAGCATATAAAATTTATATACAATTGCAGGGGAAGAAAGATTTATTTTCTCACCTGTCACTGGGTACATGGCTGAGACCCCTATAACAAAAGCCAGATTAACAAGAGAAAGGCAAGGAAATTTATCTCACAAGTTTTTACATGACACAGGAGGCTTCAGAAATGAAGACCCAAAGAAACAGGGCAAGTTGTATGTTTTATGCTTAGTATGATGAAATATGAACAGTCAAGGGGAAATATGAGTGGAGGAGAAAGGGATATGAACTCATGGGAAAAAACTCAGAGGAACTTAGCAAGGTCAGTTTGTTCAGATTCTCTCCTATGTCCCTCTGTCCTCAGAAATAAGGATGTTCCCTTCCTCTGGGCGTAGGGAGGGAGGGAGGGTACCTCTCACATGAGCGTTTTGTGACCTGCTTCTGGGGAGAAGGGTGAGAGAAAAGTGAGAGTGATCTTGTTTCTACTATTTTCTCAAATGCCAAGAGGTGGAGTGTTCTGACCTCCATCACTATTCATACCTCTACTTGTGTTTTAGTCTTGGATATTCAGCTAAATATATGCAACACTCGCCATCAGTCTCTTTGCTGAAGTTTTCTCAGTCCTTTCTTAGTTGGGTGTAGTTTGTTTGCATGAAGGACTAATGAGTATAATAGTCCCTGCTGTTTAGCATACTGAAGACTTTTTTCTATAGCCTTGCTACTTGTAGGACAGTTTATTGGCATTTAGAATCCCTGGAACACATTTTTTCCCTTGATTCAATTGTAGATGTTGCTTTACTCTTTTCTGGCTTTGAATGTTATTGAGAGCTCTGATGACAAACAGGTTTGATATCCTTAAAAGTAACTTGATCTTTTTGCCAGGAAGCACAGGTAATTTTTTTTCTTTGTATTAAAGTATAATAGTTGGCCAGGTGTGGTGGCTCATGCCTATCATCACAGCACTTTGGGAAGCTGGAGCAGGAGGATTGCTTGAGCCCAGGTTGAGACCAACCTGGGCAACATAAGAAGACCCTGTTTCTACAGAAAATTTAAAAATTAGGCCAAGTGCTGTGGCTCATGCCCGTAATCCCATCATTGAGAGACTGAAGTGGGAGGATTGCTTTAGCCCAGGAGTTCAAGACTAACCTCGGCAACATAGCAAGAGTAAAAATAAAAAATATTAGCCAGGTGTGGTGGCCTGTGCCTGTAGTCCCAGTTAGTTGGGAGGCTGAGGCAGGAGGATGGCTTGAGCCCAGGAGTTTGAGGTTGCAGTGAGCTCTGATCAACGACTGCACTCCAGCCTGAGCAACAGAGACCCTGACTTAAAAAAAAAAAAAAAAAAAAAAAAAAAAAAAAAAATTAGCCAGGCTGGGTGCAGTGGCTCATGCCTGTAATCCCAGCACTTTGGGAGGCTGAGGTGGGTGGATCACTTGAGGTCAGGAGTTCAAGACCAGCCTGGCCAATAATGGTGAAACCCCATCTCTCCTAAAAATACAAAAATTAGTCAGGTGTGGTGGCAGGTGCCTGTAGTCCCAGCTACTCAGGAGGCTGAGGCAGAGAATTGCTTGAACCGGGAGGCAGAGGTTGAAGTGAGGCGAGATTGCACCACTGCACTCCAGCCTGGGTGACAGAGCAAGATTCCATCTCAAAAAAAAAATTAGCCAGGCACGGTGGCATGCACCTGTGGTTCCAGCTACTTAGGAGGCTGAGGTAGGAGAATCGCTTCAGCCTGGAAGGTTGAGGCAGCAGTGAGCCGTGATTGTGCCACTGCACTGTAACCTGGGCAACAGAGCAAGACCCTGTCTTAAAAAAAAAAAAAAAAGGACTAAAGAATAATAATTTTATAGGATATATCTTAAAGTTAACCGATTTGGATTTATTTAATTTGGTACATGGTTTCCTCTTCCAATATGTAGATTCATGTCTTCTCACACCTCCACCCAAAGTGTTAATTGAATTATAGTTGTAAATATTAATTTTATTCCATTACTTTTGTTTTCTTCTTCGTGGCATCCAGAAATATGTATGTTGGATCTGGTTTGATCATTTTATTTTGTTTTAAATTTTTTTAATCTCTCTAATTTTTCTTGGCCTTTCTTATTCCCAAACTCTGAATCTCAAATTATATATTTGGCCCTTACTATCTTTTTGTTGATTTAGGTCACATTCTCTGAGACGCCGACTCTAAGACAGAGACGTGTACACATGAATATTGGTGAGTACCCTTGGAATCGACAGTTGTGACAAAGTGAAAGAAGGAGGATTGGACAAGAAGAATAGCTGAACCATAATCAGTGATGTGCTAGTAAATAGTTAACAACTGGCTCTTGGGAGAGGAAAGCTTCGATTTGTAACATCTGACAATTTCCAGTGTGTAAATATGTCTGTCTGTCTGTTTTTTTTTTTTTTTTTTTTTTTTTTGAGACAGCATTTCACTCTTTTGCCCAGGCTAGAGTGAAGTGGCACGATCTTGGCTCACTGCAACCTCTGCCCCCCAGGTTCAAGCGATTCTCCTGCCTCTGCCTCCATACAGGCGCCTGCCACCATGCCCAGCTAATTTTTTTGTATTTTTAGTAGAGACAGGGTTTTACCATGTTGACCGGGCTGATCTCAAACTCCTGACCTCAGGACCTCCACACACCTCGGCCTCCCAAAGGGCTGAGATTACAGGCGTGAGCGACCTCGCCCAGTCAGTGTGTAAATATTTCTATCATGGCTAACTGAAAGTTGGCAACATGATGTTACTGAACATGGAGCTGGAAAGAAATGCGTAGTAGCTAATCCCAGCACTTTGGGAGGCCAAGGCAGGTGGATCAGTTGAGCTCAGGAGTTTCAGACCTGCCTGAGCAACATGGCAAGACCCTCTCTCTCTACAAAAAATCAAAAATTTTGGCCTGGCTCGTGCCTGTAATCCCAGCATTTTGGGAGGCCGAGGCAGGCAGATCACTTGAGGTCAGGAGTTTGAGACCAGCCTGGCCAACATGGTGAAACCCCGTCTCTACTAAAATACAAACATTAGCTGGGCATGAGGGTGCACATCTGCAATCCCAGCTACTTGGGAGGCTGAGACAGGAGAATCACTTGAACCTGGGAGGCAGAGGTTGCAGTGAGCCTAGATTGCGCCACTGCATTCCAGCCTGGGCATCAGAGTGAGACTCCATCTCAAAAAATAAATAAATAAAATTTAAAAAATAAAATAAAATAATTAGCCAGGCAAGGTAGTGCCTGCCTGTAGTCCCAGCTACCTGGGAGCCTGAGGTGGGAGGATCGCTTGAGCCTGGGCGGAGGGGATTGCAGTGAGCCATGATTGTGTCACTGCACTCCATCCTGGGCAACGAAGCAAGAATAAATAAATTAATAAAATTAAAATGCATAGTAGCACCCATTCAGATATGTTATAGATAATCTCTAAAGAATAGATAATAGTACATGTAGTAAAATAATCAGAAAGTAATGCATATTGAGTGTTTATCACCTTGGTTTTTAATATTATTTAGTTTTAAATATATGTAATTGAAGTTTTAATAGTGGCTGTGTTTAACAACCTGCTTGCAGAATTCCTAAAACTGTAACAATTGGCTCTCACAGGCCAGTAGGAGCCAGTTCCAGCACACACTGACCATGATGCAGTTGCAACAAAGGTCTCAGCCAATCCATGGGGAGCTTTCAAGTCAGAATCGCCCTTCAGAGTTGTCTCACCCTGAGGCAAGGGCTTCTATATCTTGGCATGGACCTGTCACTACATGCAGGTGGATCTTGGTGAGAGGGTGTTGCCTTGGGTGAAGGGATTCTCTTGGAGTCACAGACAAGGATTTAGCCACCATTACCGGCAACTTGAAGTATGAGTGCTCCAGTCCTGAAGTGGGTATTTAGGGAACATACCGTAGCATCCACTACACTTATGTATCCTGTAGTTTAGTTTTGGTTTCTGCTTTGGGATAGTATTTTTTTATGGTGTAGTTTCATCTGTCATAACTTGTGATTCTTGTTTCTGTGGGGTTTTGTTCTCATAGTAACTTTGTATGGATACTGAATGTTTTTGTTTGTCTTGCTTGTTTGTTTTTTTAAGACAGAGTCTTGCTCTGTCACTCAGGTTGGAGTGCAGTGGCACAATCTCGGCTCACTGCAACCTCCGCCTCCCAGGTTCAAGTGATTCTCCTGCCTCAGCCTCCTGAATAGCTGGGATTACAGGTGTGCACTGCCACACCAGGGTGATTTCTTTGTATTTTTTTGTAGAGATGGAGTTTCAACATGTTGGCCAGGCTGGTCTCGAACTCCTGACCTCAGGTGATCCACTGGCCTCAGCCTCCCAAAGCGCTGGGATTAGAGGCATGAGCCACCACACCTGGCCAGGATACTGAATTTTGGTTGTGATTATTATTCATGTTTGAGTTTATTTATTATTTATTTATTTGTGAGACAGTCTTGTTCTGTCGCCCAGGCTGGAGTGCAGTGGTGGCGATCTTGGCTCACTGCAACCTCCATCTCTTGGGTTCAGGCAATTCTCCTGCCTCAGCCTCCCAAGTAGCTGGGATTACAGGCACCCACCACCACTCTCGGCTAATTTTGTATTTTTAGTGGAGACAGGGTTTCACTATGTTGGCCAGGCTGGTCTGAAACTCCTGGCCTCAAGTGATCCTCCCACCTGGGCCTCCCAAAGTGATCCTCCTGCCTGTGCCTCCCAAAGTGCTAGGATTACAGGTGTATGCCACCATGCCTGGTCTCATATTTGAATATGTTGGATTTTTCTGGACCAGCTGTTTTTTTTTTTTTTTTTTTTTTTTTTTGAGACAGAGTTTCACTCTTGTTGCCCAGGCTGGAGTGCAGTGGTGTGATCTTGACTCACTGCAACCTCCGCCTCCTGGGTTCAAGGGATTCTCCTGCCTCAGCCTCCGGAGTAGTTGGGATTACAGGCATGTGCCATCATGCCCAGCTAATTTTGTATTTTTAGTAGAGATGGGGTTTCTCCATGTTGGTCAGGCTGGTTTCGAACTCCCTTCCTCAGGTGATCCTCCCAACCTCTGCCTCCCAGAGTGCTGGGATTACAGGCTTGAGCTACCGCACCTGGCCTGGAACAGCTTTTAACAGATAGATCTTTTGAAGAGAATGTGTTTTGAGGGTATTTCCTGGTTTTTTGTTTTTGTTTTTTTTTTTTTTAACTCAAGAGCTCCCTCTCCTGTTATCATAGTGTGCCTTTCTTGTAGCCCAACTTCCTCTGATTTTCCCAGTGTTTTTTTCAGTGGGATACTTATTAGCAGGAACATTTATTTTATTTTTCAAAGTGCCTCTTTATCCCCAGCGACACACTTTCGCAAGACTGCCACTATTGTTCCTATGAATTCTCCAAGCCTTATGACTCCTGTTGCCAGTGCTGATATGCCAGGTTTCAGACCAGTTCTCGGCTGTTCCCACTAAGGGTTGGGCACCTTTTTTCTGGGAGTGAAACTTGTTGATGTTATCAGGTTCCATTAATGTTTAAAACCCTCCATATTCCCTGCTCTTTCAAGCAGCTCCAGTGATGTCTACACACTTGTGGGGATTCAGGCTGGTTTCCAGGGTATTTTTTTCAACTTGTATGTATATTGGGGATTGTAGCTTTTTTTTTTTTTTTTCTGCTGTATTCGGTATCTGCTGTAGGAATTTTTATTTGCTGTCCTTTTTGCTCTGTATAGTTTTTAGGAGTAGATTGGGAAGAGTCACTGGAACCCAGAAGGTGTATTTCTTTGTATTTCTTTTTTTTTTTTTTAAACTGAGTCGTCTCACTCTGTTGCCCAGGCTGGAGTGCAGTGGCGCAATCTTGGCTCACTGTCACCTCCCCCTCCCAGATTCAAGTCATTCTCCTGCCTCAGCCTCCCAAGTAGCTGGGCTTATAGGCGTGCTCCACCATGCCGGGCTAATTTTGTGTTTTTAGTAGAGATGGGTTTTCGTCATGTTGGCCAGGAACTCCTGATCTCAGGTGATCTGCCCTCCTCGGCTTCCCAAAGTGGTGGGATTACAGGCGTGAGTCACCACACCCGGCCTTTCTGTTTAATATGTATAAGTATAAATAATATTGTGCTTTAAATATCCTTTATTTTCTTTTTTTTTTTTTTGAGATGGAGTCTCTCTCTCCCACCCAGGCTGGAGTGTAGTGGAGCGGTCTCGACTCACTGCAACCTCACCCTCCCAGGTTCAAGCAATTCTCCTGCCTCAGCCTCCTGAGTAGCCGGGACTACAGGCACCCACCACCACGCCCGGCTAACGTTTGTATTTTTAGTAGAGACAGGGTTTCACCACGTTGGCCAGGCTGGTCTTGAACTCCTGACCTCATGTGATCCACGCACCTTGGCCTCCCAAAGTGCTGGAATTACAGACATGAGCCACCATACACAGCTTCTTTTTTTTTTTTAAGACAGGGCTTTGCTCTGTCACCCAGGCTGGAGTGCATTGGTACAATCATGGCTGACTGCAATCCCCTCCTCCCAGGCTCAAGTGATCCTTTCACCTCAGGCTGCCGAGTAGCTGGGATTTCAGGTGAGCGCCACCACATCTGGCTTATTTTTTTATTTTTTGTAAAGGCAGGATCTCGCCACATTATCCAGGCTGGTCTCGAACTCCTGTACTCAAGCAGCCTCCCAAAGTGCCGGGATTATAGACGTGAACCACCGCACCTAGCCTGTTTTCATTTAGCATTTGTGTTTACGTCTGTGCTCCATATGTACATCTAGTTTGTTGCTTTTAGTTGTTACATTTATCTCACAGTTTACATCCACCTATTTTAGGTACCCATTCCTGTGGTTAAAACACTTGGGCTGGCTGGATGTGGTGGCTCACACCTGTAATCCCAGCACTTTGGGAGGCCGAGTGGGTGGATCACTTGATCCCAGGACTTTGAGACCAGCCTGGGCAACATGGTGAAATACTGTCTCCACAAAAAAAATTTAAAAATTAGCCGAGTGTGCTTATGCGTGCCTGTAGTCCCAACTATTCAAGAGGCCGAGGTGGGAGGATCGCCAGGAGGTCAAGGCTGCAGTGAGCCGAAATTATGCCACTGTACTCCAGCCTGGGAGACAGAGCAAGACCCTGTTTCAAAAAACAAACAAACAAACAAACAAAAAACACCTGGGTTGTTTCCACTTCCCTGCTATCTTGGGAGAGCTGGATAAACACTTGTATGTGTTACTGTGGTAAGCCACATGACAATTTTTCTAGGACATATACCCAGGAGATGGGATCTTGGGGTGACAGAGCACACACACACTCACACGCACACACACACTCTTAACTTTACCGAGCATATCCAGAGTATTTCCCAGAACAATTAAGATAGTTTACAGTTCCCTCTGCAGTGCACAAGAGGTCAGTCTCCTCCCAAATTCATGCTAAGATTTGGTATTAACCACCTCTTAAATTTGCCATGCTGGTAAATAATTCATTAACTTTCAGCCTTAAATTTTGTATTTTGGTGCCTTGTTTAAGAAACCTTTCCTCATGCTAAGTCATAAACATATTATACTTTTTTACCCGTGGATAAGAATTCATTATCTTCCATTAGCTTTGTGGTTTACTTTTTCTTTTATATGTTTTTTATTTAATTTTTTTCTTTTTAATGGAGATGGGGTCTCACCATATTTACCAGACTGGTCTCAAACTCCTGGGTTCAAGTGATCCTCCCCCTTCAGCCTCCCAAAGTGCTGGGATTACAGGCTCACGCCACTGTGCCCACCCTGTTTCTTTACATCTTTTTTTTTTTTTTTTTTTGAGATGGAGTTTCACTCATGTTGCCCAGGCTGGAGTGCAATGGCGCGATGTCAGCTCACTGCAACCTCTGCCTCCCGGGTTCGAGTGATTCTCCTGCCTCAGCCTCCCGAGTAGCTGGGATTACAGGCACCTGCCACCGCTAATTTTTTGTATTTTTAGTACAGACGAGGTTTCATCATGTTGGCCAGGCTGGTCTCCAATTCCTGACCTCACGTGATCTGTCTGCCTCGGCCTCCCAAATTGCTGGGATTACAAATGTGAGCCACCATGCCTGCCTGTGTTCTTTATATCTTTAATCCATCTGAAGTTCACCTTTAGTGTGAGGTAAGGCTCTAACTTAATTTTCTTCATATTATGAACCAATTTTATCAACATAATTTCTTTTCCTTTTTTTTTTTTCTTTTTTTTTGCAACAGAATCATGCTCTATCACCCAGGCTAGAGTGCAGTGGCACGATCTTGGCTCACTGCAACCTCTGCCTCCCAGATCCTCCAGCCTCAGCCTCTCATGTAGCTGGGATTACAGGCGTGAGCCACCACACCCAGCTAATTTTCGTATTTTTAGTGGAGATGGGGTTTTACCATGTTGGCCAGGCTGGTTTTGAACTCCTGACCTCAGGTGATCCACCTGCCTTGGCCTCCCAAAGTGCTGGGATTACAGGCATGAGCCACTGTGTCCGGCCTATAAACATAATTTCTAAACAATCTGACTTTTCGTCATCAACACGCCTTTGCCACCTTTATGATGCCACCTTTTTCATGTGAAGTTCTATGTATCATGGATCTATCCAGAGCTTTCTATCTGTTCCATTGGTTTATTTGTCCTTGTGTCTGTCTCACTGGTTTTTTTCAAATCTCTATAGTGTGTTAGGTCTTAATAGTTGTTATTATTACCCCCCTGTATTTTTGTTGCTGTTGTTGTTTTTGAGACAGAGCCTCACTCTATTGCCCAGGCTGGAGTGCAATGGCATGATCTCCGTTCACTGCAACCTCAGCCTCCTGAGTAGCTGGGATTACAGGCACACACCACCATGCCCGGCTAATTTTTGTATTTTCAGTAGAGTCACCATGTTGGCCAGGCTGGTCTCGAACTCCTGACCTCATGATCCGCCTGTCTCAGCCTCCCAAAGTGCTGGGATTACAGGCATGAGCCACCACACCCAGCCTATTTCCCCCCCTGTTAACCTCCTTTTTCAAAATTGACTATCTTTTCACTGACTACTTTTCCATAATCATTTTAGAAAGAGTTTGTCACAGCTAGAAAAAGTTCCAGCAATATTTTTAACATTTAAAAACATTTCTGGCTCACACCTGTAATCCCAGCGCTTTGGGAGTTTGAGGCGGGCTGACCACTTGAGGCCAGGAGTTGGAGACCGGCCTGGCCAACATGATGAAACCCCATCTCTACTAAATTACGCTAATCCCAGCTATTCAGGAGCCTAAGGCTGGAGAATCACTTGAACCTGGGAAGCAGAGGTTGCAGTGAGACGAGATCATACCACTGCACTCCAACTTGGGTGACAGAGTGACAGTCTGTCTGAAAAAAAGATTTTTAAAAAGTACATTTTCTATATATTTAATATATTTGAATTTATAGATTAATTTGGGGAGAATCGATATCTTTACTAAGATAAGGTGTCTTATCTAAGAATGTAGTTTTGTGTGTGTGTGTGTGTGTGTGTGTGTGTGTGTTTGAGATGGAGTTTCGCTCTGTTGCCCAGGTTGGAGTGCAATGGTGCGATCTCGGCTCACTGCAACCTCTGCCTCCCAGGTTCAAGTGATTCTCCTGACTCAGCCTCCCCAGTAGCTGGGATTACAGGCGCATGCCACCACACCTGGCTAATTTTTGTATTTTTAGTAGAGACGAGATTTCATCATATTGGTCAGGCTGGTCTCAAACTCCTGACCTCAGGTTATCCACCTGCCTCGGCCTCCCAAAGTTCTAGGATTATAGGTGTGAGCCACCATGCCTGGCCTGTAGTTTTTGTTTTGTTTTTTTTTTTCAGGTTTTTTTGTGTCATTTCACAAAGTTAAAAAATTTTCAGGATAAAGATATTGTGTTGTATATAGTAATATTTCTGTGTTTTTTTTTTTGTTTTTTTTTTTGAGACGGAGTTTCACTCTTGTTGCCCTGACTGGAGTGCAATTGCATGATCTCGGCTCACTGCAACCTCCTCCTCTCAGGTTCAAGTGATTCTCCTGCCTCAGCCTCCCGAATAGCTAGAATTACAGGTGCTCACCGCTATGCCTGGCTAAT
The DNA here is from genome assembly GCF_002776525.5 of Piliocolobus tephrosceles. Lineage (NCBI taxonomy): Eukaryota > Metazoa > Chordata > Mammalia > Primates > Cercopithecidae > Piliocolobus > Piliocolobus tephrosceles. The sequence continues at coordinate 47,479,966 of NC_045443.1, forward strand.
TTTTTGTATTTTTAGTAGAGATGGGATTTCACCGTGTTGGCCATTTATAAAGAATTGTAAAACATAAATGTTTATTAGATGTTTTATTCTGTACCTCTTGGGATGATCATGTGATTTTCCTCCTTTAATTCATAGATACAGTTAATTGGATAGTTTTCTCATGTTAAACCATTCTTGTATTACTGGAAGAAAACCTTAATTGTTGAGTTCAGTTGGATATTTATGTGCATCTTTTTAAAAAATCTATTTTCATCAGTATCTTCAGTTTATTTATTTATTTATTGTTTTAGATAGAGTCTCGCTGTGTCGCCCAGGTTGGAGTGCAGTGGCATGATTTTGGCTCATTGCAACCTCCGCCTACCATGTTCAAGCAATTTTTGTGCTTCAGCCTCCTGAGCAGCTCATTTTGTTTTGTATTTTTCATAGAGATGGAGTTTCACAATGTTGGCCAGGCTGGTCTTGAACTTTTGGCCTCAAGTGATCCACCCGGCTGGGCCTCCCAAAGTACTGGGATAACAGGCATGAGCCACCACTCCCAGCCAGTAACTTGAGTTTATGATTCTCTTTTCTTATATGGTCTTTATCTGATTTTGAAATAAAGAGTAAAGCAGCTTTTCCTCTTTTCTAGAACAATTTATTTGTTAAAAGGATTATTTCTTCTTTGAAGTCTTGGTAAAACTCACTGTAAAACCTGATACACCTAAAGCTGTTGTTGTCTTTGGATAAGGTCTTTAATTACCAATTTATTTATAGATATTTATCTCCTCATACTTAATTTATTTTCCCAATTTTGACATTTTATATTTTCTAAAACCATCTATTTATTTTTATTTTTTATTTTTTCTTCTTATTCTTCTTACCATAAACCATCTAATTCATCTATTATTATTAAATGTATTAGCCTATAATTGACCATCCTATGGTTTTCTATTTCTGTTGTATCTGTAGTAGTTCTCTTAATTTCATTATGTAATTTGATTATTTTCCTTCTTCTTCTTTTCCTTTTTTTCTTTTCTTTTTTTTTTTTTTTTTGAGATGGAGTTTCACTTTTGTTGCCCAGGCTGGAGTGCAATGGCGCAATCTCGGCTCACCACAACCTCTGCCTCCTGAGTTCAAGTGATTCTCCTGCCTCAGCCTCCTGAATAGCTGGGATTACAGGCATGCACAACCACACCCGGCTAATTTTGTATTTTTAGTAGAGATGGGGTTTCTCCATGTTGGTCAGGCTGGCCTCAAACTCCCGACCTCAGGTGATCCTCCTGCCTCAGCCTCCCAAAGTGCTGGGATTACAGGCATGAGCCACTGCACCCAGCCATCATCTTTCTTTCTTAAGAAATCTTAGAGATTTTTAAATCTTACTAATCTTTATAAATAACAAAAATAAGTCCCAATATAACTGAAATTACAATAAATATTAATTATGTTAATCAATAAGAAAGCAGAAACTCAGGTTGGATCTCCGACTGGATTCAAAAATTGAGGTCTAGCAATACACTATCTCTATACTATGAGATACCCTTAAAGTGAAAGTATATGGGCAAGTTGTAAGTAAAAAGATGTAAATAATCCCAGCACTTTGGGAGTCCAAGGCGGGTGGATCATGAAGTCAGGAGTTCGAGACCAGCCTGACCAACATGGTGAAACCCCGTCTCTACTAAAAATACAAAAATTAGCCAAGCATGGTAGCAGGTGCCTGTAATCGCAGCTACTCAGGAGGCTGAGGCAGAAGAATCACTTGAACCCGGGAGGTAGAGGTTGCAGTGAGCCGAGATTGTGCCACTACACTCCAGCCTGGGTGACAGAGTGAGACTCCGTCTCAAAAAAAAAAAAAAAAGATGTAAATAGACATTTCATCCTAATATGAACACACACTCACATACCAGGAACAAAACAGGTAGCTATTTCCTATCAGACAAATTCAAACTAGAAATCAAGGCAAAAAGTATACCAGGAACAAAGCATAAGAAATAGGCTTGATGCTCACTATCAGGAGCTCAGCCAAGTGGAGGTATCAAGTAGATAGTTGGATATATAGGACTAGAATTCAGGGGCAAAGCTCAGAGGCAAAGTCAAAGCTGAGATATACATTTGGAGTCATCAGCACGTATATGGTACTTAAAGCCATAAAGCTGGGTGAGATGCTAGGTGTGGTGACTCACACCCAGCACTTTGGGAGGCTGAGATGGGCAGATTGCCTGAGCTCAGGAGTTCAAGACCAGCCTGGGCAACATGGCAAAACCCTGACTCTACGGAAAAAAAAAAAAAAAAAAAAAGATTAGGTGAGACCATGAAAGGATTGTGGATGTAAAAGAAGTCCAAGGAGTAAACTCTGGTCCACTTCAATATTTTGAGGTCAAGGAGATGAGGAGGAACCATCAAAAATATGTGGAAATGGCCAGCAAGGTAGAAGACAAACCAGGAGAGCATGATATTCTGGAAGCCATCTGAAAATTATTTCAAAAAAATGACTGGCCGGGCGTGGTGGCTCACACCTATAATCCCAGCACCTTGGGAGGCTGAGGCGGGTGGATCACTTGAGGTCAGGAGTTTGAGACCAGCCTGGTCAACATGGTGAAACCCCATCTCTACTAAAAACACAAAAGTATTAGCTGGCTGTGGTGGCGTGCACCACCACTACTGTAGTCCCAGCTACTTGGGAGGCTGAGGTGGGAGGATCACTTAAGCCTGGGAGGTGGAGGCTGCCTTGAGCCATGATCACACCACTGCACTCCAGCCTGGGCGACAGAGTGAAACCCTTTCTCAAAAAAATAATAACAATAAAAAAAACAGACATATTAGAAAAAAGCTGATGGTACAAAAGAGAGATAGGAGAATTACTGAAGCAATGTCCTTGACTAGGAAAGAGGAAATGGGACCTAGTGTACATATGGAGGGGCTGACATTAGATAGGAATCAGACAATTCATCCACATGTAACAAGAGAGAAAGAATATGTGGGTACAGATGCAGACAAGTTAAGGAGATATGGTGGAAGTATGTGGAGTCAGTAATGATTGCTTCCAGTGTAATAAGGAGCTAAGTCAGTAGCCAACAATCAGGATGGAAGAAAAGGTCTCTGAGATTTGAGGAGACAGGAGAAAATAAAAAATTGTTTAGGAAAGTCAGAGTAAGTGGATTAGGAAAATATAGTATGTTTGCCAGGCAGAATTATGCGACCACTTGCAGTTTATGATTACTTAAAGTAAGATGAGTCAGCAAATTTGAAAGTTTTCCTCCAGCCTCATTCAGCAGTCAGGGTGCAGGTGTGGAGTAGGCAGAGAAAACTGGATTTCAGCTGGGCTTTGGTCAGCGAAGGAGCAAAGCAAGAGAGAATCAAGTAAGTTGGAGTTGAGAGTATATGCAAGGGACTTAAATTATTGACCACGGAGTTTAAGCTGGGTAACAAAGGAAGTGAGGACAGGAGGCGGTGAAGGACAATAAGAAGGTGATACAATCAATGTAAACGTTCTTGTAAAGATGAAAGAATTGTTGGATTGGGGTACTAGAAGGAGTGGCTCACGCTTGTAATCCCAGCACTTTGGGAGGCCGAGGCAGGCAGATCACGAGGTCAGGAGTTTGAGAGCAGCCTGGCCAATATGGTGAAACCCTGTCTTTACTAAAAATACAAAAATTAGCCAGGCGTGGCGGCAGGCACCTGTAATCCCAGCTACTTGGGGGGCTGAGGCAGGAGAATTGCTTGAACCCAGGAGGCAGAAGTTGCAGTGAGCCGAGATCATGCCATTGCACTGCAGCCTGGGCGACAGGGCGCGAGTCTGTTCAAAAAAAAAAGAGAGATGATGTTTGGAGAATGAAATATTTGAAACATAGACTATGGAAGAGTTGCAAATTTTTCTTTTTTAATCTCCTGAACTACATACCACTCACTTCCCTCCCTGTTACAGGCATCTAACTCCTTCTTGCTCACCATCATTCTAGCCAATACTTCTGTAATAATCCCTAGCAATTTCAATATTCATGTAGACCTTTCCAACACCTGACTTCCAGTTTTTTATCTGTTCTCCTGCAGTGATTTAGACCTCTAGCCATTTTGGTCATATCCTTGACCTTGTCATTTAAAAAATTTGCCGGGCACAGTGGCTCACACCTGTAATCCCAGCACTTTAGGAGGCCAAGGCGGGAGGATGACCTGAGGTCAGGAGTTCCAGACCAGCTTGACCAACATGGAGAAACCCCATCTCTACTAAAAATCCAAAAAATTAGCCGGGCATGGTGCTGCATGGCTGTAATCCCAGCAATTTGGGAGGCTGAGGCAGGAGAATAGCTTGAAACTGGGAGGCAGAGGTTGCAGTGAGCTGAGATTGTGCCATTGCACTCCATCCTGGACAACAAGAGTGAAACTCCGAGATTACAGGCATGAGCCACCGCGCTGGGCCGAGCTTTCTTATACATCTCCTCTATCATGCCTGGAGTCATGCTATTCTTTATGTATTGAGAGAACCATTTCTTGTAAGCATCTTCATCTTCTTCCATTAAGTAGCGCATGTAATCTGCAACATTCTGGCCTATGATGTGCTTCTGGTGTACTTCTGCATTAAATTTCTTGCGTTCAGAGGCCAGGCACAGTGGCTCAAGTCTGTAATCCCTGCACTTTGGAGGCCAAGGAGGGAGGATTACTTGAATCCAGGAGTTCAAAAACAGCCTGGGCGACATATTGAGACCCCAACTCTACCAAAAATACAAAAATTAGCTTGGCATGGTGGCTCATGCCTATAGTCTTAGCTACTTGGGAGGCTGAGGTGGGAGATCACTTGAGTCCTGGAATTGAGCCCAGAAAGTCAAGGCTGCAGTGAGCAGTGATCATGCCACTGCACTCCAGCCTGGGGGACAGAATGAGACTCTGTCTCAATGAATATATATGTGTATATATACATATATCACTAAGTATTCATTTTTTCTTATCAACCCTATGTATCACTTTATAAGCCATTCAGTATCAACATTTCTTTGGAAGTTCATGCTTTTTTAAAAATATCGGCTTCCCTCCATTTACTTTTTTCTCTCCTATTAGAACTCCTATTATATGAATGTTGTAGTATCTATGCCCATCTACCATATTTCTTTCTTTTCTTTTTTAGACAGAGTCTTGCTCTGTCACGCAGGCTGGAGTACAATGGCACAATCTCGGCTCACTGCAACCTCCGCCTCCCAGGTTCAAGCGATTCTTCTGCCTCAGCCTCCCAGGTAGCTGGGATTACAGGTGCCCACCACCACAACCAGCTAATTTTATCATTTTTCTTAATTTTATATTTTTCATCTTTTATTCCTTCCCAAAGTCTTTTGGAAAAGTTCCTTGACCTGATCTTGGATCATTTGCATTTTGCTGTAGATCTCATCTAATTAGTTTATTTCATCTATATTTTGAATATACAATAATCGTACTTGATTCTTTTCTTTTTTTTTGTTTTTTGTTTTTTTTTGGGAGATGGAGTTTTGCTCTTATTGCCCAGGCTGGAGTGCAATTGTGCGATCTTGGCTCACTGCAACCTCTACCTCCCAGGTTCAAGAGATTACCCTACCTCAGCCTCCCGAGTAGCTGGGATTACAGGCATGCACTACCATGCCTGGCTAATTTTTTTTTGTATTTTTTTAGTAGAGACGGGGTTTCTCCATGTCGGTCAGGCTGATCTCGAACTCCCGACCTCAGGTGATCCACCCACCTTGGCCTCCCAAAGTGCTGGGATTACAGGCGTGAGCCACCTCACCCAGCCTGTACTTGATTTGTTATAACTGTGTCTGCTTTAGTACCAATATCCTCTTTTATTTCTTTGGGGACGTTACTTTTGCTTGTGTTTATTAACTTTGTCATCTAAAATAGGTTATTCACTTTATTGCCTTTCTAGTTGTCTAGTTATTTTGACCTGTGAGGTCATTTTCCCTCATAGGTATCAGCTACCTTGGTGGGTAATGAATGAAGAAAGTGGTGGGAGGCATCAAAGCCTAGGCCTTAGCTTGTGCCACCCCTGGTGAGTTGCAGTCCAACTTTGAATATCGTCATTTGTGTTGTTCTCATCGGGGGGCTATGCCCCTTCCTATACCTTACCCTAGGCTTTGTTCCTTTCTAAGAATGTATTTGTCTAGACCTCTGGCTGGAAAGGAGGCCTAGAAGGAAAGATAGAATGATACCTTTAGCTGCTTGTTGCTTAGGCCAGCATTTATTGTTTTTTTATGTTTTGTTTTTGGGTTTTTTTGTTTTTTTGTTTTTTTGTTTCATTCTACATCCTAAGAGTGTTTTTCTATGAGCCTCTTGGTATTCCTGCATTTTGGTTTTGCAGCAGGGCTGATGGAGAAGGCAGTGATCTACACTGGGCAATGTGGTGGATAGAAAAGAGTCAAAACTTCTCCTCATATCTATCCCTGTGGTGGTTAATACTGAGTGTCAACTTGATTGGATTGAAGGATGCAATATTGATCCTGGGTGTGTCTGTGAGGGTGTTGCCAAAGGAGATTAACATCTGAGTCAGTGGGCTGGGAAAGGCAGATCCACACTTAATCGGGTGGGCACAATCTAATCAGCTGCCAGCAAATATAAAGCGGGCAGAAAAACGTAAAAAGAAGAGAGACGGGCCTAGCCTCCAAGCCTATATCTTTCTCCTGTGCTGGATGCTTCCTACCTTTGAACATTGGACTCCACGTTCTTCAGTTTTGGGACTTAGACTGGCTCTCCTTGCTCCTCAGCTTGCAGACAGCCTACTGTGGGACCTTGTGATCGTGTATGTTAATACTTAATACAGTCCCCTTCATATATATATATATATCTCCTATTATTATATGTAATAATTATAATAAATTTAAATATAATATAAATTATAATAAATTTAAATATAATTAATCTATAATTATAATTATATAATAACCAACTATAATAATTATATATAATTATATATAATTATATATATAATAATATAATAATTATAATTATAATTATAATCATATAATAATTAAATATAACAATTATATGTAATAATTATAATAATATGATTATTATATATAATAATAGGAGATCCATATATCCTATTAATTCTGTCCCTCCCTGTAAGGGAACCCTGATTAATACAGATTTTGGTACCAGACATGGTTCTAGAGGAACAGAGTATTAAGGATGGAATTCTTTCTTCTTTTTTTTTATTCTCTGTCACCCAGGCTGGAGTGCAGTGGTGTGATCTCGGCTCACTGCAACCTCTGCCTCCCAGGTTCAAGCAGTTCTCCTCCCTCAGTCTCCTGAGTAGCTGGGATTACAGGCACATGCCACCATGCCTGGATAATTTTTGTATTATTAGTAGAGACGGGGTTTCACCATGTTGGCCAAGCTGGTCTCGAACTCTTGACCTCATGATCCACCCACCTTGGCCTCCCAAAGTGCTGGGATTACAGGCGTCCACCACTGCACCTAGCTCGGATGGAATTCTTTAATTGGTTTTGGTGTTTCTGGAGTTAGCTGCTTAATATGATTAGACCCCAAAATGCTAAGGACTGTATTTCTAATAGTATGGAGAACTCTGATAGTTCTTGGGATGAATTGTTTAGAGAGTTATTAAAAATAAATACATTTAACACTCCTGATTCACCACTCATGAAAGGCAAGGAGTTTGGTGAGTCTATACATAATACATTTCACCATGTGTGGAGAACCAAGGAATATAATGAAGCTGCTTGGTTGCTCCTAAGTTCAGTGGACAAAGTGATGAAAGAAAATGATGAACTCAGGGATTCTGTCTCCCGGCTTCAGAAGGAAGTACTGAGCTTCAAATCTGCTAAGATTGCCCTTAGTGAGAGTCTTATCTTCTGTAGAGAAAGAGCCGAAATTGTGGAAAAACAGACACAAGTTCTTATCATGCTAGTGACTGACCTGCAACAAAAGGTGCATGCACAGCCTCGCCAGGTATCTACTGTTAAAGTGAGGGCATTGATTGGAAAAAAATGGGACCCTGCAACTTGGACTAGGGACATGTGGGAGGACCCTAATGAAGCTGGGGACAATGAGTTTGTAAACTCTGATGAACCTTTTTTGCCAGAAGGAACAACTTTCCCATTCCCAGTAGTGGCAACATACCCTCCCTGACCCATGCTGTCATCAGCTTTTCCACCTCTGTCTGAGGAAATAAACCCTGCACTGCCTGAGACAACAGTGATGGCCTCCCCTGAGGAAGTTGCCAAGCAAGGTAATGTTGATTCTCCTCAGAAGCCATCCCCAACACCCCTGTTTGCTTCTAGACCTATAACTAGATTAAAGTCCCAGCAGGCCCCTGGAGGTGAGGTTGAGAGTGTGACCCACAAGGAGGTGCACTACACTCGAAAAGAACTGTTTGACTTCTCTAATTTATATAAAAAGAAATCTGGAGAACATGCATGGGAATGGATATTAAGGGTATGGGATAATGGTAGAAGGAACATAGAGTTGGATCAGGCTGAATTTATTGATGTGGGCCCACTAAGTAGGGCTCTGCTTTTAATGTTGCAGCTCAGGGAGTTTTAAAAGGTTCTAATAGTTTATTTGCTTGGTTAGCTGAAATGTGGATTAAAAGATGGCCCACTGTGAGTGAGATGGAAATACCTGATCTCCCTTGGTTTAATGTAGAGGAAGGGATCCAAAAGCTTAGGGAGATTGGGATGGTGGAGTGGATTAGTCACTTTGGACCTACTCATCCCAGCTGGGAGGGTCCAGAAGACATACCCTTGACCAATGCCTTGCGAAATAAATTTGTGAGGGCAGCACCTGCATTTTTGAAGAGGCCTGTAATTGCTCTTCTCTGTATGTCAGATCTAATGGTGGGAACCACAGTCACTCAACTACAAAATTTAAAATATGATGGGAGTAATTGAATCCTAAGGTGTTAGGGGCCAAGTGGTAGCACTCAACTGTCAAAGGCAAGGTGGGCATAGCTACTGTGATGGACAGCAGAGAAAAAGTGGCAATCAGAATAGTCTGACTCATGTAGAGCTCTGGCATTAGCTAATTAATCACAGTGTTCCTAGAAGTGAAATTGATAGGAAGTCTACTGCATTCCTCTTATACAAACAGAAAACCTCTAGGTCAAATGGACAAAGGACTAATTTGAATTACAAAAGCAGACAATTGGCCAGGTATGGTGGCTCATGCCTGTAATCCCAGCACTTTGGGAGGCCGAGGTGGGCAGATGATCATTACTGGCCTTCCCAGCTGAAGGCAAATTGCTTCTGGTGGGCTTTATAGACAGGGATGGAGAAAAAGGCATTTGCCAAGTCAATGGCTGCATACCAGGTACTAGGAGATGTGTTAATTTGCACAGGCAGAAGACAGATGGATCATGGAGAGTGACAGTGGATTATCATAAGCTTAACGAAGTGGTGACTCCAATTGCAGCTGCTGTACCAGATGTGGTTTCACTGTTTGAGCAAATTAACACATCTCCTGGTACCTGGTATGCAGCCATTGACTGTCCATAAAGCCCACCAGAAGCAATTTGCCTTCAGCTTTACTGTCCTACCTCAGGGGTACATCAACTCTCTGACTTTGTGTCATAATCTTATTCATAGAGACCTTGATCGCTTTTCACTGCTGCAAGATATCACACTGGTCAGTTACATTGATGACATTATGCTGATTGGATCTGGTGAGCGAGAAGTAGCAAACACATTGAGCTTACTGGTGAGACATTTGCGTGCCAGAGGATTGGAAATAAATCTGACTAAAACTCGGGGACCTTATACCTCAGTAAAATTTCTAGGGATCCAGTGGTGTGGGTCCTGTTGAGATATTCCTTCTAAGGTGAAGGATAAGTTGTTGCATTTGGCCCCTCCTACAACCAAGAAAGAGTCACAATGCCTAGTGAGCCTATTTGGATTTTGGGGACAACACATTCCACATTTGGGTGTGTTACTGTGGTCCATTTATTGAGTGACCCAAAAGGCTGCCAGTTTTGAATGGGTTCCAGAACAGTAGAAGGCTCTGCAACAGGTCCATTCTGCTGTGCAAGCTACTCTGCCACTTGGGCCATATGACCCAGCAGATCCAATGGTGCTTGAGGTGTCCATGGCAGATAGGGATGCTGTTTGGAGCCTTTGGCAGGCCCCATGGGTGAATCACAGCAGAGGTCTCTAGGATTTTGGAGCAAGGTCCTGCCATCTTCTGTAGATAACTACTTTCTTTTTTTTTTTTTTTTGAGATGGAGTCTCGCTCTGTTGCCCAGGCTGGAGTGCAGTGGCTGAATCTCAGCTCACTGCAAGCTCCGCCTCCCAGGTTTACGTCATTCTCCTGCCTCAGCCTCCTGAGTAGCTGGGACTACAGGGGGCCGCCACCACGCCCGGCTAGTTTTTTGTATTTTTCAGTAGAGATGGGGTTTCACCATGTAGCCAGGATGGTCTCGATCTCCTGACCTCATGATCCACCCGTCTCGGCCTCGCAAAGTGCTGGGATTACAGGCTTGAGCCACCGCGCCCGGCCTAGATAACTACTTTCATTTTGAGAGACAGCTCTTGGCCTGTAACTGGGCTTTGGTGGAAACTGAGCATTTGACTATGGGTCATCAAGTCACCATGTGACCTGAGCTGCCTATCATGAACTGGGTGCTTTCGGACCCATCTAGCTTTAAAATGGGTCATGCACAGCAGCATTTCATCATCAAATGGAAGTGGTATATACATGATTGGGCTCGAGCAAGTCCTGAAGGCACAAGTAAGTTACATGAGGAAGTGGCTCAAATGCCCATGGTCTCTACTCCTGCCACCCTGCCTTCTCTTCCCCAGCCTGCACTGGTGGACTCATGGGGAGTTCTCTATGGTCAGCTGACAGAGGAAGAGAAGACTAGGGCCTGGTTCCAGATGGTTCTGTACAATATGCAGGCACCACCTGAAAGTGGACAGCTGCAGCACTACAGCCCCTTTCTAGGACATCCCTGAAGGACAGCAGTGAAGGGAAATCTTCCCAGCAGGCAGAACTTGGAGCAGTGCACCTGGTTGTGCACTTTGCATAGAAGGAGAAATGGCCAGGTGTGTGATTATATACTGATTCATGGGCTGTAGCCAATGACTGGATGGTCAGGGACTTGGGAGAAGAATGATTGGAAAATTGGTGACAAAGAAATTTGGGGGAGAGATATGTGGATGGACCTCTCTGAGTGGTCACAAACTGTGAAGATATTTGTATCCCATGTGAGTGCTCACCAATGGGTGACCTTAGCTGAGGAGGAATTAAATAATCAAGTGGATAGGATGACCCGTTCTGTGGACACCACTCAGCCTCTTTCCCCAGCCACCCCTCTTATCCCCCAGTGGGCCCATGAACAAAGCGGCCATGGTGGCAGGGCTGGAGATTATGCATGAGCTCCCACTCACCAAGGCTGATCTGGCTACGGCCACTGCTGAGTGCCCAGTTTGCCAGCAGCAGAGGCCAATACCGAGCCCTCTATATGGCACCATTCCTCGGGGTGATCAGCCAGCTACCTGGTGTCAGGTTGATGATATTGGACAGCTTCCATCATAGAAAGGGCAGAGGTTTGTCCTCACTGGAATAGACACTTACTTCAGATATGGGTTTGCCTATCCTGCATGCACTGCTTCTGCCAAGACTACCATCTGTGAACTCACAGAATGCATTATCTACCATCATGGTATCCCACACAGCATTGCCCCTGACCAAGGCACTCACTTTACAGCTAAAGAAATGTGACAGTGGGCTCATGCTCATGGAAATCACTGGTGTTACCGTGTTCCTCATCATCCTGAAGCAGCTGGGTTGAGACATGGTGGAATGGCCTTTTGAAGTCACAATTATAATGCCAACTAGGTGACAATACTTCACAGGGCTGGGGCAAAATTCTCCAAAAGGCCATGTATGCTCTGAATCAGTGTCCAATATATGGGATTGATTCTCCCATAGTTAAGATTCACAGGTCCAGGAATCAAGGTGGAAGTGGAAGTGGCACCACTCACCATCACCCCTAGTGATACACTAGCAAAATTTTTGCCTCTTCTTCCCACAACATTATGTTCTGCTGGGCCTAGAAATCTTAGTTCCAGAGGGAGGAATGCTGCCATCAGGAGACAGAACAACAATTCCATTAAACTGGAAGTTAAGATTGCCACCTGGACACTTTGGTATCCTCCTACCTTTAAGTCAACAGGGAGTTACAGTGTTGGCTGGGGTGACTGACCCGGACTATCAAGATGAAATCTGAAATCAGTCTACTACTCCACAATGGAGATAAGGAAGAGTATGCATGGATACAGGAGATCCATTAGGGCATCTCTTCATATTTCCATGACCTGTGATTAAGGTCAACGGGAAACTACAATAGTCCAATCCAGGCAGGACTACAGATGGTCCAGATCCTTCAAGAATGAAGGTTTGGGTTACTCCATCAGGAAAAAAGCCATGACCTGCTGAGGTGTTTGCTGAAGGCAAAGGGAATACAGAATGGGTAGTAAAAGAAGGTAGTCATCAATACCAGCTACAACCATGTGACCAGCTGCAGAAATGAGGGCTGTAAATGTCATGAGTATTTCCTCCTTCTTTTGTTAAAAACATGTTTGTGTGTGTATATACTTGTACTAAGAAACTATTTTCATTTTATTTCCTTTTCCTTTATCATGTGACATAAGATTTATTGACTTCATATCAGCATTTAAGTATTGTTAACTTTATGTAATAGGATTTGGGTTGGGGATCTGTGCCTTTCCGGTTGTACAAGGGATACTCGTATTATGTTAAGTGTAATTATGACATTATTGTTTTTATTTGAAGATTATGTATGCTCTCAGGAGATGTGTTCAAGTTGACAAGGAGTGGACTTGTGATGGTTAATACTGAGTATCAACTTGATTGGATTGAAGGATGCAAAGTACTGATCCTACATGTGTCTGTGAGGGTGTTGCAAAGGAGATTAACATTTGAGTCAGTGGGCTGGGGAAGGCCCACCCACCCTTAACTGGGTGGGCACAATCTTATCAACTTGCAGTGAATATAAAGCAGGCAGAAAAATGTGAAAAGGAGAGAGATGAGAGACGGGCCTAGCCTCCCAGCCTACACCTTTCTCCCATGCCAGATGCTTCCTGCCCTTGAACATCAGACTCCAAGTTCTTCAGTTTTGGGACTTGGACTGGCTCTCCTTGCTCCTCAGCTTGTAGACAGCCTATTGTGCAACCTTCTGATTGTGTAAGTTAATACTTAATAAACTCCCCTTTATATATATCCTATTAGTTCTGTCCCTCTAAGAGAAGCCTGACTAATACAATCCCCATGTTGGAAGCCTGGCCCTCCGCTGTACAGAATTATTGAGGAAGGAGAATAGGGTCTGGAGGCAGCAAACCTAAAGGCTGCATGCCAACTTCCTAGAACTAAATGGAAAGGAAACCCCTGACTTTCCACACACCTAAGAAACAAAAGGACCAGAGGCTACTCCCTTTGACCTTTTTCTGTGAGGCAGATGGGAAATTGGCTGTCCTCAATGAATCAGACTGATTGCAGGCCAGTCTTTGTTTGCATTAAAGTATAACTTTGAGACCAGGCGTGGTGGCTCACGCCTGTAATCCCAGCACTTTGGGAGGCCAAGGCAGGTGGATCACCTCAGGCCGGGAGTTCGAGACTGCCTGACCAACATAGAGAAACACTGTCTCTACTAAAAATACAAAATTAGCCAGGCGTGGTGATGCATGCCTATAAACCCAGCTACTTGGGAGGCTGAGGCAGGAGAATCGCTTGAACCCAGGAGGTGGAGGTTCAAGAACTGAGATTGCTCCATTGCACTCCAGCCTGGGCAAGAAGAGCGAAACTCCGTCTCAAATAAAAAAATAAAATAAAATAAAAAAAGAAGAAGTATAAATTTGTAACTTCACCCTAGCCTCTGATTGGGTGCTTTTTGCTGCAACCAATCAGACTGATTGCGAGCTGCTCCTTTATTTACATGAGATGAGTATGAAGTGATCAATAGGAAACTTCTAGAGGGTATTTGGACCCAAGAAGATTCTGTATCTGGGCCCTTGAGCAGCTGCTTGGGCCACTCCTGCACTGTGGAGTGTACTTCTTCTGTTGCTTCATTCTTTCTTTGCTTTGCTGGGTGTTTTGCCCAATTCTTTGTTCAAAATGCCAAGAACCTGGACAACTTGTAGTCACAACCCTCTGGTGGTAACATTATTATTTCCCTTCATTACCAGTCATAACCACCTTCTAATTCTTCTGGGGTTTTTGCTGGTTTTTAGTTTCCTTCATTATACTCATTTATTTCTTCATTCTGCGGTGTCTTCCGGTTTAGACTGGGGGAAGCAGACTGTGCCACTTTGCCATCATGTTAGGGGACCATAATTATGTCCCTTTCATGACTCAGCCTACCTCAGGGTTGTTGAAGCTTTGTGTTTCCAGTTATCTAGAGCAGAAGATACTCTTTCTTCATAGTAGTAGTCCAGAAATGAAGATGTTCAACCTGAAGAACTACAGGCAGAATATAAAAGCAAAGGAAACACAAAGCAATACATACGCACAAAAGAGAAGAAAATAGGCATTTTACCGAAAGATATTGAAATGTACTTTGAACATGCTTGTATTTAATTTTACAGTCATTTGGGAATCTTCTTAACCCTGGAAATGAGACAAGAAAATTAGCCTCATTATAAATTGCTTTAAACACATTTGTGGGAATATAGGTGAGTCACAGGGAAAATAAAAGTGCCTCCAGAACTCACAAAGTTAAACTAGTAAAATCTATATGTAATCCTTTTGTTTGTTTGTTTGTTTGTTTTTGAGACAGGGTCTCCTACTGTCACACAGGCTGTAGTACAGTGGTGCCATCTCAGCTCACTGCAACCTCTGCTCCCCGGGCTCAAGCAATCCTCCCACCTCAGCCTCCCAAATAGCTAAGACCACAGGTGCACACCACCGTACCTGGCTGTTTTTTTGTACTTTTGGTGCAGACTGGGGTCTTGCCATGTTGCCCAGGCTGGTCTTGAACTCCTGAACTCAAGCAATCTAAGTTCAGGAGTTCCTTGGCCTCCCAAAGTGCTGGGATTACAGGTGTGACCACTGTGACTGGCCTGTAATCCATATACATAAAGTTACCATAAAGGTGACAGAATGCCTCGAAGACCCAAAATCAGGAAGAAAAGGACTTGGCAATACCTTATTACTTATTAGACAGTATTCTTATACCTAAAGTTAGAACATGGCTTAAATATTGATAATTAATGATGGTTATTTCCAAGGATAGACCTGTCTGTATTTTTTAAATTTTTGGTGAACATGCATTACTTATGTAATTGGAAAAACCTGAATATTATTTTAATGGAATTTTCATAGGAAAATAATTACATAAATATACAAAGTACTGCAAAGATATTTGGTGTAGCATTGTTTGCAACGTAGGAAAATATCCAAATTTCTATCAGTAGGAGAACAATTCAATAAATTACGATATATCTATACAATGGGCCAGGTGTGCCTGTAATCCCAGCTACTTGGGAGACTAAAGCAGGAGGATCACTTGACCCCAGAAGTTCGAGGTTACACTGAGCTATGATTATGTCACTGCACTGTAGCCTGAGTGACAGAGCAAGACCACGTCTTTAAAAACAAAAACTACAGATATACAATGAATATCATGCAACCAACAAAATGATGATGTAGCTCTATATTTATTAGCAGAGAAAAATTTCAAAGATGTACTGTTTAATGAAACATATAGTAAGTTTTCTTTATTTTATTTTATTTTTTATTTTGAGACACAGTCTTTGTTGCCCAGGCTGGAGTGCAGTGGCGTGATCTCGGCTCACTGAAACCTCTGCCTCCCAGACTCAAGCCATTCTCATGCCTCAGCCTCCTGAGTAGCTGGGACTACAGGTATGTGCTACCATGCCCAGCTATTTTTTTATATTTTTAGTAGATACAGGGTTTCACCAAGTTGGCCAGGCTGGTCTCGAACTCCTGGCTTCAAGTGATCCACCTGCCTCAGTCTCTCAAAGTGCAGGATTACAGGCATGAGCCACCACTCCTGGCCTCAAAGTAGGTTTTAAAACATATCCAGCCCGGGCACGGTGGCTCATGCCTGTAATCCTAGCCCTTTGGGAGGCCAAGGCAGGTGGATCACCTGAGGTCAAGAGTTCAAGACCAGCCTGGCCAACATGATGAAACCTTGTCTCTACTAAAAATACAAACAAAATTAGCTGGGAGTGGTGGCATGCACCTGTAGTCTCAGCTACCTGGGGAGGCTGAGGAGAATCGCTTGAACCCAGGAGGCAGAGGTTTCAGCGAGCCGAGATTGCACTACTGCACTCTAGCATGGATGACAGAGGGAGACTCTGTCTTGAAAATAAATAAATATGGCCGGGTGTGGTGGCTCAAGCCTGTAATCCCAGCACTTTGGGAGGCCGAGACGGGCGGATCACGAGGTCAGGAGATCGAGACCATCCTGGCCAAAACGGTGAAACCCCGTCTCTACTAAAAAAATACAAAAAAACTAGCTGGGCGATGTGGCGGACGTCTGTAGTCCCAGTTACTCGGGAGGCTGAGGCAGGAGAATGGCGTAAACCCGGGAAGCGGAGCTTGCAGTGAGCTGAGATCCGGCGCTGCACTCCAGCCTGGGCGACAGAGCAAGACTCCGTCTCAAAAAAAAAAAAAAAAAGAAAAAAAAGAAAATAAATAAATGAAAATAAAATAGTAAACTGGAAATAAGAGTCTGCAGAGATTTAGCATGAGTAAGAAGTGGTTAGGTCAGAAGGATATCTGACACTTGAAGCTAGTAATGGAATGTAAGGAAAGTGAAACTTAAAAATTTATGTATTTCATCCCAAGCCCCTATAATCATTAAATTAGCAATATTATCCCTCAAAATAACCTAAATTAATTAGTTTAATCACTATAAAAGGGAAAATGGGAGACCAGAAAAAATGTTGCTTTCTGATTGTAACCTGAGTCATGCTTATTCAACTTAATTGTTACATTTGGTTTAATAACTTTTTTCCATAAACTCATGCTCATGATATATGTCTTTATACTGTATACATCAAATAGTAATATTTTTCCTAATGTTTTGCTGTATTATAGAATTTTAAATGTCTTATGGTGTCTGCCACCTGGACAAATTTGTGAATTAACAGTACTTTTTTTTTTTTTTTGAGACAGAGTCTCACTCTATTGCCCAGGCTGGAGTGCAATGGCACAATCTGGGCTCACTGCAACCTCCGCCTCTTGGGTTCCAGCGATTATCCTGTCTCAGCCTCTGAGTAGCTGGGATTACAGACGTACACCACCATGCCCAGCTAATCTTGTATTTTAGTAGAGACAGGGTTTCACCATGTTGGCCAGGCTGGTCTGAAACTCCCGACCTCAGGTGATCCACCCGCCTTGGCCTCCCAAAGTGCTGGATTTACAGGCATGAGCCACCGCACCTAGGCTAACACTACTTCTTACTTCAGGACTTAGATTTCACCAAAATAGATCAGACTGCTCCTGTGAACTCTTTAAGATTAACAAAAGTTCAATTTTCTAAATTCCTGATTTTGAATATTAAATAATTATCTGTCCTGAAAGAGTTAACGCAGTCTCCAAAGCCCTTATTTCCTCTGGAATAATTTCCGATGGTGTGAGAATCTGGTTCAACAGATTTTGGAAATGTGGAGTCATCTCTTCAATATATCCTAGGAAATAAACACCTAATTTACTCAATTTGGGTCTAGATATGATAATTGCACTTAAGGTCATGTCACTGAATCATAATATGGAGAAAAACATTCTACAATGGTCTTTCTGGTATTTCTATTAGCAAATCCCTAAGGATAGAATTAAAAGTGGACCTATCTAGTGTTAGATTAGGTTCATGGTATTATAATTGGTTTTTTGTTTATTTTATATTATTCAGTGATGACATCTACAGGCCTATGATGAGAAACACTAACAGACTAATGCTGAATTTACCTGTACTATTTTATGACTGGTGTCAGTCTAACCTCATACCAAACATTACTTTTGGTTGATGTAGTACCAATTTCTCCTGTACTTGGTGCTACAGGAGAAAGTCAAGTTAGGGAACCAAAAGGTATATGATCAAAGGCCCAACTACCAGAGTGCTTCCAGTCCATAACTTACTGTGATTGGAGGGATGCAAGAGATTTTCGGAAGGTAGACTGCACTTCTAACTGAAGCAGCCTGGGAATATCTGGGTACCCACCCAGCTGGGCCCACAGTGAATGCATAGATGTCTTCTCTGCTATTGGGTAGCTTGAAGTGGACAGATCAACATTCCAGATGGCCTCTGTCTGGTCCTCTGGTTGTCTACAGAATCAGAGAGCATAAGTTGGGAATGCCAAATTCTCCTGAGCTCCATAGCCCATCAAAATATATCTTATTCTCCCTTCTCCACTATCACCTCATCCTGTAATGCCCTCTCCTTGCACTAACCAGCATTAGCTATGCCCACTTTGACAGAGAGATGGATGAAAAAGCAGAATTTGCTGAGTTACCAAATCTGCATTTTCATGACTTCACCTAGTAATCCATTTTACAACTACCATTTTAGCTTCATGGTGTAGAGAGACAACATAACTTTCCCCCTTCCTTCCCAAAGCTCCTGCCTCCTTAAAAAAAAAATAGAAGAAAAAAAGAAGATAATGCTTCTAAGTTTCTTTATTAACTATTCTTAAAAGAATTAGTTTTTTAGTAAAAAAGACTATTTTTAGAGGAACTCAAAATCCAATGTTAAATATTTAAGTAGAAATATATGTAAATTAACCTCTTGCCAACCTAGCTAAAGGAATTAATACTCCTTTTTTTTTTTTTTTTGAGACAGTTTCGCTTTTGTTGCCCAGGCTGGAGTGCAATGGCACGATCTCGGCTCACCGCAACCTCGGCCACCCAGGTTCAAGCGATTCTCCTGCCTCAGCCTCCCAACTAGCTGGGATTACAGGCATGTGCCACCACACCAGGCTAATTTTGCACTGTTTTTTAGTAGAGACGGGGTTTCTCCATGTTAGTCAGGCTGGTCTTGAACTCCCAACCTCAGATAATCCACCTGTCTTGGCCTCCCAAAGTGCTGGGATTACAGGCGTGAGCCACCATGTCCGGCCTAATACTCCTTTAGACTCTCCATTGCACCATTTGATAATTGTGGAGAAAGGGAAGTTCTTGGGCAGGGGAAAAAAATCAGGTCCCACATATCGTCCAAATAAAGTTTAATATCAGTCTTTCTAGCACATACCTACATTTCTTGAATATGTCAGAGGTTCTGTCCTCTTCCACTAGTAATTTTAAGAATGGCTTTTGAACAAATGTGGTAGAGGCAGGTATCTGCTTTTCTTCGATGATTAAGGGGATAGGTTGACTAAGATTCAATTCATATATCTTTTTGAGCTATAAAAAAATAGATCAGAAAAAGGAAACCATGAAAAGAGACAGAATCTTTAGAAGGGTCTTCAGAGCTGGCCCTAGGCTAAACTGTGACTTCTCCTTTTCCATGGATTTGCAAATCCTTTCCCTACTCCACCCACCTCCAGCATGCTTCATTTCAAGAGGTGGCAGCTCTACTACATAAAAACTTTGGTCCTACTTTTTTTTTTTTTTTTTTTGAGACGGAGTCTTGCTCTGTCACCCAGGCTGGAGTGCAGTGGCTGGATCTCAGCTCACTGCAAGCTCCGCCTCCCGGGTTTATGCCATTCTCCTGCCTCAGCCTCCCGAGTAGCTGGGACTACAGGCGCCCGCCACCTCGCCCGGCTAGTTTTTTGTATTTTTTAGTAGAGATGGGGTTTCACCGTGTTAGCCAGGATGGTCTCGATCTCCTGACCTTGTGATCCACCCGTCTCGGCCTCCCAAAGTGCTGGGATTACAGGCTTGAGCCACCGCGCCCAGCCCACTTTGGTCCTACTTAAGCTCAAATCCTGGTCCTCTTATTTTCTTGCTGTGAGACTTTGGGATAGTTGCTTATCTACACTTCTTTCTCCTCATTTCTAAAACAGGGATAATAACACAGAGTTGTTGTGAGAATTGTAAAACACAGTATATATGGAAGCACTTTATAAATTATGAAGCAATATGCAACTGTAATGATAGCCAGCATTTACTAAATACTTACTGAATGTCAGACACTGAACTAAGCCCTTTCCATATATTAGCTGATTTGGTATTTGTAATAACCTTATGCGGTATGTATTATTATTACCCTTGTCTTACAGCAGGAGAATCTGAGGCTCAGAAAATGTGAGCAGCTTGCATAAAGTCACTTAGCTAATATGTAGCTAGGCTGATTTGAACCCAGACAATCTGGTAGCGGAGCTAGCCATCTTGACCACCACGCTGATTCAGTGCAAAGTATTCATTCATATCTAACCTCTTATTCCTTTTACTTTTTTTGTCTCCTTTCTCCAAGCCTTGATACCCATACTTCATCCTCTGGATTCTGGCTTCCCTGGCCCCAGACCCTTATTCCTCCTCTGAAATGCCCTAGGCATTGTGATTCCTGTTAGACAACGCACGTTGCTGCCAACCCATATTGCTTTAACCTATGTACATTGGCCATATTTGCCAAATCAAAAAAAGAAGCATATTCATTTTTTTTTACAAAGAGCTGTAATATTTAAAATATAACTGTTCTGGGCCGGGCGCAGTGGCTCACGCCTGTAATCCCAGCACTTTGGGAGGCTGCCGTGGGCGGATCACTTGAGGTCAGGAGTCCAAGACCAGCCTGGCCAACATGGTGAAACCCCGTCACTACTAAAAATCCAAAAATTAACCAGGCATGGTGGCGGGCATCTGGAATCCCAACTACTCAGGAGGGTGAGGCAGGAGAATCACTTGAACCCAGGAGGCAGAGGTTGCAGATCACACCACTGCACGCCAGCCTGGGCGACACAGTGAGAACTTGTCTCAAGAATAAATAACTAAATAATAAAATAAAATAAAATAAAACAGTTCTGGAAAATTTACAATATATGTTTGACTGGGATGAGAATTTGGATTAGAATCTGATGAGAAGCCTCTCTGTACCTTCCAAAGTAGCAAGTAAACTCATCTTATAAACTAATCGACGTTGAGAGAGAAGGATATACAGATATAGAATGTTTCTAGAACCGCAGCTTGTAATATTTATTATTAGAACTCAGGCCAGGCATGGTGGCTTACACCTATAATCCCAACACTTTGGGAGGTCAAGGCGGGTGGATCACCTGAGGTCAGGAATTTGAAACCAGCCTGGCCAACATGGTGAAACACCATCTCTACTAAAAATATAAAATGTAGCTGGGTGTGGTGGTGGGCACCTGTAATCCCATCTAGTCAGGAGGCTGAATCAGGAGAATTGCTTGAACCCAGGAGGTGGAGGTTGCAGCAAGTCGAAATAGTGCCACTGCACTCCCTGGGAGACAGAGCAAGACTGTCTCAAAAAAAAAAAAATGCCATTTGAAAGATGGAGGCAGAGATTGGAATTATGTGGCTACAAACTGAGGAATGCTAAGGATTGCCCAGAGCCACCACAATCTAGGAGAGAAGCATGCAACAGAATGCCCTCTCAGAGCTTCTAGAAGGAACCAACCCAGCAGACACCCTGATTTCACTAACTTCTGGCCCAGGAAAGTAATATAACATGGTGTCTCCAGGTAAATGTCATTTACAAAGCTTACCACTTTCACGTTTTTACAACATGCTGGAGAGAGGGAGCGGAAAGCAAGTTACCTGGTTGAATACATGTATCATTTTCTTCAGGCACTGATTCCGTTTCTGCCCTAGAGACTTCTGCTTCTCAGTCCAGACCTGCATCACCTTTTTCCCGTAGTCATCAAGTCTGCTCAGCATCACGTGGAGGTTCCTGGCCTCATAGCCTTTCCCAGTATTTTGGATGGCTTTTAGTCGTTTCACTATGTTGTTCCTTGAAAAGATTAATAAGAATTAGAATGATAATAGTTGCAGACCCTACTTCAGCAAACTTGTCCTCAGTTTCTTTTTTTTGAAACGGAGTTTCGATCTTGTTGCCCAGGCTGGAGGTACCATGGCGCCATCTTGGCTCACTGCAAACTTCGCCTCCTGGATTGAAGAAATTATCCTGAATCAAACCTCCCGAGTACCTGGGACTACAGGCATGCACCACGACACCCGGCTAATTTTTGTATTTTTAGTAGAGATGGGATTTCTCCATGTTGGTCAGGCTGGTCTCAAACTTCTGACCTCATGATCCACCTGCCTTGGCCTCCTAAAGTGCTGGGATTATAGTCGTGAGCCGCTGAGCATGGTCTATTTTATTTTATTTTACTTTATCTTATTTTATTTTATTTTATTTTATTTTTCTGAGACAGAGTCTAACTCTGTTGCCCAGGCTGGAGTGCAGTGGCATGATCTTGACTCACTGCAACCTGTGCCTCACGGGTTCAAGTGATTCTCATGCCTCAGCCTCCCAAGTAGCTGGGAATACAGGTGTGCTCCACCATGCTCAGCTAATTTTTGTATTTTTAGTAGAGATGGGGTTTTGCCATGTTGTCCAGGCTGGTCTTGAACTCCTGACCTCAAGTGATCCTCCTGCCACAGCCTCCCGAAATGTTGAGATTACAGGAGTGAACCACTATGCCCGACCTGTCCTCAGTTTCTTTCAATTCTCTCATCATCCCCAGTAAGCAGAGAAGGATGGGAAGCTTGCTTAATAAGATTTAAATCCAGTTCCTATGAACGAACCTTCAAAAATCTATATTATATCAAAATTTTCATTAAGTCTTTACCAAGTTTCCAGTGTTAAAGTAGTGTTGCTTACAATTATTTTAATATATTTTAAAAGTTATGCCAGGTGAAGTAGCTCACGCCTGTAATCCCAGCACTTTGGGAGGCTGAGGTGGGAGGATCGCTTGAGGCCAGGAGTCTGCAACCAGCCTGGACAATGTAGTAAGACTCCATCTCTGCAAAATAAAAATAGCTGGGCATGGTGGCACAGACCTGTAGACACAGCCACTCAGGAGGCTGAGGCGAGAGGCTTGCTTGAACCTAGGGAGTTCGAGCCTGCAGTGAGTTATGATCACGCCACTACATTTGCCTTTTTGTTAAGGGCAAGACTCCAGCTCTTAAAAAAATAGTTAAACCTGGCTATTTGTAATAAAAATTACCTTAGGGAATAAGATAGATCATTTTTTCATAGGTATAGATATGTGTAAGACACATAGAAGGTAAGGCCAGGCGCGGTGTCTCACGCCTGTAATTCCAGCAGTTTGTGAGGCCAAGGCAGGTGGATCACAAGGTCAGGAGTTCAAGACCAGCCTGGCTAACATGGTGAAATCCCATCTCTACTAAAAACACAAAAATTAGCCAGGCACAGTGGCAGGCGACTGTAATCCCAGCTACTTGGGAGGCCGAGGCAGGAGAATCGCTTGAACCCGGGCAACAGATTTTGCAGTGAGCAGAGATCGTGCCATTGCACTCCAGCCTGAGCAACAGAGTGAGATCCCGTCTCAAAGAAAAAAAAAAAAAAAAAGACACATAGAAAGTACTTAATACAATTAGGGAAAAGACAGCGTCCTTGCCTTCAAAAGCACTTATAATCCAGAATAGGAGACTAAGTTACTTGTAAAAAAAAAAAAGAAATAGAATAAATGCTAAATAGAAATATAAACAGGCTGCAGGAGCAAAAAGGAAAGCATAATTAATTCTAGTAAGAGTAATAAGGCCAGGCGCAGTGGCTCATGCCTGTAATCCCAGCACGTTGGGAGGCCGAGGTAGGCAGATCACAAGGACAGGGGCTTGAGACCAGCCTGGCGAACGTGGTGAAACCCTATCTCTACTAAAACATACAAAAATTAGCCGGGTGTGGTGGCAGGTGTCTATAGTCACAGCTACTCGGGAGGCTGAGTCAGGAGAATCACTTGAACCTGGTAGATGAAGGTTGCATTGAACAGAGATTTCATCACTGCACTCCAGCCTGGGTGACAGAGTTGAGACTCTTTCTCAAAAAAAAAAAAAAAAGAATAATAAAGAAAGCTTTATAGGAAGATGTCAAGCAGAATTTTGAGGGACAGTCATAAAAAGATTCTCCCTTTCTCTCTCTCTCCCCACTGCCCTCCTATGATGTATTCCACCACATTTTGGTGGTCCTAAACAGAGTTTTGCCATCCTCATTCTACAGGAGAGGAAAAGAAATCTCAGCAAAGTTAAATATTTCTTCTAATGTCCCATAAATGATAAATGGTAGATTTGGGAAGCAAGCCCAGATCTTCTTTCTTCCATAATGCCAATATTTCTCAAGGTGCGGACTCTGATCACCTAGACTGAATCATATGGGGGAGACGGGTGGGGTGCTTGTTGAAAATGCAGGTTCCAAGGTACTTCTCCATACCTTTGAATCAAAATCTTAGTGGTAGGCTTCAGGAATCTGCATTTTAAAATCTCAGGTAACTCTTACTTTACTAAAGTTTGAAAACCATTGTGCTTACGAACAGAATAGGGAAGAAGGGGATGAGGAAGTCCAGGTGGAGAAATCCTATAAATAAAGGTAAGAAAACGAAAGTTATATTTTGAAAGTGATGAGTAGTCTGGGGTTTTTGACCACAGATATGTGAAAGGATACAGTGGGGGATGAGACTGGAATGGTTGGATTATGAAAGGCTTTAAAAGGCATGTTAAGGAGTTTGGATCCTCTCTCTCTTTTTTTTTTTTTTTTTTGGTAGATGATGGGGACTCATCAAAGATATTTTTCTGAATATATGTATTTTATATATACTATATATAAATACTATAATACTACTATATAATGAATACTTTAGAACCTACTATATATGGATCATTTAATACTTAAATTATTATCTTTGTATTTAATATTTGAATGTATTAGATTTTTTAATTTTCCAATAAGCCTCTTCATACCAAATATGTCCTGACATTTTTCTGTCTAATTACACAGGCTTTTGAGATTTCCTTACATTTTTTCTTACTGAAATTTCTTTACATTTTTTCTTACTGAAATCATATTTCACTGCTTGGAAAAGTTTAGTTTAACTTCAAACTTACGGACTTTATTGTTGGATGTAGTTTTAGAGATAATTCTTTTTTTTTTTTCCTGACAGGGTCTCTCTTTGTCACTCAGGTTGCAGTGGCATGATCTTGGCTCACTGCAGCCTTGACTTCGTGAGCTCAAGTCATCCTCCTGCCTCAGCCCCCTAAGTAGCTGGGACTACAGGCACACCATCAGGTCTGCCAATTTTTTTTTTTTTTTTTGATAGAGATGGGGTTTCACCATGTTGCCCAGGCTGGTCTTTAACTCCTGGGACCAAGTGATCTGCCCACCTTGGTTCCCAAAGTGCTGGGATCATACGCATGAGCCTGGTGAGATAATTCTTTTTTAATAATCTGAAGGCTGGGCGCGGTGGCTCACGCCTGTCATCCTAGCACTTTGGGAGGCTGAGGCGGGTGGATAACAAGGTCAAGAGATGAAGACCATCCTGGCCAACATGATGAAACCCCGTTTCTACTAAAAATACAAAATTTAGCTGGGCGTGGTGGCGAGTGCCTTTAGTCCCAGCTACTCAGGAGTCTGAGGCAGGAGAATTGCTTGACCCTGGGAGGCGGAGGTTGCAGTGAGCCGAGATGGCGCCACTGCATTCCAGCCTGGCAACAGAGCAAAACTCTGTCTAAAAAAAAAAAAAAAAAAAAAATCTGAATATTCAATCCAGTAGTAACCATGGGGGTATCTTACTATTTAAAAGCCTATATCGGCCGGGCGCGGTGGCTCAAGCCTGTAATCCCAGCACTTTGGGAGGCCGAGACGGGCGGATCACAAGGTCGGGAGATGGAGACCATCCTGGCTACCATGGTGAAACCCCGTCTCTACTAAAAAAAAAATATAGAAAACTAGCTGGGCGAGATGGCGGGCGCCTGTAGTCCCAGCTACTCGGGAGGCTGAGGCAGGAGAATGGCGTGAACCCGGGAGGCGGAGCTTGCAGTGAGCCGAGATAGTGCCACTGCACTCCAGCCTGGGCGACAGAGCGAGACTCCGTCTCAAAAAAAAAAAAAAAAAAAAAAGCCTATATCTAGAATCATGGCTGTTCATCCTCCTTACATTTTGTTTCCACTCTCTTAGCCCATCCCACTTATGTTGATAAAACATTGCCCTGTCCTAAGGAACACTGATTTTTAGATGGAGATTCTTTACATTTACTGAGTATCTACTATGGTAATACTACAACTGTACTACGTATGTTATTTTATTTAACCCTTTCAACCTTTTATTTGTTTTAATTTATTTTATTTTATTTTGAGACAGAGTTTCTCTCTTGTTGCCGAGGCTGGAGTACAATGGTGCAATCCCAACTCACTGTAACCTCCACCTCCCAGGTTCAAGCAATTCTCCTGCCTCAGCCTCCTGAGTAGCTGACATTACAGGATGTACCACCACGCCCAGCTAATTTTTGTATTTTTAGCAGAGACGGTGTTTCACCATGTTGGCCAGGCTGGTCTCGAACTCCTGACCTCAGGTGATCCACCCACCTCAGCCTCCCAAAGTGCTGGGATTACAGGTGTGAGCTACTTCACCTGGCATAACTTTTAAAATATATTAAAAACCATGCCTGGCCTCAACCATTATTTGAAGTAAATATTATTATATCCATTTTACATGCAGCACATTTAAGTCTCAGAGAAGTTCTGGAAATTTGAACTAAGATCTGCCTGACTTCAAAGCCTATGTTTAAGAGAAAGCATGATTAGGATTTGAATATAAAAACCATGACAGTTATTACTTTAAGACAATGTAGTACAATAGGTAGTACAGTATACTATCGACTTTGGAAATGGATTTTTAAAAATTCACTTCTACCATTTACTAGCTGTGTGATTTGGGCAAATAGGATGAACTTTCTGAACCTGATTCCCATTATTCCAGTTAAATGCAATAATATATCTGAAGTTCCTGTTTGTTGTAGATGCATTATAAGCCCCTGTATGCACATAACTAAATTTACATAATTTATTTTCATTTAGTTTCTCCTTGTCCATACAATGTTTCCTCAAACAATTCCAGATTAGATTAGCATGATTCTCCTACAAAATGTATATTTCCTTTAGTCTATCTGTTTTTACTGTTTCAAGACTGTAGTAATTTTTTTTTTTTTGAGACAGGGTCTCACTGTGTTGCCCAGGCTGGAGTGTAGTGGTGCATCCACGGCTCACTGCAACCTCAACCTCTCAGGCTCATATGATCCTCTCACCTCAGCCTACCAAGTAGCTGGGACCACAGGCATACATACCACCACGCCTGGCTAATGTTTATAATTTTTGTAGAGACAGGGTCTCACTATGTTGCCCAGGCTGGTCTCGAACTCCAAGGCTCAAGCAGTTCCTCCACCTTGGCCACCCAAAGTGCTGGGATTACAGGTGTACGCCACCAGACTGGGCTGATTTTACTTTTTATTTAGACTCCACCAGCTTGCCTGGCATGGATGCCTTTGTTTAGTAGGAGTTACACTGTTGATATATCACCTTAGCATAGAATCCTTTTAAAACAACTGTGAATATTTTCCTAGTAATTCTACTCTCACCCTTATATTCTTTCAAAACATTTAGATGGATGCCACCTAGTCCTAATTTATGCCTCTGTATGAGCTTTACTCTTCTTAAATCTGTCTTCCACATTACTGGTATTTTACTTCCCTTGCTAATAATTCTTTAGTTATCCTCTATTAGGTACAGAATGAAATACAAGTTCCTTAGCATATGATTTAGGATTCTTTTTTATCTTGCCTCTCTTTTATCTTTCCAGTCTCATCTCTTACTACATTTTGCTTATTCTTTGTGTTCCAAGTACCAGCAACAAAGTACTTTACACACACACACACACACACACACACACACACACAGCTTCTTCCTGCTGCCTTTCTTTACTCTGCTACACTCTCTGACTTCTCTGTTTTACTGACTTTTTCTTTTTTTGAGACAGTCTTACTCTGTCACCAGGCTGGAGTGCAGTGGTGCGATCTCAGTTCACTGCAACCACCGCCTCCTGGGTTCAAGTCTCCTGCTTCAGCCTCCCAAGTAGCTAGGGTTACAGGCACCCGCCACTGTGCCTGGCTAATATTTTTATTTTTAGCAGAGACAGAGTTTCACCATGTTGGCCAGGCTGGTCTGAAACGGATTACCTCAGGTGATCCGCCTGTCTTGGCCTCCCAAAATGCTGGGATTACAGGCATGAGCCACCGCGCCCAGCTCATCTTTTCTAATTCTACATCTTCCCTGTTGTCTCTTCTTAGATATATTTCACTGATCATGTGGGAATACAATTCTAAAACCATATTTTAGCACTTAACTGTAGAATTCTTCACTTATAGAGGTTCTACAGAAATCTTTATTCAAAAACAGTTTATATTACTGTAATATTTTTCTCTCACATGTAATATTAGAATCTTCTTGACCTAGCCATCCTTGTCATAAAAGTTTTAATCTGTCAGTATTTTATTTGTTGTTGCATCTGTCTGTGATTTTTTTATTATAACATTAAATATTAGAGAGAGGTTTCTGAAAAAATGAATTGATCCTCAATGGGATTAAGGTTATGATTGTATAAAGTCATATTTTTAAATGATTTTACTGAGACAGGTCAGATTATGCCACTTAGGTTCTCAAAGTCTTCAATAAATCTAAACGAATCATAAAAATTGAGAAAGCGACATGGCGCAGTGGCTCACACCTGTAATCCCAGCACTTTGGGAGGCCGAAGTGGGCAGATCATGAGGTCAGGAGTTCGAGACCAGCCTGGCCAACATGGTGAAACCCTGTCTCCACTAAAAATACAAAAATTAGGCAGGCATAGTGATGTGCGTCTGTAATCCCAGCTACTCAGGAGGCTGATGCAGGAGAATTCCCTGAACCCAGGAGGTGGAGGTTGCAGTGAGCTGAGATTGTGCCACTGCACTCTAACCTGGGCGACAGAGCAAGACTTCGTCTCGAAAAAAAATTTGAGAGAAAGCTGTCAAAGAATTCCCTTCAAAAAGTACTAAGCCAGTATAATATCATAGGGGAAATCTGCCAAACCTTATAAGAACAGCTAATTTTACTATTAAATTGTTTCAGAGCACAAAAGATAAACTTCCCCATTTTTTAATGATGCAAGTTCAAAATTATACCAAAACTTGACAAAGATAATACCATAAGAAGTAAACTGCCTGCCAAACTTAACTAATGAATACGAATGAGAAAAATCCTTAATAAAATATACTGATTCTACAATATATTCAAAGAAGGAAAAAAAATAGCCAGGCATTGTGGCGGTGTGCCTATAATCCCAGCTACTCTGGAGGCTGAAACAGGCTGATGCAAGAGAATTGCTTGAACCTGGGAGTCAGAGGTTGCAGTAAGCTGAGATCATGCCACTGCACTCCAGTTTGGGCAACAGAGCGAGACTCTGTCTTAAAAAAAACAAAAACAAAAAAAAAAAACAAAGAAGGTTACATGTAGAACAAATAGGATTTATATCAGGAATACAATGATGGTTTAATATAATTATATTAATAGAACTAAGGAAAAAAAAAATCTCCTTTTTTTTTTTTGGAGACAGAATCTCGCTCTGTTGTCCAGGCTGGAGTGCAGTGGCATGATCTCAGCTCATTGCAACCTCTGCCTCCTGGGTTCAAGCAATTCTCCAGCCTCAGCTCTACTATAGGTGCATGCTACCACATCCGGCTAATTTTTGTTTTGTTTTGTTTTATTTTGTTTTGTTTTTGTATTTTTTTTTTTTTTTTTTTTTGAGGCGGAGTCTTGCTCTATCGCCTGGGCTGGAGTGCAGTGGCCGGATCTCAGCTCACTGCAAGCTCCGCCTCCCGGATTTACGCCATTCTCCTGCCTCAGCCTCCCGAGTAGCTGGGACTACAGGCGCCCGCCACCTCGCCCGGCTAGTTTTTTTGTATTTTTAGTAGAGACGAGGTTTCACCGTGTTAGCCAGGATGGTCTCGATCTCCTTACCTCGTGATCCACCCGTCTCGGCCTCCCAAAGTGCTGGGATTACAGGCTTGAGCCACCGCGCCCGGCCTGTTTTTGTATTTTTATTAGAGATGGGGTTTCACCACGTTAGCCAGGATGGTCTCGATCTCCTGAGATCGTGATCTGCCTGCCTCAGCCTCCTAAAGTACTGGGATTGCAGGCGTGAGCCACTGCTTCCGGCCTTTTTTTTCTTTTCTTTTCTTTTTTTTGTTTTTGAGACAAGGTCTCGCTCGTCACCCAGGGTGGAGTGCAGTGGCACGACATGAGCATAACTCACCATAACCTTGAACTCCTGGGCTCAAGCAGCCCTCCTGTCTCGGTCTCCCAAGTAGCTGGGACTACAGGTGCACACCACCAAGACTAGATAATTTTTTTTTTTTTAATGATGGAGTCAGGCTGGGTACAGTGGCTGACAACTGTAATCCCAGCACTTCGGGATGCCAAGGTGGCAGAATCATTTGAGCCTAGGAATTCAAGACCAGCCTGGGCAACAGGAGACCCTATCTTAAAAAATTTAAAAATTAGCCAGGTGTAGTGGTGTGTGCCTATTGTCCCAACTACTGGGGAGGCTGAAGTGGGAGGATAGCTTAAACCTGGGAAGTTGAGACTGCAGTGAACTCTGATCATGCCACTGCACTCCAGCATGGGCAACATAGTGAGAACCTATCTCAGGAGGAAAAAGACAGGGCCCCCATATGTTGCTCAGGCTGGTCTTGAAACTCCTGGCCTCAAGCAATCCTCTCGCCTCAGCTTCCCAAAGTGCTATGATTACAAGCATAAGCCACCTTCCCAGCCCACATTTTCTTTAATACATGTGAAAATAAAGTGCTCAAATCACATTATTTAACAAAATTGAACATTCAGGGTTTTTTTGTTTGTTTGTTTGTTTGTTTGTTGTTTTTTGTTGTTGTTGTTATTTTGAGATAGAGTCTCACTCTGTTGCCCAGGCTGGAGTGCAGTGGTGCAGTGGTGCGATCTTGGCTCATTGCAACCTCTGTCTCCCAGGCTCAAACAATTCTCATGCCTCAGCCTCCTGAGTAGCTGGGACTACAGCGAACCCAGCTAATCCGTGAGTTTTTGTGTTCTCTTTTTTTTTTTTTTTTTTTTTGAGATAGAGTCTCACTCCGTCACCCAGGCTGGAGTGCAGTGGTACAATCTCGGCTCACTGCAACCTCCACCTCCAGGGTTCAAGCCATTCTCCTGCCTCAGCCTCCAGAGTAGCTGGGACTACAGGTGCCCACCACCACACCCAGCTAATTTTTTGTATTTTTAGTAGAGACAGGGTTTCACTGTATTAGCCAGGATAGTGTTGTTCTCCTGACCTTGTGATCTGCCTGCCTTGGCCTCCCAAAGTGCTGGGATTACAGGTGTGAGCCACCATACCTGGCCTTTTTTTTTTTTTTTTTTGGTAGAGATGGGGTTTCACCATGTTGGCCAGGCTGGTCTTGAACTCCTAGATTCAAGTGATTCACCCACCTTGGCCTCCCAAAGTGCTGGGATTACAGGATAAGCCACCACACAGGATAAGCCACCACACCCAGCCAATCTTTTGTGTTTTTTTGTTTTTATCACATTGAATTTGGTTTAATTCAACTTTTCTTTTTTAGTTTAGTAAGTTCAACTTTTATTTTAGATTCCGAGGGTACATATGCAGGTTTGTTACATGGTTATATTGCGTGATGCTGAGGTTTGGGGTACAAATGATCCCATCATGCAGGTTATGAGCATAGTACCCAATAGGTAGTTTTTCAACCCTTGTCCCAATTCCTCTCTCCCCTACTAGTGGTCCCCAGTGTCTTGTTCCCATCTTACATCCCTGTGCACCCAACATTTAGCTCCCATTTATAAGCAAGAATGTCGGTATTTGGTTTTCTGTTCTTCTATTAATTTGTTTAGGATAATGGCCTCAAACTGCATCCATTTGCTGCAAAGGACATGACTTTGTTCTTGTTTATGGCAGCATAGTATTCCATATGTTGTATATATGCCACATTTTCTTTATCCAGTCCACCACTGATGTGTACCTAGGTTGAGTCCATGTCTTTGTGAATAATGCTGCAATGAACAGACAAGTGCATGTGTCTTTTTGGTAAAATAATTTATTTTCCTTTGAATATATACCCAGAAATGGGATTGCTGGGTCAAGTGGTAGTTCTATTTTAAGTTCTTTGAGAAATCTCAGCTGGGCATGTTGTCTCATGCCTATAATCCCAACATTTTGGGAGGCTGGGGCAGGAGGATAACTTGAGCCCAGGAGTTCAAGACTAGCCTGGGAAACATAGTAAGACCCTATCCCTACAAAAAATTAAAAATTAAAAAACTAGCCAGGCGTGATGGCATAGGCCTGTAGTCCCAGCTACTCAGAAGCTGATATGGGAAAATTGCATGAACCCAGGAGATATAGACTGCAGTGAGCCATCATTGCGCTGGGCAAGAGAGTAAGACCATGTCAAAACACAAAACAAGGCCAGGCGCGGTGGCTCACACCTGTAATCCCAGCACTGTGTGAGGCCAAGGCGGGCCGATCACCTGAGGTCAGGAGTTCGAGACCAGCCTGACCAATATGATGAAACTCTGTCTCTACTAAAAATGCAAAAATTAGCCAGGCGTGGACAACAAGAGCAAAACTTTGTCTAAAAAACAAAACAAAACAAAACAAAACACCACCACCACCACAAAAACAAGAAATCTTCAAACTACTTTCCACAGTGGCTGAGCTAATTTACATTCCCATTAACAGCGGATAAGCATTCCTTTTCTCTGCAGCTTTGCTAACAGATGTTAGCAAGACTGAGGCAGGAGAATGGCTTGAACCCAGGAGGCAGAGGTTGCAGTGAGGTGAGATCGTGCCACTGCACTCCAAGCTGGGCAACAGAGCAAAAACTCTGTCTCTAATAAATAAATACAAAGAAAAAAGGAAACAGAATGATATTTCCTAGGTTTTCTTCTAGGATTTGTATAGTTTGAACTCTTACATTTAAATCTTTAATCCATCTTGAGTTAATTTTTGTATATGGTGAAAGGTAGGGATGCAATTTCATTCTTCTGCATATGGCCAGCTGTCCCAGCATCATTTATTGGATAGAGAGTCCTTTCCTCTTGGCCGGGCGCGGTGGCTCAAGCCTGTAATCCCAGCACTTTGGGAGGCCGAGACGGGCGGATCACGAGGTCAGGAGATCGAGACCATCCTGGCTAACATGGTGAAACCCCGTCTCTACTAAAAAATACAAAAATCTAGCCGGGCGAGGTGGCGGGCGCCTGTAGTCCCAGCTACTCGGGAGGCTGAGGCAGGAGAATGGCGTAAACCCGGGAGGCGGAGCTTGCAGTGAGCTGAGATCCGGCCACTGCACTCCAGCCCGCGCGACAGAGCGAGACTCCGTCTCAAAAAAAAAAAGAGAGTCCTTTCCTCATTTCTTATTTTTGTTGACTTTGTCCATGATTAGATGGTTGTGGGTATGGGGCTTTACTTCTGGGTTCTCTATTCTGTTCCATTGGTCTATGTGTCTGTTTTTGTACCAGTACAATGTTGTTTTGGTTACTGTAGCCTTATAGTATAGTTTGAAGTTGGATAATGTGATATGCCTCCAGCTTTGTTGTTTTTGCTTAGGATGGCTTTGGCTATTTGGGCTCTCTTTGGTTCCATTGAATTTTAGAATAGTTTTTTCTTATGTAGTGAAAAATGACATTGATAGTTTAATAAGAATATCACTGAATCTGTAGATTGCTTTGAATGGTATTATATCATGCCATTGCACTCCAGCCTGGGGGACAAGAGCGAGATTTTGTCTCAGAAAAAAAAAAAAAATACAAAAGCCAGGTGTGGTGGCATGTGCCTATAGTCCCAGCTACTCAGGAGGCTGAGGTAGAAGGATTACTTGAGTCTGGGAGGCAGAGGTTGCAGTGAGCCAAGATTGTACCACTGCACTCCAGCTGGGTGACAAAGCCAGACCCTGCCAAAAAATAAAAGAAGAAAGAAAGAAAGAAAAAAAAAGAAAGAAAGAGAGAGAGAAAGAAAGAAAAGAAAGAGAGAAAGGAAGGAAGGAAGGAAGGAAAGAAGGAAGGAAGGACAATGAAAATATGTTTGTAATGCTTTAATACAGTAAGATGGCTGCATACAAAATTGAGTCTCCATTTACAATAGCAACAATAACAAAAATAAACACTTAGAATATGCAAGAACTAGATGAAAACTTTAAGATGCTTTTTTTTTTTTTTTTTTTTGAGACTGAGTCTCGCGCTGTCGTACAGAATGGAGTGTAGTGGTGGCGCCATCTCAATTCACTGCAACCTCTGCCTCCCGGGTTCAAGCAATTCTCCTGCCTCAGCCATCCGCGTATCTGGGATTACAGGCATATGCCACCATGCCCAACTAATTGTTGTATTTTTATTAGAGACGGGGTTTCACCATGTTGGCCAGGTTGGTCTTGAACTCCTGACCTTGGGTGATCTGCCCACCTCAGCCTCCTAAAATGCTGTAAGATTACAGGCGTGAGCCACTGTGCCCAGCCCTGTATCTGTTTTATACATTTATTTAAACATACAAAAATCAAAATTTTGTGCATATGTGTTCACACATGCACACACACACACACACACACACCTAAACCTGAACAACAACAACAAAAAGATGTATAATTGGCCTGGGTGACAGAGTGAGACTCTGTCTCAAAAAAAAAGAAAAAAGAGAGAGATACCATATTCTTGGATAGGAAGACTATATTAGCGAAGATAAGCTAGGTTTTGCTGTTTTAACAAAACTCCCAAGCCTCAGTGGCTTAAAACAGCAAAAAATTCACTTGTTGCTCATACTACGAATCCATCATGGCTTGGCAGGGGGTGAACTTCACTGTATTCTTTCAGGGACATGTTTAAAGGAACAACAATCACCTTGAACATTGTGGGTTATTATGCCAGAGGAAAAAGAAACTCTGTAGGTCATCAAACCAACAATGACAAGCTCAGCACAGAAATAACATCAATTCTGCTCACATCTCATTGACAAGTGCTGGCAAACAGTGCTAATAATGACCTCAAAGACTGCATCATAAAAAATAAAACGAAAATAACAAAGAATGGAAGTGATCAATAGGCAGATCAATAGAAAATAATAGCCGGGTGGCCAGGTGCGGTGGCTCGTGCCTGTAATCCCAGCACTTTGGGAGGCCGAGGCGGGCAGATCACGAGGCCAGGAAATCGAGACCATCCTGGCTAACACGGTGAAACTCCATCTCTACAAAAAATACAAAAAATTAGCCGGGCGTGGTGGCGGACTCCTGTAGTCCCAGATACTCAGGAGGCTGAGGTAGGAGAATGGCATGAACCCAGGAGGCGGAGCTTGTAGTGAGCCGAGATTGTGCCACTGCACTCCAGCCTGGGCGACAGAGCAAGACTCCATCTCAAAAAAAAAAAAAAAAAAAAAGAAAGAAAAGAAAAGAAAAAGAAAGAAAATAATAGCTGGGTGTGGTGGCTCACACCTGTAATCCCAGCACTTTGGGAGGCTGAGGCGGGCGGATCACCTGAGGTCAGGAGTTCGAGACCAGCCTGGCCAACATGGTGAAACCCCGTCTCTACAAAAAATACAAAAATTAGCTGGGCATGGTGGCACACGCCTCCAGCTACTCTGGAGGCTGAGGGCAGGATAATCGCTTGAACCCAGGAGGCGGAGGTTGCAGTGAGCCAAGATCATGCCACTGCACTCCAGCCTGGGCAAAACAGGGAGACTCCATCTCAAAAAAAAAATTCCCCGAAATAATAGGTTGGTAATTTCAATTGCAAATGTTAAGAATGTCAGGAAAACTGTTACCTGCCCTAATCCATTTCTGATATTTGCAACTTTTAAAAATCAGGGCCAGGCCGGGCGCAGTGGCTCAAGCCTGTAATCCCAGCACTTTGGGAGGCCAAGATGGGCAGATCACGAGGTCAGGAGATCAAGACCATCCTGGCTAACACGGTGAAATCCTGTCTCTACTAAAAAAAAAATACAAAAAAACTAGTCGGGCGAGGTGGCGGGCACCTGTAGTCCCAGCTACTCGGGAGGCTGAGGCAGGAGAATGGCGTAAACCCAGGAGGCAGAGCTTGCAGTGAGCTGAGATCGCGCCACTGCACTCCAGCCTGGGCAACAGAGCAAGACTCCGTCTCAAAAAAAATAAAAATAAAAATAAAAATCAGGACCAGGACCTGCTGCTTGCTGCCTCCAGGTCACCCCAACAGCAAATTTACCGTGGCAACAACCTCCTACATAATCTGCCATCTCCCTTTGTTTTTATGTTTGTTTGGTTGTTTTTTTTTGTTTTGTTTTTGTTTGTTTGTTTGTTTGTTTTCTTGAGACGAAGGCACAGTCTTGCCTCACTGCAACCTCTGCCTCCCGGGTTCAAGCAATTCTTCTGCCTCAGCCTCCTGAGTAGCTGGGACTACATGTGTGTGCCACCATGCCTGGTAATTTTCTTTCTTTTTTTTTTTTTTTATTTGAGATGGAGTCTCGCCCCGTTGCCCAGGCTGGAGTGCAATGGCGCGATCTCAGCTCACTAGAACCTCCGCCTCCTGGGTTCAAACGATTTTCTTGCCTCAGCCTCCTGAGTAGGTAGGATTATAGGCACCCACCACCACGTCCAGCTAATTTTTGTATTTTTAGTAGAGATGGGGTTTCACCATGTTAGCCAGGCTGATTTTTTGTTTTGTTTTGTTTTTTTAAATAGAGATGAGGTTTCACCGTGTTGGCTAGGGTGGTCTCGAACTCCTGACCTCAAATGACCCACCTGCCTTGGCCTCCCAAAGTGCTGGGATTACAGGCATCAGCCACTGCACCCTGCCTGTATTTACTTGTTTTTTTTATTTTTCTTTTCTGTTTATTTTTTATTTTTTATTTTTTCCTGAGATGGAGTCTTGCTCTGCCCCCCTGGCTGGAGTTCAGTGGCTCAATCATGGCTCACTGCAACCTCCGCCTCTTGGGTTCAAGCAATTCTCTTGCCCCAGCCTCCCAAGTAGCTGGGATTCCAGACACGTACCACCATGCCTGACTAATTTTCATATTTTTAGTAGAGATGGGGTTTCACCGTGTTAGCCAGGATGGTCTCGATCTCCTGGCCTCGTGATCCGCCCGCCTCGGCCTCCCAAAGTGCTGGGATTACAGGTGTGAACCTTTTCTTTTTCATTAAAAAATTTTTTTGTGGGTACACAGTAGGTATATATATTTTGGGGGTACAGGAGGTGTTTTGATACAGGCATGCAATGTATAATAATCATATCAGGGTAAATGGGGTATCCACTGCCTCAAGCATTTATCCTTTGTGTTACAAACAATCCAATAATCCAATTATATTCTTTGTTATTTTTAAATGTACAATTACATTATTATTGACTATAGTCACCCCCTTGTGCTTTCAATTGCTAGATCTTATTCATTCTATTTTTTTGTATCCATTAACCATCTCTACTTTCCCCCACCCCCACTACCCTTTCTAGCCTCTGGTAACCATCCTTCTCTTTTTTTTTCCTGAGACTGGGTCTCACTCTGTCACCCAGGCTGGAGTGCAGTGGCGCGATCTTGGTTTACTGCAGTCTCGAACTCCTGGGGCTTGAGTGATCCTCCAAGCTGAGCTTCCTGAGTAACTGGGACTACAGGCATGCACCATCATGCCCAGCTAATTTTTTGTATTTTTTTGTAGAGACAGGGTCTCAATTTGTTGTCCAGGCTGGTCTCAAACTCCTGGGCTCAAGTGATCCTCTCCCCTCAGCCTTCCAAAATGCTGGGATTACCGGTGTGAGTCACTGCACCTGACCCATCCTTCTACTCTTTATGTCCATTAGTTCAATTGTTTTAATTTTTAGCTCCCGCAAATAAGTGAGAACATGTGAAGTTTGTCTTTCTGTGCCCTGCTTATTTCACTTAACATAATGACCTCTAGTTCCATCCATGTTGTTGCAAATGGCAGGATCTCTTTTTATTATTATTATTATTTTATTTTGAGGCAGAATCTGACTCTCTCACCCAGGCTGGAGTGCAGTGGCACGATCAGCTCATTGCAACCTCCACCTCCCGGGTTCAAGTGATTCTCCTGCCCCAGCCTCCCAAGTAATCCTGGGATTACAGGTGCACACAACCATGCCTGTCTAATTTTTGTATTTTTTTTGCAGAGATAGGATTTCACCATGTTGGCCAGGCTGGTCTTGAACTTCTGGCCTCAAATGATCCACCTGCCTCAGCCTCCCAAAATGCTGGGATTACAGGCATGAGCCACCATCCCTGGTCTCATTCTTTTTTATGCCATCTCCCATTTTAAAAATCATACATTTCTGGTGAACCAAAAATGATGAAAGAAATTCAGAATAAGTGGAAAGCATCTCTAAACTTTTGAAGTTGATATTTTGGAGACCAACCATGATCCACAAAATATACTTGGCTTCTCTGCTGGAGATATATATAGATGAAATGGATCATGTTATATGTCATTTCTTGTTTTCCAAAAAATATATCTCCTTTTGCTATCTTAAACAGGCTTCCTTCTCATAGACCTTATATAAGACAGTCTTTTAGAACATATGGTCTGACAAATATGAATATACTTCTGGGACAATGACAGAAAATATTTGCAATCAGAACTAAACCAGAAAACTAGACATATAATAATTGTATCTACCTGGCATACAGGATCAGCCTATAGGCAATGTACTTGCGGAATAGGTATCCCAACTGAACCGTGTCCGTATGAAGTATCTCAATTATGACAGTCCTAGCCGTTGTGTGCAGCTGTGAAGGGAGTCCACAAGTTTTTATAGCCTGATTTAATAGTATCAGGTTCTTCTTCTGAGCCTCCACATCAACAAAATACCTCTTTTCTTCAAGTTCTTGAGGAGAGGAAGGGGGCACCATTATTTTGGGTTTCTTGGTACCTGAAACTGAACTCAGTATCCAGGGCTTGTCTATAGGAGGGAATCGGGATTTCTGGTACCATTCCAAAGGTGAAATCTGTGATGTTTTGAGTAGAGTAGTGAGAGAAGATAGTGATGTAGGCTTCATGAGAGTGGGAAGGGCCCCTTCACCAGTGTAAGGGGTTTGGGATACTGGGGTCCTGTATTTGGTGAGATGGGACTGAAATGTTCTAAATGATTCCATAGCGAAAGGATCTCGAAGTATCTGGGTTTCTTCGGAAGTGTCAGAGACCTCCGGCATTTGGAACTTCTTAGTGGTGAAAGGAACTTGAGCTACCTTGAAAGCTGGAGCACGAGGATGGATCAGTGCTGATTCAGATGTCAGAGAAGAAATAATTGCCAATCTTTTCTTAGCAACAGAAGGGGACCAACCTTTCTGGGGCTTTCCAGGGGCTGGGGGAGGCCAGAGTGTGGGAGGATGTCTAGAGGTGGGAGGGATCCATAATGAAGAAGCTCGCCCAGGAAGGGTCCATGGTGGCAGATGCTGCCCAGAGGTAGAAGGAGCCTGCAGATAGGGAGATTGTTCAGCAGTGGCAGGAAGCTGGAATTCCTGGAGCTGCTCAGAGAAGGTTAAGGGTCCAGATTCCAGGAGGTCCCCAGGGATGGCAGAGGCTTCAGGAACTAAGCGCTGCCCAAGAGAAAGAGGAGCCCAGAGACTTGGAATCTGTCCAGAAGTGGGTGGGACTCCAGCTATAAGACGCTGCCTGGGGGCAAGAGGGGCGTTTGACATCTGAGGTGGCGGAGGAGTCAGAGAGGCCCTAGTTACGAAAAGCTCCCTAGAGCTAAAGGCCTCCAGTTCAAAGGGCTGCCCTGGAGTGGGAGGGGCCCCAGATATTCGCAGCTGCCCAGGGGTGGGAGGGGCCTGTGGTGCCGGGAACTGTGCAGAAGTGGATTGACCTCCGTATACCAGGGTCTGTCCAGAGGAATGAAGAGTCTGTGGTGCCCCAAGTTTAGGCTCAGGAATAATCCCCATTTCTAGGGGCTTCCCAGGGGCAAAGGGGCCTTGGTTGAGGGGAACCGTTGATATCTGCAATATAGAGGACTTCTCAGCAGTAGGAACTGATGATGCCAGGGACAGCCTAAGGCTTGGAGACAATCTTGATATGATGCACTGCCCAGTGGGGAGAGAAGCCTTCGGTTTCTGAAATGGTTTATGGGACCACTGGACTTCCTTAAGGGTGAGGGGCGATCCCAAGGTATGGGCTTTATCTAAGGTGAGAGGAACCCCTAACTTCGATAACTGTTCTTGAGCCTGTTCTAAGTTGATAGGGGACTCCAACACCTGGGTTTGCTCAGGAGTAAGAGTGACAGCTGACACCCAGGCATTTACTGGAGTGATGGGGATTCCCAGTGCCTGGGCCTGCTGAGGGGTGAGAGGGAT
Source organism: Piliocolobus tephrosceles (assembly GCF_002776525.5). NCBI lineage: Eukaryota > Metazoa > Chordata > Mammalia > Primates > Cercopithecidae > Piliocolobus > Piliocolobus tephrosceles. Next base: position 47,520,179 of record NC_045443.1, read on the forward strand.
CCCCAATTCCTGAGCCTGCTGAGGGGTGAGAGGGATCCCCTGAGCCTGCACCTGCTGAGTGGTGAGAGGGATCCCCAGGGCCTGGGCCTGCTGAGGGGTGAGAGTGATCCCCTGAGACTGAGCCTGCTGAGGGGTGAGAGGGATCCCCAATTCCTGGGCCTGTTGAGGGGTGACAGTGATCCCCAATTCCTGGGCCTGCTGAGGGGTGAGAGGGATCCCCA
>NC_045443.1:47520499-47525759 GCF_002776525.5 Piliocolobus tephrosceles
GCCTGCTGAGGGGTGAGAGTGATCCCCTGAGACTGAGCCTGCTGAGGGGTGAGAGGGATCCCCAGGGCCTGGGCCTGCTGAGGGGTGAGAGGGATCCCCAATTCCTGGGCCTGCTGAGGGGTGAGAGGAATCCCCAGGGCCTGGGCCTGCTGAGGGGTGAAAGGAATCCCCAGGGCCTGGGCCTGCTGAGGGGTGAGAGTGATCCCCTGAGACTGAGCCTGCTGAGGGGTGAGAGGGATCCCCAGGGCCTGGGCCTGCTGAGGGGTGAGAGTGATCCCGAGAGCCTGGGCCTGCTGAGGGGTGACAGTGATCCCCAATTCCTGGGCCTGCTGAGGGGTGACAGTGATCCCCAATTCCTGGGCCCCCTGAGGGGTGAGAGGGATCCCTAGTTCCTGAGCCTGCTGAGTGGTGAGAGGGATCCCCGGGGCCTGGGCATGCTGAGGGGTGAGAGGGATCCCCCGGGCCTGAGCCTGCTGAGGGGTGAGAGAGATCTTTAGGGCCTGGCCCTGCTGAGGGGTGAGAGGGGTCCCCACTTCCTGGGCCTGCTGAGGTGTGAGATGAATGCATTTAGCGAGAGGCTGTCCAGAAATAGGAAGAGCTCCGGGCGAGGAGGGCTGTGGGGAGTGGGGAGGTGTGATTGATACGGGCTCCTTTTCATCAGGAAGATTCTCTAATGTCTTCAGATTCCTATGAAACTCTTTTCCTTCATATAACCACTGTACATCTTTCAATACACTCTTCCACCTGGGAGATAATGTCACTGGAGTTTGGGTGACCAGTTTTTCTAGCTCTTTAGGTTGTGTTTCCTTCATCTGCATCTGATCCTTTGTTTTGGTCTGCCTTTCGAGGTCCTCCAGCCCTCTCTCTGGCTTCTGCTTTTCCTTCCCTTTCTCCCTTCTCATGTTTGGCCCCAGATGTTTCACTTCCTTCTCAATCTGCCTCATCTGTCCATTTTCCTTTTCCAAGAACAACCCTTGTGCTTTCATTTTTCGGGTCCCTTCTTCCAGTCGCTGCAGACTTGACTTTGGAAGCTCTTCTTCCTCCTGTCCTCTTTGCTTTTGCTTCTCCTCTCGCTCAGCCTGCTTTGGAGTTGTCTGTTTTTGCTCTTTCTTCCACATCTCTTCTTTCTGCCACTGTTTCTGTTTCTGTTGTTCTTGCTTTCCCTCCTTCATCTGGAGCTGTGCCTTTTTCTCTTCCCAATTCTCACTTATCTTCTCGTAGTGCTCCTTCAAAAGATTTCTTTCTTCCAGGAACTGCTGTTTGAGACTCATGCCAGACATTTGTTCTTGACCCTCTTGCAAATATTGCTCCCACCTTTGTTTTTCCATCTCCTTATGGTCTTTCTGTACTGCTGAGACTGTTGGAATATCTCTTTCACTTTCTATTTCAGCCAAGATCGTTTGCATTAAATTGTTAATTACTGGATCTGTGCTCTCATGTGAGAGGAAGGTACTGCTTTCAGACTTTGCACTAATTGGTGACTTCTGAAAATGCAATCCTGGCATAAGTGAGACTACCTTTTTTTGTTTTATAGGTTTCTCTCCAACTCGTTCTTCCTTTTTTATCTCTTTGTATTTTCTCAAGATTTTAGTCACAGTTTCAGCCACTTTTTGGAAATATTCCTCCATTTTTGCCTTTACAATTCCTAGTTTTTCAGCTTCTGCTCTTTTTAGTAACGCCTCTTCTTTCGGAACAGTCTTTTTGTCAAAAGGCTTTCCCGTGTTATCAATTTTCTGTTTTAGGAAAGCCATTATGGCTTTCTGAAATTCTTCGAGGTTACTCTGTTCGCTTTCACCATCTGGACTTTCTAGAACTCTAGTAGGTTCTGAAGTCTCTTTAGCCACTCTTGAGAGTGATTTAACAAGTTGATGAGACTTGACTTGTTTGGTCAACACTTCCTTCTCTTCGGTTGTTTCTTCTTTGCTTGTGGTAGTTCCTGAAGAGATATGGTGTTTCTTTCCTTTTATTTTTCCTTTCTGTGGCTCAGCGGTATCATCAAATTGGATCATATCGAGTGGCTCCACTAGGCTGCTAATTTCACCTTCGTGCTCTTTGTCCAACAACTCAGTGGTGGGTTCCACTTTAAACTCTGCTGCAGTTGGGCGTTTGTCAAATGGAGATTCACGTTTGACCTTCCTAAATTGCTCCAACATCATACTTGTTCCACTTTTGTCACCTTGACTCTTTGTTTCAGTTAAAAAGAGATGTTTTCTTTTTGCTTCAGTGGGTGACTTTGATTTGTCTTCAGGAAAGGATTTCATTTCTTTTTTTTTCTTTTTCAGTGCTTGTAACTCATAGTATTGACTAGGTTTGGCCTGTGAGACTTTCTGTCCACCTTTATTATCACTCAGATTTGGTCCAGAGGTCTCAGATACATGTGTGCCTTTTGTGTGCTTTCTTTTCCATGACTGATACTCGTCAGTCTCATCTTCCTGATAGACATCACCTTCCTTCAGTGATACATTATCTTTAGTGCTATCTTCCGAAATATCTTCAGAAGCAACAGGTTGCTGTTGCAGTTCAGTTAAATCTGGAGTTCTTTCAGCTTGGGCTGTATATGAAATACTGGACTCCCATTTTATCCCAGAGTCCTTGGTCTCTTTTCTTTGGATTTCATCTACAATATTTTCAAGGTCCTTGTCTAAAATATTGTCCATATTGTCCTCAGTATCACCAACTTTGATAATGGCCCTGGATGACTGTGGAGAAGGTCCAGGTAACCCTTTCAAGGCTGATGATGTGGACAATATTGCATATACTTGTTCTGTAACAATTTTGGATCGAATAAGTTGTTCACATTTTTCTTCTGCATCATGAAGTTTCTGCTGAAGCATTTCATTTTCGTTACTGAGATCTTGTATTACCTTCAGAGAGAGCTCCTTTTCTGCTTCACTTGTCTCATGTACACACACAGTGGAACTTCGGAAGTTAACACCTTTTAAGTCATCATTTAGCATACTCAAAGCTTTAGAAAGGTTTACTATTGTTGATGATATATATTTAATAGCATTGTTTTCCAATGTACTGAACATTGTGGTGCCTATGAGTTCCTGTAGCATACCTTGGATTTCTGAAACCTTTGTATTTGTTGCAAATTGATCACTAATCATCTGATCTGGTCTTAAAGCATGGGCTGTTGAAGGTCGTTTTATAACTCTTTCTTTCCAAGATTTCCATAGAGTACCTCTAGATACTGAAGAAAAAAACATAAAACAATGAGATTGCATTTTTTTCTTTTGCATTGTGTTCTATCTATGTTTAAACCTAAGGAATTTAGCCTAGATTAACTATAACTAATTAAATATAAGATAAAGATTAATCTGAAAACTTTAGCTCTAAAATAAACAGTATTATTTCTAAAGGAATGACTCTTTTCACACAATCACCTAGAACTTTTTCTTTCTTTTTTGTTGAGAGGGGATCTCCTTATTTCTCAGGCTGGAGTGCAGTGGCATGATTACTGCAGCCTCAACTTCCTGGGCTCAAACAATCCTCCCACCTCAGCCTCCCTGACTGAGTTGCTGGTGTTACAGGTGCAAGCCACAGCACCTGGCAATCACCTAGAACTTCTACCTCCAGAGTTTAGGACGTGAATTCAGCTGTGACCTCTACTTAATTTTAGTTACAAGTTTGGGGTTAGATATAATGTATCTAAGACAAGGCCAGGGCTTGGTGGTTCACACCCGTAATCCCAGCACTTTGAGAGGCCGGGGCAGGCAGATCACCTGAGGTCAGAAGTTCAAGACCAGCCTGGCCAACATGGTGAAACCCTGTCTCTACTAAAAATACAGATATTACCCAGGCGTGGTGGTGCGTGCCTGCAATCCCAGCCACTCAAGAGGCTGAGGCAGGAGAATCGCTTGAACCTAGGAGGCAGAGGTTGCAGTGAGCCAAGATTGCACCACTGCACTCAAGCCTGGGTGAGAGAGTGAGACTCTGTCTCAAAATACATACATACATACGTACGTATGTACGTACATAAAATAAAAGATGTAATTCAAGACAAAACTTTTCTCTGGCTTTGGTTATTCTAGTGCTTTCCATTTTCTTTCTCAGATTCATGTCTCTCTTTTCTCTTTTATCTGAATCAAAGCTAGCCTTGGTTCTTTCAAAAGTTATCATAAATCAACAGATAAAAAAGACACACATTTGGCCAGGCGCAATGGCTCATGCCTGTAATCCAAGCACTTTGGGAGGCCGAGGCAGGCGGATCACTTGAGGCCAAGAGTTCGTGACCAGCCTGGCCAACGTGGTGAAAGCCTGTCTCTACTAAAAATACAAAAATTAGCCAGGTGTGGTGGCAGGTGCCTGTAGTCTCAGCTACTTGGGAGGCTGAGGCAGGAGAATCGCTTGAACCTGGGAAGCAGAGGTTGTGGTGAGCCGAGATCACACCACTGCACTTCAGCCTGGGCAACAGAGTGAGACTCTGTCTGAAGAAAAAAAAAAAGGGCCGGGCGCGGTGGCTCAAGCCTGTAATCCCAGCACTTTGGGAGGCCGAGACGGGCGGATCACGAGGTCAGGAGATCGAGACCATCCTGGCTAACACGGTGAAACCCCGTCTCTACTAAAAATACAAAAAACTAGCCGGGCGAGGTGGCGGGCGCCTGTAGTCCCAGCTACTCGGGAGGCTGAGGCAGGAGAATGGCGTAAACCCGGGAGGCGGAGCTTGCAGTGAGCTGAGATCTGGCCACTGCACTCCAGCTCGGGAGACAGAGCAAGACTCCGTCTCAAAAAAAAAAAAAAGAAAGAAAAAGACACACATTTGAAAAGATTTGCAGAATGGCTGAGTGAGAAAATCAGCAATCTTTTTTTTTTCCCAAAAAGCAAAGATAAAACTGGGCAAAACTGCCAAAACAACCATTTTAAGACTTTGAAATTGACCAAAGGTATACAACACATTGAGAAGCATTTATTCACGAAAAACTACTGAACCTCAGTAACAAACAGTGAAAGTTTTCAAACTTGGAGTTGCGTCCATCCTCAACCGCCAGATCCATGGCCTGGAACTTCTACCAGAGTGAGGCAGGCTGTGAGGACTGACAACTCTACTGCCTACGGGGATGATTTGACTTGAGCAAAGCCTGGAAAAACCCATGCCTAGTGGCATCGTCGGCTGAGGCAGAAGAATCGCTTGAACCAAAGAGGTAGACGTTGCAGTGAGCCGAGATCACGCCACTGCATCCAGCCTGGGTGACAGAGTGAGACTGTCTCAAAAATAAATAAATAAATAAATAAATAAATAAATAAATAAATAAATAAA
>NC_045443.1:47525769-47554908 GCF_002776525.5 Piliocolobus tephrosceles
AAATAAATAAATAAATAAATAAATAAATAAATAAATAAATAAATAAATATCGTACAAAGTATGTTTCCCAATTGCAATGGAATCTACATATATGTAAGGATTATATATAATGTCATACTAGTTCTCTTATTGAACCCTGAGTGATACAAGTTCTTAGTACAATACTAAAATCATGATTCATAAAAAAAAGATACATTTATTGGATTTCATCAAAATTAAACATTTTTAGGCTTCAAAAACACCATAAGAAAATGAAAAGACAAGTCATAGGCAGGGAGAAAATATTTGCAAATCACTTTTCTGATGAAGGACTTACATCCAGCCAGGCATGGTGACTCATGCCTATAATCCCAGAACTTGGGGAGGCTGAGGCAGGAGGATCATTTGAGCTCAGGAGTTTGAGACTAGCCTGGACAATACGATGAGACTCTGTCTCTACAAAAAGTTTCTGAAAATTGGCTGGGTGTGGTAGCACACACCTGTAGTCCCAGCTACTCAGGAGACTGAGGCAGGAGGATCCCTTGAGCCCAGGAACTCCAGGCAGCAATGTACTATTATTGTACCAATGCACCCCAGCTTGGGCAACAGAGCAAGACCCTGTCAAAAAGAAAAAAAAAAAAACCCCTATATCCAGAAGCTACAAAGAAACATTAAAACTCCACTGGGCATGGTGGCTCATGCCTGTAATCCCAGCACTTTGGGAGGCCGAGGAGGGTGGATCACAAGGTCAGGAGTTCAAGACCAGCCTGGCCAAGATGGTGAAACTCCATCTCTTCTAAAAATACAAAAATCAGCCAGGTTTGGTGGCATGCTCCTGTAATCCCAGCTCTTGGGAGGCTGAGGCAGGAGAATCACTTGAACCGGGGAGGTGGAGGTTGTAGTGAGCTGAGATCACGCCACGGCACTCCAGCCTGGGCGACAGAGTGAGACTCCATCTCAAAAACAAAAAGAAATGTTAAAACTCAATTTTAAAAGTGGGCAAGTATTTGAATAGATATTTCACCAAAAAATATATGGAAATGTCTTAATAAGTATGTGAAACACGCTCAGCATCATTTGCCATTAGGAAAATGCAAACTAAAACCACAGTGAGATACCACTTCACATGTACTAGGATGGCCATACTAAAAAGACAGACAGACAGAGGCCGGGTACCTGTAATCTCAGCACTTTGGGAGGCAGACGTGGGTGGATCACCTGAGGTCAGGAGTTTGAGACCAGCCTGACCAACATGGAGAAACCCCATCTCCACTAAACATACAAAATTAGCAGGGCATGGTGGCACATGCTTGTAATCCCAGCTACTCAGGAGGCTGAGGCAGGAGAATCACTTGAACCCAGGAGGCGGAAGTTGCAGTGAGCTGAGATTGCGCCATTGCACTCCAGCTTGGGCAACAAGAGTGAAACTCTATCAAAAAAAAAAAGACAATAACAAGTGTTGTTGAGGAAATGGAGAAATTGGAACCTGCATACATTGCTGATAAGAGTGTAAAATGGTACAGTCGCTTTGCTAAATAGTTATGAGTTTCTTTAAAAGTTAAACATAAACTTACCATATGTCCTAGCAATTCGATTCCTAGCTATCTACCCAAAATAAGTGGGTAAATAATGGCATTATTCATAAAAGCCCCAAAGTGGAAACAATTCAAATGTACATCAACTGGTGAATGGGTAAACAAAATGTGGTATATCCAAACATATGTAAACTAACAATGAAAAGAAATTACCAAAGTGTCCTATAACATGACTGAATTTCGAAAACATTATACTAGTTGAAAGAAAATAAACAGAAAATACCACATATAATATGATTCTGTTTGTGTGAAATATCCAGATAAAACAAATGTAGTATGAAAGAAAATACATTAGTGACTGTCTGGTGCTGCTGATGGGTATAAGGATTGACTATAAATTAGTATGAGGGATATTTTGGGGATAATGGAAATGTTCCAGAATTAGATTGTTGGCTGGGTGCGGTGACTCACACCTGTAATCCCAGCACTTTGGGAGGCCAAGGCTGGTGGATTATTTGAGGTCAGGAGTTTGAAATCAGTCTGGCCAACATGGTAAAACCCCTGTCTCTACTAAAAATACAAAAAAATTAGCTAGGCATGGTGGCAGGTGCCTGTAATCCCAGCTACTCCAGGGGCTGAGGTACGAGAATCGCTTGAACCCAAGAGGCAGAGGTGGCAGTGAGCCAAGATCTCACCACTGCACTCCAGCCTGGGTGACAGAGTGAGACCCTGTCTCAAAAAAAAAAGAAAATTAAAATTAATAAATAATTTTAAAATAAATAAAAATAAAATTAGATTGTGGTGATAACTGCATAACTCTGTAAATACACAGAAAATCATTTAATTGTATACTTAACATGCATGTAAATTATGCCTTAATAAAGCTGTTTTTTTTTCTGGCCAGGTGCAGTGGCTCATGCCTGTAATCCCAGCATTGTGGAAGGCCGAGTCAGGTGGATAACTTGAGGTCAGGAGTTTGACACTAGCCTGGCTAACATGGTGAAACCCTGTCTCTATTAAAATTCAAAAATTAGCCAGGCGTGGTGGTACATGTCTGTAATTCCAGCTACTCTGGAGGTGGAGGCAGGAGAATCACTTGAAACCTGGAGGCAGAGGTTGCATTGAGCTGAGATCAGGCCACTGCACTCCAGCCTGAGTGATAGAGCGAGACTGTCTGGAAAAAAAAAAAAAAAAAAAAAAACTCCATCTACTCCAACTCCAAAATCATAAAGCATGCTTACATATTTTTTTCTTTTGTTTCTTCTTTTCATCAAGGAAAGATGTACTAAATCTGCTTAGTATCTTGACGTTTTTCTCAATAGCTTTTAACATGTCTGGTAACATCTCCATTTGTGCTATCCAGTGGTAGTGTTCATCAACATCCATTAGAGTCATCTCAGACAAAACGGCATCTTGAAGAGAGTAAAAAAAAATATCGTTTTTATGCAGAAAAATAAATATCTATAGCTACATAGGCTTATAATATTGGGTAACTACTATATAGTAAATTGGGGAATATAGGTATCTCACAGTTACTGCCATTCTGAGGCTTTTCTCTATGAAGAAATTAAAAAGGAAGAAACTTGGAATAGAAGGCTAAACAGTAAGTCTTAGACATAAATACATTAATCAGGTTAAAAAATATCTGGTTTGGTACCTAAAATTGTGTGTGTGTGTGTGTGTGTGTGTGTGTGTGTGTGTGTGTTTTGTTTTGAGACAGAGTCTTGCTCTGTCCAGGCTGGAGTGCAGTGGCACTTTCTCAACTCACTGCAACCTCCGCCTCCCGGGTTCAAGCGATTCTCCTGTCTCAGCCTCCTGAGTAGCTGGGATTACATGCATGTGCCACCATGCCCAGCTAATTTTTGTATTTTTAGTAAAGATGGGCTTTCACCATGTTGGCCAGGCTGGTCTTGAACTCCTGACCTCAGGTGATCCACCCACCTCAGCCTCCCAAAGTGCTGGGATTACAGGCATGAGCCCCCACACCTGGCCTATGTGTGTGTGTTTTAATATTGGAGATCTAGGCCCTAATTAACTCATTTGGCAAGTTATCCAGTTTTTGTGTGTGTGTGTTTTTTTTTTTAAGACTGAGTCTCACTCTCACCCAGGTTGGAGTGCAGTGGCGCAATCTCAGCTCAGTGCAACCTCTACTTCCCAGGTTCAAGTGATTCTCCTGTCTCAACCTCCCTAGTAGCTGGGACCAGAGGCATGAGCCACCACGCCCAGCTAATTTTTGAATTTTTAGTAGAGATGGGGTTTCACCATGTTGGCCAGGCTGATCTCAAACTCCTGACCTGGGGTGATCCGCCAGCCTCCCAAAGTGCTGGGATTACCAGCATGAGCCACCGCACCCGGCCATTATCCAGTATTTATAACCCTTGTTGCATGAAATTTCTAGCAACAAAATAAAATTAATTCCTTTGTTTGGTATTCTTAGTTTATTCATTCTTTTTTTTTTTTTTTTTGGAAATTGTGTCTCACTCTGTCACCCAGGCTGGAGTGCAGTGGTGCGACCTTGGCTCACTGCAACCTCCACCTCCCAGGTCCAAACAATTCTCCTGCCTCAACCTCCATAGTAGCTGGGAAAACAGGCACATGCCGCCACATCCAGCTAATTTTTTGTATTTTAGTAGAGACAAGGTTTCACCGTGTTACCCAGGCTGGTCTCAAACTCCTGAGCTCAGGCAATCCGCCTGCCTCAGCCTCCCAGAGTGCTAGGATTACAGGCGTGAGCCACCGCACCTGACCAGTTTATTCATTGTTTCATTCAACCAGTGTCTACTCTGACGTGTGCTATTCTAGATGCTGTAGATACAACATTAAGTAAAACAAGTTCCTTGACTTCATACTGCTTACCTTCTGGTGAAAGGAGACAGAGAAAAAGTTAATTATATAGATACTAATGCTATAGATAAAAATAAAGAAATGTAGGCCAGGCGCAGTGGTTCATGCCTGTAATCCCAGCACTTTGGGAGGCCAAGGAGGTGGATCGTTTGAGGTAGGAGTTCAAGACCAGCCTGGCCAACATGGTGAAACCCTGTCTCTACTAAAAATACAAAAATTAGCTGGGCATGGTGGTGCATGCCTCTGGTCCCAGCTACTAAGGAGGTTGAGGCAGGAGAATCGCTTGAGCCTGGGAGGCGGGAGTTGCAGTGAGCCGGGATCGCGCCACTGCACTCCAGTCTGGGTGACAGAGTGAGACCCTGTCTTGGGAAAAAAAAAAAAAGGTAAAGTGTAAGAAAAAGTGCCAGGTGGTAGGGAATGGGGATGGTAAGAGAACATCTCATTTTAAAGTGGAATTTAAGCAGGGAATGAGCCATGCGTCCATCTGGTGGAAGATGCTCCAGATAAGGGAATAGTATGCATAAAGACACTGCTGGCATGCTTTAAAAAAAACAAGGAGGCCAGCATAGCTGGCTCTTAGTGAACAAGTCTATATTTTTCCTATTTTATTCCTACTGGAATAGAGGATAACCATTCTCTGTATAACCTCGTTAGTCTTTTCTTCTTTAGTCTGATTAATCCTTCAAAATTTACTTATATATCTTCTCTATCTTTTTCATTAACTTTATGGTTTTACTCTGAACCGCTTCTGTAAACTTACTCCATTCTTCCAACCAGACCAGAATGTTGGCAAGAGTCTTTTCTCTAATTTCAACAGTCTTAGCATAAGTAGCCATTTTCTCAAGAAAATTGGTTCTCTGTTTTTTCTTTTGTTCTGTAAGGGAGACATTCCTTTCAGAGGACGAGTTAAAAACAAGAGTATAGCGAGTCATTATCCGATGCACATTGTTCATTATTTCACTCAGCTGCATATCAATGTCCTGTAAGAATAAGAAGGGGGTATGTATTAATCCTCAGTTTGAAAATAAGCTTTGGTCACCTTTCTTCTCAGAATGTCAGTGACAGTTAATTTAAAGCTATCCAATTATAGTCTTGCTAATTCTAGCTTTATTGTGAGTCTCAAATTTTCCCTCTTAAAAGAAATTCCTTTTTCTGCCCTCATCATCCTAGCAATGCTATGATATAATGGAAAGAGCATTGGGTTTGAAGCCATATCTGGATCTTAACTCTAGGTCTTTCATTAAAATGACTTTTAATAAATCACAGCATTTCTGAGCTTCCTTTGCAACCTCTGTAAAATAATGGAGATACTAAATACACAGTTGATGTGAAGTGTATAAAATTTGTGAAAATGCTTTATAAACTGTAGCTGCTAAAAAAAAAAAAAGAAAGAAAAAGAAAAGAAAAGAAAGAAAGTAAAAGAAAACAGAAAAAAAAATGCAAGTTGCTTCTTTTTTCCTTTCTTACCTGGAAAACAGTTATCAGAATATGCCTCAAACATACTGTTCTTTCATTATCTCCTTTGCTCAAGAATCTTATCACTTATTAGCTTAGTACATTGAGTATATGGGGAAGAAAAAGAATTTTATCAGAAAATCTCTTTTCTTCATCACTCTATCCTAGAAATTTTTTATGGATGTAATTACTACCTCATATATGGCATTTGGAAATTTGTGAAATCATTTTTGGTTGTCATAATAACCGTGAGGGTGGACTACTGGCATTAAGTAGAGGGCACTAAGGAATGCTAGCCCATCCTACAGTGCAACGGACAGTATCACACAATGAAGAACTGTCTCAAATCCTGTGTGTCTTTTGAATGTCTCACAGGACATTCATGTAGAAAAAAAAATCTATTTATAATTATCCAAGCCTAAAACCAAATTCCTTTCAAAATCTAAACACAGATGAAGATCAGTGTCTCACACCTGTAATCCGAGTGCTTTGGGAGACCAAAGTGGGAGGATCTCTGGAGGCCATGCATTCAAAACCAGCCTGGGTGACAAAGTGAGATCCTGCCTCTGAAAAAAAAATTTTTTTTGACCGGTCATGGTGGCTCACGCCTGTAATCCCAGCACTCTGGGAGGCTGAGGTGGGTGGATCACTTGTGGTCAGGAGTTCAAGACCAGCCTGGCCAACATGGTGAAACCCCGTCTGTCCTAAAAATACAATAAATTAGCCAGGCATTGTGGAGGATGCCTGTAATTCCAGCTACTCGGGAAGCTGAGGCAGGAGAATGTCTTGAACCCAGGAGGTGAAGGTTGCAGTGAGCCAAGATCGCTGCACTACTGCACTCCAGCCTGGGCAACAAGAGTGAAACTCCATCTCAAAAAAAAAAAAAAAAAAAATTTAACACAAAGTGTTTTTTGTCCAATTTAATGATACACTGCAATTTCCAGGAATATAAATATTATGTAAATCAATTTAAAAAGTTATTTAAAATTTCTCCAAGAAATTTTCACCATTCTGGAACACCATAGTACCAACAGCAATGCACTATTGATAAGAATATTTAGTGCCAGTACAATAAAGCTGAATTTGTATCAGCCTCCATTTGTATCTTTCATATTTATTTATTTATTTATTTATTTATTTTTTTTTTTTTTTTTGAGACAGAGTCTCGCTCTATCGCCCAGGCTGGAGTGCAGTGGCGCAATCTCGGCTCACTGCAAGCTCTGCCTCCCGGGTTTACGCCATTCTCCTGCCTCAGCCTCCCGAGTAGCTGGGACTACAGGCGCCCGCCATCTCGCCCGGCTAGTTTTTTGTATTTTTTAATAGAGACGGGGTTTCACCGTGTAGGCCAGGATGGTCTCGATCTCCTGACCTCGTGATCCACCCGTCTCGGCCTCCCAAAGTGCTGGGATTACAGGCTTGAGCCACCGCGCCTGGCCCATATTTATTTTAATTTTACATACAGATGCAAGCCTCTGTCTACTTCTAGTGAAGTTTGACCTAGGATTTACACACTGAAATGCATGTTATTATAAATTGTTTTCCTTTTACTTATTCTCACACATATTAATTTTAAAGTATAGGTAGTTTATGAATATCATTTTATAGCAATAAAAAGAATGTTAAAAATATTTTTTAAAGGTGTAGTAAATCTGACAGTTAAGACACTGGTTCAGCCCTTCCAACTTTATTATTCTTTCATTTTGGCTTCAGACAAACTGAACTCTCTCTCTACGCTCCTTATAATAAGAGTAAGATGAGTGTGTAGTTCTCTTCCCTTTTGTGGCCATCACCGAAGCCAGAGTGGCCGAAATGAAGTTCAATCCCTTTGTGACTTCTGATCAAAGCAAGAATCACAGAAGCATTTCAACGCACCTTCCCACATTCGCAGGAAGATTATGTCTTCCCCTCTTTCCAAAGAGCTGAGACAGAAGTACAACGTGCGATCCATGCCCATCCGAAAGGATGATGAAGTTCAGGTTGTGTGAGGACACTATAAAGGTCAGCAAATGGGCAAAGTAGTCCAGGTTTACGGGAAGAAATATGTTATCTGCACTGAACGGGTGCAGCGGGAAAAAGCTAATGGCACAACTGTCCATGTGGGTACTCGCCAAAGCAAGGTGGTTCTCACTAGGCTAAAACTGGACAAAGACCGCAAAATGATCCTTGAACAAAAAGCCAAATCTCGCCAACTAGGACAGGAAAAGAGCAAATACAAGGAAGAAACAATTGAGAAGATGCAGGAATAAAGTAATCTTATATACGAGCTTTGATTAAAACTTAAAACCAAAAAAAAGAGTAAGATTTGGATTTTGCCAACCAAATCATCATGCAAAATGAGTATTCTGATGTTAGGTGTATCTGCTGCTACAGCCAATAATAATTTAAGTCAGGAACATAGGAGAGCCAAGGCAAAGTTTGCTAAGCCAAATGATGAAGAATAACATTACAAGCTAACACATAGCACAGTAATCAAGGAAAAAATACTACCAACTCCTTATAAATTCTCCCAGAAAAATGAAAAGGAAAAAATACTTCCCAACTCATCCTTTGAGACCAATGTATACTGAAGACAGACAAAGGCACTACAAAATAAGAAAACTAAATACAAACACCTGATGAATATTGATACAGAAAACCTTACCAAAATACTAGCAAACAGAATTCAACAGCACATTAAAAGGATTATACACCATGATCAAGTGAGATTTATTTCTAGAATGCAGGGATGGTTAAATATATGTAAATCAATCAATGCAATGTGCCAAATTAACAGAATGACAGAAAAAAAAACACATATGATCATCACAATTGATTTAGAAAAAGCATTTGACAAAATTTAACACCCTTGCATGATAAAAAAAAAAAAAAATACAAAAGAGGCTGGGCACAGTAGCTCATGCCCGTAATCCCAGCACTTTGAGAGGCCAAGACAGAAGTTTCACTTTAGTCCAGGAGTTAAAGACCAGCCTGAGCAACAAGGTGAAACCCTGGCTCTACAAAAAATAAAAAATATCAGCCAGGTATGGTGGCGTGTGCTTATAGTTACAGCTAGTCAGGAGGCTGAGGTAGGAGGATTACTTGAACCTGGGAAGTCAAGGCTGCAGTGAGCCATGATTGTGCCACTGCACTCCAGCCTTGGTGACAGAGTGAGCCCCTGTCTTAACACGAACAAAAACACACACTAAAGAAACTAGAAATAGAAGAAAACTTCTTCAACATAATAAAGGCCATATACGAAAAGCCCGCAGATTATAATATACTCAATAGTGAAAGACTGCAAGTTTTTCTCCAAGATTAGGAACAAGGCAAGGAGGCCCACTTTCACCATCTATCTAACCTAGTATTGGAAGTCCTAGATACCACAATTAAGCAAGAGAAAGAAATAAAAGGCACACAATTTAGAAAGGGAAAAGTAAAATCATCTCTGTTCACAGATAACATGATCTTAAATTGTAGAAACCCTACATATGTAGAAAGCTCTATATACGTAGAAAGCCCTAAGGCTTACCCCCCTGTGCTCATGCGCGTGCACACACACATACACACACGAACACACTACTAGAACAATAAATTCAGCAAAGTTGTAGGGTAAAAAATACATACAAATCAGTCACATTGCTAACTACACTAACGCTGAGCAATATGAAAAATAAATTAAGAAAACAATGCCATTTATAATAGCATCAAAAATAATAATGTATTTAGAAATTGCAGCTCACACCTGTAATCCCAACACTTTGGAAGGCCAAGACAGGTGGATCACCTGAGGTTGGGAGTTCAAGACCAGTCTGGCCAACATGGTGAAACACTGTCTCTAAAAACATACAAAAATTATTCAGGTATGATGGTGGGTGCTTGTTGTCCCAGCTACTTGGGAGGCTGAGGTGGGAGAATCACTTGAACCTGGGAAGCAGAGGTTGCAGTGAGCTGAGATTGCGCCACTGCACTCCAGCCTGGGTAACAGAGAGAGACTCTGTCTCAAAAATAATAATACTGAGAGGCCAAGACAGGTGGATCACTTGAGGTCAGAAGTTTGGGACCAGCCTGGCCAACATGGTGAAACCCTGTCTTTACTAAAAATACAAAAATTAGCCAGCACAGTGGCAGGCACCTATAATCCCAGCTACTCAGGAGGCTGAGGCAGGAGAATTGCTTGCACCCAGGATGTGGAGCTTGCAGTGAGCTACGATCACACCACCGCACTCCAGCCAGGGCAACAGAGCAAGACTCCATCTCAAAAATAAATAAATAAATAAAAATGTAAAATAATAATAATAATAAATTTAGAAATAAACATATCCAAGGAGGTAAAAGACTTGTATACTTGTTGTTTTCACTACAAAATGTTACTGAGAGAAATTAAAGAAAACACAAGTAAATTGAAAGATATCCCATGTTTATGGATTGGAATATTTAATGCTGTTAAGATGTCAATACTACCCAAACCAATCTACAGATTAATACAATCCCTATCAAAATCCCAATGGCATTTGTTTTGTTTTGTTTTGTTTTTGCAGCAATAGAAAAATTCATCCTAAAATTTACATGGAATCTGAAGGGACCCTGAATGGCTGAAACAATCTTGAAAAAGAAAAATGAAGTTGGAGATCCCCATTTTCTGATTTCAAATTTATTCCAAAGCTACATTAATCAAAATAATGTGGTACAGGCATAAAGACAGACATGTAACCTCATAGAATAGAATAAAGAGCGCATAAATAAACGCCAAGTTAACAGTAGGTGTATAGTATAGTGTATTCATAGCATAAGGTCAAATTATTTTCCAGAAGTTTGCTAAGGCCATCCAATGAGGAAAGGACAGTCTTTTAAAGAAAAAAAAACACACAAATGTTGGTGGGAAAACTGAATATCTACTTATGAAAGAATGGAGTTGGATCCTTACCTTATATCATATAAAAAATTTAACTGCAATTTGCCAGTCTGTGTCTTTTAATTGGACCATTTAGTCCATTTACATTTAAGGTTAATATTGTTATGTGTGAACCTGATCCTGTCATTGTGATATCAGCTGGTTATTTTGCTCGTTAGTTGAAGACCCATCAGTTTGCTGTATTCAGGAGACCCATCTCACATGCAGAGACACACGTAGGCTCAAAATAAAGGAATGGAGGAAGATCTACCAAGCAAATGGAGAACAAAAAAAAGCATGGGTTGCAATCCTAGTCTCTGACAGACTTTAAACCATCGAAGATCAAAGGAGACAAGGAAGGCCATTACGTAATAGTGAAGGGATCAATTCAACAGGAAGAGCTAACTATCCTAAATATATATGCACCCAATACAGGAGCACCCAGATTCATAAAGCAAGTCCTTAGAGACTTACAAAGAGACTTAGACTCCCATACAATAATAATGGAAGACTTCAACACCCCACTGTCAACATTAGACAGATCAACGAGACAGAAAGTTAACAAGGATATCCAGGAATTGAACTCAACTCTGCACCAAGGGGACCTAATAGACATCTACAGAACTCTCCACCCCAAATCAACAGAATATACATTCTTCTCAGCACCACATCTCACTTATTCCAAAATTGACCACATAGTTGGAAGTAAAACACTCCTCAGCAAATGTAAAAGAAGAGAAATTATAACAAACTGTCTCTCAGACCACAGTGCAATCAAACTAGAACTCAGGACTAAGAAACTCAATCAAAACTGCTCAACTACATGGAAACTGAACAACCTGCTCCTGAATGACTACTGGGTACATAACGAAATGAAGGCAGAAATAAAGATGTTCTTTGAAACCAATGAGAACAAAGATACAACATACCAGAATCTCTGGGACACATTTAAAGCAGTGTGTAGAGGGAAATTTATAGCACTAAATGCCCACAAGAGAAAGCTGGAAAGATCTAAAATTGACACCCTAACATCACAATTAAAAGAACTAGAGAAGCAAGACCAAACACATTCAAAAGCTAGCAGAAGGCAAGAAATAACTAAGATCAGAGCAGAACTGAAGGAGATAGAGACACAAAAAACCCTCCAAAAACTCAGTGAATCCAGGAGCTAGTTTTTTGAAAAGATCAACAAAATTGATAGACCGCTAGCAAGACTAATGAAGAAGAAAAGAGAGAAGAATCAAATAGATGCAATAAAAAATGATAAAGGGGATATCACCACCGACCCCACAGAAATACAAACTACCATCAGAGAATACTATAAACACTTCTACACAAATAAACTAGAAAACCTAGAAGAAATGGATAATTTCCTGAACACTTACACTCTCCCAAGACTAAACCAGGAAGAAGTTGAATCCCTGAATAGACTGATAGCAGGCTCTGAAATTGAGGCAATCATTAATAGCCTACCAACCAAAAAAAGTCCAGGACCAGACGGATTCACAGCCGAATTCTACTGGAGGTACAAGGAGGAGCTGGGACCGTTCCTTCTGAAACTATTCCAATCAATAGAAAAAGAGGGAATCCTCCCTAACTCATTTGATGAGGCCAACATCATCCTGATACCAAAGCCTGGCAGAGACATAACAAAAAAAGAGAATTTTAGACCAATATCCCTGATGAACATTGATGCAGAAATCCTCAATAAAATACTGGCAAACTGAATCCAGCAGCACATCAAAAAGCTTATCCACCATGATCAAGTGGGCCTCATCCCTGGAATGCAAGGCTGGTTCAACATACGAAAATCGATAAATGTAAACCAGCATATAAACAGAACCAAAGACAAAAACCACATGATTATCTCAATAGATGCAGAAAAGGCCTTTGACAAAATTCAACAGCCCTTCATGCTAAAAACTCTCAATAAATTCGGTATTGATGGAAAGTATCTCAAAATAATAAGAGCTATTTATGACAAACCCACAGCCAATATCATACTGAATGGGCAAAAACTGGAAGCATTCCCTTTGAAAACTGGCACAAGACAGGGATGCCCTCTCTCACCACTCCTATTCAACATAGTGTTGGAAGTTCTGGCTAGGGCAATCAGGCAAGAGAAAGAAATAAAGGATATTCAGTTAGGAAAAGAAGAAGTCAAATTGTCCCTGTTTGCAGATGACATGATTGTATATTTAGAAAATCCCATCATCTCAGCCCAAAATCTCCTTAAGCTGATAAGCAACTTCAGCAAAGTCTCAGGATACAAAATTGATGTGCAAAAATCACAAGCATTCTTATACACCAGTAACAGACAAACAGAGAGCCAAATCATGAATGAACTTCCAGCCGGGCGCAGTGGCTCAAGCCTGTAATCCCAGCACTTTGGGAGGCCGAGACGGGCGGATCACGAGGTCAGGAGATCGAGACCATCCTGGCTAACACGGTGAAACCCCGTCTCTACTAAAAATACAAAAAACTAGCCGGGCGAGGTGTCAGGCGCCTGTAGTCCCAGCTACTCGGGAGGCTGAGGCAGGAGAATGGCGTGAACCCGGGAGGCGGAGCTTGCAGTGAGCTGAGATCCGGCCACTGCACTCCAGCCTGGGTGACAGAGTGAGACTCTGTCTCAAAAAAAAAAAAAAGGAAAAAAAAAATGAATGAACTTCCATTCATAATTGCTTCAAAGAGAATAAAATACCTAGGAATCCAACTTACAAAGGATGAAAAGGACCTCTTCAAGGAGAACTACAAACCACTGCTCAGTGAAATAAAAGAGGACATGAGGACACAAACAAATGGAAGAACATACCATGCTCATGGATAGGAAGAATCGATATCGTGAAAATGGCCATACTGCCCAAGGTAATTAATTTATAGATTCAATGCCATTCCCATCAAGGTACCAATGACTTTCTTCACAGAATTGGAAAAAACTGCTTTAAAGTTCATATGGAACCAAAAAAGACCGTGCATTGCCAAGACAATCCTAAGCCAAAAGAACAAAGCTGGAGGCATCATGCTACCTGACTTCAAACTATACTACAAGGCTACAGTAACCAAAACAGCATGGTACTGGTACCAAAACAGAGATATACACCAATGGAACAGAACAGAGCCCTCAGAAATAATACCACACATCTACAGCCATCTGATCTTTGACAAACCTGACAAAAACAAGAAATGGGGAAAGGATTCCCTATTTAATAAATGGTGCTGGGAAAATTGGCTAGCCATAAGTAGAAAGCTGAAACTGGATCCTTTCCTTACTCCTTATACGAAAATTAATTCAAGATGGATTAGAGACTTAAATGTTAGACCTAAAACCATAAAAACCCTAGAAGAAAACCTAGGTAATACCATTCAGGATATAGGCATGGGCAAGGACTTCATGTCTAAAATACCAAAAGCAATGGCAACAAAAGCCAAAATTGACAAATGGGATCTAATTAAACTAAAGAGCTTCTGCACAGCAAAAGAAACTACCATCAGAGTGAACAGGCAACCTACAGAATGGGAGAAAAGTTTTGCAATCTACTCATCTGACAAAGGGCTAATATCCAGAACCTACAAAGAACTCAAACAAATTTACGAGAAAAAACAAACAACCCCATCAAAAAGTGGGCAAAGGATATGAACAGACATTTCTCAAAAGAAGACATGCATACAGCCCACAGACACATGAAAAAATGCTCGTCATCGCTGGCCATCAGAGAAATGCAAATCAAAACCACAGTGAAATACCATCTCACACCAGTTAGAATGGCAATCATTAAAAAGTCAGGAAACAACAGGTGCTGGAGAGGATGTGGAGACATAGGAACACTTTTACACTGTTGGTGGGATTGTAAACTGGTTCAACCATTGTAGAAAACAGTATGGCGATTCCTCAAGGATCTAGAACTAGAAATACCATATGATCCAGCCATCCCATTACTGGGTCTATACCCAAAGGATTATAAATCATGCTGCTATAAAGACACATGCACATGTATGTTTATTGCGTCACTATTCACAATAGCAAAGTCTTGGAATCAACCCAAATGTCCATCAGTGACAGACTGGATTAAGAAAATGTGGCACATATACACCATGGAATACTATGCAGCCATAAAAAAAGATGAGTTCATGTCCTTTGTAGGGACATGGATGCAGCTGGAAACCATCATTCTCAGCAAACTATCGCAAGAACAGAAAACCAAACACCGCATGTTCTCACTCATAGGTGGGAATTGAACAATGAGATCACTTGGACTCTGGAAGTGGAACATCACACACTGGGGCCCATTATGGGGAGAGGGGAGAGGAGAGGGATGGCATTGGGAGTTATACCTGATGTAAATGACGAGTTGATTGGTGCTGACGAGTTGATGGGTGCAGCACACCAACATGGCACAAGTATACATATGTAACAAACCTGCACATTGTGCACATGTACCCTAGAACTTAAAGTATAATAAAAAAAAATTAACTCAAAATAGATTAAAGACCGAATACTTATAAAATGCTTAGAAGAAAACATAGGAGAAAGGCTTCATGGCATTGGATTTGGCAATGATTTCTTGGACATGACACAAAATCACATGCAATAAAAGTAAAAATAGATAAATGGACTGGGCACAGTGGCTCACACCTGTAATCCCAGCACTTTGGGAAGCTGAGGCAGGCAGATCACGAGGTCAGGAGATTGAGACCATCCTGGCTAACATGGTGAAACCCCATCTCTACTAAAAATACAAAAAAATTTAGCCAGGCACGGTGGCAGGTGCCTGTAGACCCAGCTACTTGGGAGGCTGAGGCAGGAGAATTACTTGAACTTGGGAGGCAGAGGTTGCAGTGAGCTGAGATCCCGCCACTGCATGCCAGCCTGGGCAACAGAGTGAGACTCCATCTCAAAAAAAAAAAAAAAAAAAAGATAAATGGACTGTATCAAAGTTAAAAACATTTGTTTGTCAAAGGACAAAATCAACAGATTGAAAAGTCAACCTAGGAAATGGGAGAAAATATTTGCAAATTGTATATCCAGTAAGGGTTAATATCCACAATATATAAATAATGTGTACAAAATCAATGTCAAAAAAAAAAAAAAATCAAATAGGCTGCACACTGGTGGGTCACCCCTGTAATCCCGGGACTTTGGGAAGCTGAGGTGGGCAGATCAGTTGAAGTCAGGAGTTTGAGACCAGCCTGGCCAACATGGTGAAACCCCGTCCCTACAAAATGCAAAAATTAGCCAGGCATGGTGGCGCACTCCTGGAATCCCAGCTACTCGGGTGTCTGAGGCACAGGAATCACTTGAGCCTGGGAGGTAGAGGTTGCAGTGAGCTGAGATTGTGCCAGTGCACTTCAGCCTAGGCGACAGAGAGACACTGCATACCCCCCAAAAAACAAAAACAAAAACCCAAATAAACCAATTTTAAAATGGGCAAGGGATCCAAAAAAGATATATAAATGGCCCAAAAATATATGAAAATGTGTTCAACATAACTAGTCATTAGGAAAACGTAAATCAAAACCACAATGATATACTACTTCATACCCATTAAGATGGCTACTATGAAAAAAACAGAAAATAACAAGTGTGGGTGAGGCTGTGCAAAATTGGAACCCTGTGCACTGCTGGTAGGAATGTAATATTGTGCACCTGCTGTGGAGAAAAGGATGACAATTCCTCCAGATATTAAAAATAGAATCACCATATGATCTAGCAATTGTTCTCTGTGTATACATCCAAAAGAATTATAAGCAGGGTCCCTAAGAAATATTTGTACACTCATGCTCATAATGTCATTATTCACAATAACCAAGAAGTAGAAGTAACCCAAGTGTCCACTAACAGATAAATGGATAAACAAAATGTGGTATATAATTATATATATACACAATGGAGGCTGGGCACGGTGGCTCATGCCTGTAATCCTGGCACTTTGGGAGGCTGAGGTGGGCGGGTCACTTGAGGTCAGGAGTTTGAGGCCACCCTGGCCAACATGGTAAAACCTCGTGTTGCACTAAAAAACACAAAAATTAACCAGGCATGGTGGCGGGTGCCCGTAATCCCAGCTACTTGGGAGGCTGAGGCAGGAGAATCGCTTGAACCCGGGAGATGTAGGTTATAGTGAGCCAAGATTGTGCCACAGCACTCTAGCCTGAGCAACAGAGGGAGATTTTGTCTCAAAAAAATAAAATTTAATGTAATTTAATTTTTTTTTTTTTTTTTTTGAGGCAGAGTCTTACTCTTTGACCCAGGCTAGAGTGCAGTGGCGTGATCTCAGCTCACTGCAAACTCCGCCTTCTGGGTTCAAGTGATTCTCCTGCCTTAGCCTCACAAGTACCTGGGATTACAGGTGCCCACCACCACGCCCAGCTAATTTTTGCATTTTTCGGTACAGACAGGGTTTCACCATCTTGGCCAGGCTGGTCTTGAACTCCTGACCTCATGATCCACCTGCCTCTGCCTCCCAAAATGCTGGGATTACAGGTGTGAATCACCGTGCCCAGCCAACTTAATTTAATTTTAAATATACATAATAGAATGTTATTCAGCCTTAAAATTGAAGGATATTTTGACATGCACTACAATATAGATGAGCCTTGAACATACTATGCTAAGTGAATAAGCCAGTCATAAAATGACAAATACTTTATGATTCCACTTAAATGAGGCATCTAGAATAGATGAATTCATAGAAACTAAGTACAGTTGTGGTTTTCAGAGGATAAGGAGAAAGGGAAATGGATGCTGTTGTTTAATGGATACAGAACTTCAGTTTTCAAAGGTGAAATACTTCTGACTTTGGTTGCAAAATAATGTATAGCAATATATATTCACACTTAAAACTATTGTACTATATACTTAAAAATAATTAAGACAGTAAATTTTATGTATATTTTACCACAATTTTTTTTTTTTTTTTCTGAGACAGAGTTTCGCTCTTGTTGCCCAGGTTGGAGCACAATGGCATGATCTTGGCTCATTGCAACATCAACCTCCCAGGTTCAAGCGATTATCCTGCTGCAGCCTCCCAAGTAGCTGGGATTACAGGCATGCGTCACCACACCCAGTTAATTTTGTATTTTTAGTAGAGACGGGGTTTCACCATGTTGGTCAGGCTGGTCTCAAACTCCTGACCTCAAGTGATCTGCCTGCCTCGGCCTCCCAAAGTGTTGGGATTACAGGCACGAGCCATCACACCTGGCCCAATTAATTTTTTTTAATTTAAAGAGGAGTAATCAAATGTTAAGTGATGGAAATATTGGAATCAGAAAGAGAGGTGATGCAGTTGTAGCAAATCTAACTTAAGAACACAGGAGACGGGAGACAAAGTTGGCCAAGCTGAGTGATAAAGAAAAACATCATAACTAACGCATAGTATGGTGGTTAAAAAATAAATATGCTGGGTGCAGTGGCTCAAGCCCATAATCCCAGCACTTTGGGAGGCTGAGGCAAGTGGATCATGAGGTCAGGCGTTTGAGACAAGCCTGGGCAACATAGTGAAACCCCGTTTCTACTAAAAATACAAAAAGTTAGCCGGGCATGGTGGTGTGCACCTGTAATGCCAGCTACTCGGGAGGCTGACACAGGAGAATTGCTTGAACCTAGGAGGCAGAGGTTGCAGTGAGCCAAGACTGTGCCACTGCATGCCAGCCTGGGTGACAGTGTGAGACTCTGTCTCCAAAAAAAAAAAAAAGAAAGAAATAATACTAGATAATACAAGACCAGGCACGGTAGTTCACACCTGTGTAATCCTAGCACTTTGGGAGGCCAAGGCGGGCAAATCACTTGAGGTCAGGAGTTGGAGACCAACCTGCCCAAGATGGTGAAACCCCGTCTCTACTAAAAATAGAAAAAATTAGCCAGGCATAGTGGTGGGTGCCTGTAATCCCAGGTATGTGGGAGGCTGACGCAGAGAACTGCTTGAACCCGGGAGGCGGAGGTTACTGTGAGCCGAGATCGTGCCACTGCACTCCAGCCTCCTGGGTGACAGAGCAAGACTCTGTCTAAAAAAAAAAAAAAAGAAAAGAAAAAAGGAAAGAAAGAAATAATACTAGGCTGGGCAGTGGTGGCTCACACCTGTCATTGCAGCACTTTGGGAGGCCGAGGCGGGCGTATCACGAGGTCAGGAATTCAAGACCAGCCTGGTCAACATAGTGAAACCCCGTCTCTACTAAAAATACAAAAATTAGTCGGGTGTGGTGGCATACACCTGCAGTCCCAGCTACTCGGTAGGCTGAGGCAGGAGAATTGCTCAAACCTGGGAGGCAGAGGTTGCAGTGAGCTGAGACCACACCATTGCACTCTAGCCTGGATGACAGAGTGAGGCTCCATCTCAAAAAAGTAAAACAAAACAAAAAAAGAAATAATACTAATTGCTCACAAAGTTTTCCAAAAAGTTGAAGAGAAAGGAGCAATTCCTAATTCATTCTTTGATGTCAGCATTACCCTGATATTAAAATCAGACAGATGTAAAAGAAGAAAACTACAAACCAATATCCCTCACCTCATGAAAACAGTCACAAAAAATGCTTCACAAGATTTTCAAAAATTCTGGGACAGATAGGTGACCAATAAAATAAAACAGAAAATAGAAACAAACAATATCCTTAAAAAATAGTATCGTGAACAAGTGGGATTTACCGTGGTATGCAAGGCTGATTCAAAATTTGATAATTTCTAAATGTAACTCACTAGGTCTACGGATTAAAGAAGAACAATTTATTGCCTCAGTATACACAGAAAAAGTAGTTGACAAAATTCAACATTCATTCATGATTTCTAAAAGAAGCTCGATAATAAACAAGGACTAGAGGGTAATTTCCTCAACCTGATAAAGACCATTTACAAAACATTTACAGCTAGCATCATACTTAATGATGAAAGTCTTAAGTGCTCTAAAGGTTCTGTTCTAATCACTTGTACTCAACATTGGATAAATGTCCTAACCAATTCAATAAGGTCAAAAAAAGAAATACAAGAAAATGGATTGGAAAGAAAAAAGCAACATGGTTTCTATTTACAACAAAAAGTTTGTCCATGTAAAAACTTCCAAAGGATTTACCAAAGAGGCCAGGAGCAGCGTCTCACACCTGTAAACCCAGCACTTTGGGAGGCCAAGGCTGGCAGGTCACTTGAGTCCAGAAGTTCAGGACCAGACTGGCCAATATGATGAAACTCTCTCTCTCTCTACCAAAAATACAAAAATTAGCCGGGCGCGGTGGCACGTGCCTGTAGTCCCACCTACTTGGGAGGCTGACGCAGGAGAATCGCTTGAACCGGGGAGGCAGAGATTGCAGTGAGCCAAGATCGCTCTACTGTACTCCAGCCTGGGCCACAGAGCGACACTCCATCTCAAAAAAAAAAAAAAAAGATACAAATAAAATAAAACAAACCAAAACCCATTTATTTACACTAGCAATATACAATTAGAAATTGAAATTTGGCCGAGCATGGTGGCTCATGCCTGTAATCCCAGCACTTTGGGAGGCCGAGGCGGTCTCAAACCCCTCACCTGAGGTCAGGGGTTTGAGACCAGCCTGGCCAACATGGTGAAACCCTGTCTCTACTAAAAACACAAAATATTAGCTGGACATATTAATGCACACCTGTAATCCCAGCTACTCAGGAGACTGAGGCAAAAGAATCACTTGAACCTGGGAAGTGGAGGTTACAGCGAGCTGAGATCACACCATTGCACTCCAGGCTGGGCAACAAGAGCAAAACTCTGTTACAAAAAAAAAAAGTAGCCAGGTGTGGTGGTGCATACCTGTAACCTCAGCTACTCAGGAGGCTGAGGTAGGAGAATCGCCTGAACCTGAGAGGCAGAGATTGCAGTGAGCCGAGATTGTGCTACTGTACTCCAGCCTGGGCAACAGAGAGAGACTCCGTCTCAAAAAAAAAAAAAGAAAAAGAAATTGAAATTTAATAAAACAGTGTCACAGGAGCCAAGGGTGTCAGTTTGCCAGCCAGAAACCTCTGTGGCCAGCGAAGCCTCTGCTTGAGTTTTGCTCATGCCTGCTGGGCTCATTCTACCTACTAGGCCCAGCAGGCTGCCCTCAGATCATGATACCGGCCTGAATCCCATGCCTGCCAAGGGTGAGCCAGGCATGGAGCAGAGAGGGGTGAGTGAGCAAACAAGCGCAGGGTTTGGCCACTGTGCACCCCCGCTGTAGCAGCCCGGCAGGCATCTTCAGGTGCTCGCACAAGCACTGGCTCTGGGAGAGGATGTGGCTGGACCAGACATACCACAAGCGGGTTCTGCTGCAGGCACCAGTGTCCGGATGTGGAAAACTCAGTGGTGCCCAAAAGCTCAGAGGTCTGGGCCCTCAGAAGGGTCACCACTTTTCATTCGCACGGTCCGGGGGCAGGTCACAACCCGTAGCTCAGTGAGCCAGCTGGGGATGTGTTACAGCTCCTTTAGTTCCCGCCGTTTAGTCCCAAGTTCCTACCCCATGTCTAGGAAGAATGAGGTTACATGGGCAACTGAAGGGTGAGCAAGGTGGAGAGGAGCTTTACTGAGCAACAGAACAGCTCTCAGCAGAGAGGATACCTGAAGTGAGTAGCTCCTATCTGCAGTCAAGTCATCCCAACAAGTGTAGAGGAGACTTGAAGTGGGTAGCTGCTATCCGAAGGCAGGTAGGCCTGATGAGTGTAGGCCACTCAAAGTGGATAGCTCCTGTCTTCAGGCAGGTAGTCCCTAGGAGGCTCTGAGTCTGGCTAAGTTTGGGGTTTTTATGGGCTCAAAAGGGAGGAAGTGCATGCTGATTGGTCCATGGGCAGCCCTGGTGGGCCTGGAAAAAGTACCATCTGATTGGCCGAAACGCATCAAGGAAGCTTTCACTCTGGTCCTGGACTCCACCCTAAACTGGCATTGTGGGTTGAACCTCCTTTTACTTCTGTCTCTCTCAATCTCTCTCTCTCTCTCTTTTTTTTTTTTTAGACAAGGTCTTATCCTGTTGTCCAGGCTGGAGTTCAGTGATGCAGTCATAGCTTACTGCAGCCTAGGACTCCTGGGCTCAAGAGATCCTTCCACCTTCACCTCCCAAGTAGCTGGGACTACAGACAAGTACTACCATGGTCAGCTAATTATTTTGCTATTTATTTTTATTTTTTTTTTTAGAGATGGGATCTCACTATGTTGCTCAAGCTGGTCTGAAACTCCTGGGCTCAAATGATCCTCCCACCTCAGCCTCCTGAGAGCTTGGGAGTATAGGCATGAGCCCCTGCACCCAGCAGAACTCTGTCTAAAGATGCACAATTTAAAGGGGCAATCTTCTGGCAGTGGAAGAAACACAGACAGGAAGAAACACCATTTGGCAATTAGATAGTAAAAAGGGGGAAAAAGAGAGCTACAATCATCAGGACAGTACGTTATTAGTGTAATGACAGACAAATACATGAGTGGAATAGACTAGAGTGCCTAGAAAAGGACTCACATATATGTGGTCAATTGATTTTTGACAGAGGTGCAAATGCAACTCAGTAGAGAAAGGACAGTCTTTTTAACAAGTGGTATTCAAATAATTGAATATCCACAAGCCAGAAGAGAAAAACAAGCTTTTATTAACGTCTTGCACAATATTTCAAAACTTTAGTCAAATGATTCTATGAGCTAAATATAAAATTTAACACTATAAACCTTCTAGAAGAAAACATAGGAGAAAATACTTATGACCTCAGGTTAAGGCAGTTATTTATTTGATATGATAACAAAGGCACAACCAATGAAAACACAACATAAGGCCAGGTGTGGTGGCTCACGCCTGTAATCCTAGCACTTTGGGAGGCCAAGGCAGGTGAATCACCTGAGGTCAGGAGTTGGAGACCAGCCTAGCCAACATGGCAAAACCCCATCTCTACTAAAAATACAAAAATTTGCTGGGCGTGGTGGCAGGCACCTATAATCCCAGCTACTCGGGAGGCTGAGGCAAGAGAATTGCTTGAAGCCGGTGGGGGCAGAGGTTGCAGTGAGCCAAGATTGCACCACTTCTTTTGCCTGGGCAAAACAACAAACTCCGTCTCAAAAAAAAAAAAAAAAAGAAAAGAAAAGAAAAGAAAGTACAACATGATATACTAGATTTCACAAAAATATAAGACTTCTGCAATATGAAAGATACTGTTAAGAAAATGAAAAGTGGGCCAGGCACAGTGGCTCACACCTGTAATCCCAGCACTTTGGGAGGCCAAGGCGGGTAGATCACCTGAGGTCAGGAGTTTGAGACCAGGCTGACCAACCTACAAACCAAAAGTACCAAACTAACATACCAAAAATACAAAATCAGCCAGCGTGGTGGCACATGCCTTTAATCCCAGCTACTCTGGAGGCTGAGGTAGGAGAATCACTTGAACCGGGAGGCGGAGGTTGCAGTGAGCCGAGATTGCAACATTGCACTCCAGCCTGGGCAACAAGAGGCAAACTCTGTCTCAAAAAAAAAAAAAAGAAAATGAAAAGTCAGGCGAGCAAGGTCACACCTGTAATCCCAATACTTTGGGAGGCCGAGGTGGGTGGATCACAAGGTCAGAAGACTAGCCTGGCCAAGATGGTGAAACCCTGCCTCTACTCAAAACTACAAAAATTAGCCGGATGCAGTGGCAGGCGCCTGTAATCCCAGCTACTCGGAAGGCTGAGGGAGGAGAATTGTTTGAACCCCAGGGGTGAGGATACAGTGAGCCGAGATTGCGCCACTGCACTCCAGCCTGGGTGACAGAGTGAGACTCCATCTCAAAAATATATACATACAAAAAATTAAATTAAAAAAATGAAAAGTCAAGTCACAGTCTGGGAGTAAAAATTTACAAATCATATCGCTAATGGGAATACAGATTGGCACAACTATTCTGGAAGAAAATGTGTCAGTGCTTAAAAGAACTTCAGGTACACTTACATTTTAACCCAGGATTCCATTTCTAGGAATATACCCTAGAGGTATACCTTCAACCATATGAAAATGCCTACGTATAAGGTTACTTACTGCAGCATTGTTTGTAATTATGAAGTATTGGAAATAACTTAAATGTCCATACATAGAAACGTGGTTGAATTAACTATGGTATAACTGCACAGTGGATTATTTAAAAGAATAATGAAGGCTGGGTGCAGTGGCTCACGCCTATAATCCCAGCACTTTGAGAGGCCGAGGCAGGCGGATCACCTGAGGTTACGAGTTTGAGACCAGCCTGGCCAACATGATGAAACCCCATTTCTACTAAAAATACAAAAATTAGCTGGGCTTGGTAGCGCATGCCTGTAATCCCAGCTGCTTGGGAAGCTGAGACATAAGAATCGCTTGAACCTGGGAGGCGGAGGTTGCAGTGAGCAGAGATCGCGCCACTGCACTCCAGCCTGGGTAACAGACTGGGATTCCATCTCAAAAAAACAAAACAAAACAAAAAGTATAAAGATCTCTGTGAACTGATATAAAATAATCTCCAAGACACACAGTAAATTAAAAAAAAAAAAAAAAAGTAAAGCACAGCCAGGTGCGGTGGCTCACGCCTGTAATCCCAGCACTTTGGGAGGCCGAGGGGAGTGGATCACTTGAGGTCGGGAGTTAGAGACCAGCCTGATCAACATGGAGAAACCCTGTCTCTATTAAAAATACAAAATTGGCCGGGCGCGGTGGCTCACGCATGTAATCCCAGCACTTTGAGAGGCCAAGGTGGGCAGATCACAAGATCAGGAGATCGAGACCATTCTGGCTAACATGATGAAACCCTGTCTGTACTAAAGATACAAAAAATTAGCCGGGTGTGGTGGCGGGCGCCTGTAGTCCCAGCTACTCGGGAGACTGAGGCAGGAGAAGGGTGTGAACCCAGGAGGCAGAGCTTGCAGTGAGCTGAGATCGCGCCACTGCAGTCCAGCCTGGGTGACAGAGCGAGACTCCATCTCAAAAAAAAGAAAAAAAGAAAGAAAAGAAAATTTGCGGGGCGTAGTGGAGCACGCCTGTCATCCCAGCTGCTTGGGAGGCTGAGGCAGGAGAATCGCTTGAACCTGGGAGGTGGAGGTTGCGGTGAGCCAAGATCACGCCATTGCACTCCAGTCTGGGCAACGAGAGCGAAACTCCATCTCAAAAAAAAAAAAAAAGTAAAGCACAAAAGAATATATCTATTGTATGTTACCCTTCATGTAAGAAAAAATGAAATATGAAAAACTCTGCACGAATCTACTCATTTGTGCAAAATAAATACAAGAAAGATAAGCCGGAGGCTAGAGAGATGGTTTACATATAGGGTGTATGTGGGGAAAAGGTGGAAAGAAAAGAGGAATGAGAATAGGGTAGCAAAGATAAGAAAGGAGTGACATTTTTCTGCATATAGCTCTGACTTTTAGCAGCACAGTAATGTTTCACATACCTTTCATATACTCAATAATAAACTGTTAAAACCAACCTGTATTTGGGCTGACCCAAAATGGAATATGAATACTAACAACTGAAATTAATTGTATACAAATGAATAACATAACTTCACTTAGAAGAAAATAAATAGGTAGCAACTTTGAAAACAGTATATTGAGTGGACAATGTAAGGTTAAATATAAAACAATAGGACATAAATGCAGTACTACTTAGTAAATGTGCTTCTTATATGCTTATGAGTAATTCTGAAATTCCATTATGTGTGTACTGGCAATCAACTAATAAATATATTGTATATAATAAGAACTGGTGTTGGCCAGGTGTGGTGGCTCATGTCTGTAATCCCTGCACTTTAGGAGGCTGAGGCTGGTGGATCACCTGAGGTCAGGAGTTCAAGACCGGCCTGGCCAACATGATGAAACCCTGCCTCTACTAAAAATACAAAAAAAAAAAAAAAAATTAGCTGGGCATGCTGGTGCACACCTGTAATCCCAGCTACTCAGGAGGCTGAGGCAGGAGGATTGCTTGAACCTGGGAGGTGGAGGTTGCAGTGAGCTGAGATAATGCCACTGCACTCCACCCTAGGCAACAGAGTAAGACTCCGTCTAAAAAACAAAAGAACTGGTGTCATGGGATCTTTGGGGTGTCGCTTTTCTGGCCAGAAACCTCTGTGGTCAACTTTTGCCCAAGTTTTACTCAGGCCCACTGGGCTCATTTCACCCATTCAGCAATGCAGGCTGCACTCAGCTCATGCTACTGGCTTGGATCCCATGCCTGCCAAGGGTGAGCCAGGTGTGGAGTGGTGAGGGGTATGTGAGCAAATGAGCATGGAGCCCGGCCACTGTGCACAGCCAGGCATGCTATCCGCAGCAGAGTGGGCATCTCCAGGCACAGGCATGGGCGCCGGCTCCCTGTGAGGCTGCAGCTGGACCAGGCATACGGCAAGCAGCTTCCACAGCTAGCACTGGGCAATGTGGTGGCACCCAGAAGCTTGGAGACACCAGGAACCACAGAGCCCCAAAGAAGGTGTCACAGCCCTGACTTAAGGAGTTCCTAGGTCTGGGCTCCCTGAAGGGTCCCAGCTCTTCTCTCTTTCTCTCTTCTTTCCTTCTCTCTACTCTCCTTCTCATCACCTGCAACATGGTGAGCAAGGGGCGTGTTTCAGCCCTGTTTGTGTTATAGCTCTTTCAGTCCCACCATTTGGCAGGTCCCAAGTTCTTGTCTTGCATTCAGAAAGAATGAGCTATACAGACAAGTGGAGGGTGAGCAAGGCGAAGAGGTGCTTTATTGAGTGACAGAACAGCTCAGAGGAGACTCTCAGTGGGTAGCTCCTCTCCACAGGTAGCTCATCCCAGGGAATGTCCGGCTTTCTACAGAGAGGAGACCCACAGTGGCTAGCAGTGGGCCAAGGTTGCACCACTGCACTCCAGCCTGGGCAACAGAGCGAGATTCTGTTGCAAAAAAATAAATAAATAAATTGATGAGTTAATTAATTAAATGTAATGAAGAGATGGAAAGATATCCTATGTAAATGGAAACCAAAAAAGAACAGGAGCAGCTATACTTATATAACAGAACATAGGCCAGGCACAGTGGCTCACACCTGTAATCCCAGCACTTTGGGAGGCCGAGGCTCACACCTGTAATCCCAGCACAAGGTCAGGAGATTGAGACCACGGTGAAACCTCGTCTCTACTAAAAATACAAAAAAAATTAGCCAGGCGCAGTGGCGGGTGCCTGTAGTCCCAGCTACTCAGGAGGCTGAGGCAGGAGAATGGCGTGATCCTGGGAGGCGGAGCTTGCAGTGAGCCAAGATCGTGCCACTGCACTC
Source organism: Piliocolobus tephrosceles (assembly GCF_002776525.5). NCBI lineage: Eukaryota > Metazoa > Chordata > Mammalia > Primates > Cercopithecidae > Piliocolobus > Piliocolobus tephrosceles. Next base: position 47,552,636 of record NC_045443.1, read on the forward strand.
CAGCCTAGGGGACAGAGTGAGACTCTGTCTCAAAAAAAAAAAAACACAAACAAAAAACAGAACATAAACTTTAAGTCCAAAACTAATAGAGCCAGGCAGGATTACATGCTTGTAATCTTGGAACTTTGGGAGGTCAAGGTGGGAAGATCACTTGAGGACAGGAGTTCGAGACCAGCTTGGGCAATAATGCAAGACCCCGACTCTACAAAAAATTAGCCAGCATGGTGGCTTGCACCTGTAGTCCGAGCTACTGAAGGGGCTGAGATGGGAGAATCACTTGAGCCCAGGAAGTTGAGGCTCCTGATGAGCCATGATCATGCCACTACACTCCAGCCTGGGCAACAAGAGCAAAACTCCATCTCAAAAAAAAAAGACACATACGCTTGTCCACATGTGCTTAGAGATACGAGTGGGCTGGTCAACTTAAGCATGTTACTGGCAGAGGGGGTATTGGGGATATTTTCTAGGGGGAATAGCATGTCACTTTAGTATGCCTTTTAATATATTAATTTTTTTTTTTTAAAGCAAATACGGCCAGGCACAGTGGCTCACACCTATAATCCCAGCACTTTGGGAGGCTGAAGTGAGTAGATCACTTGAGGCCAGGAGTTCAAGACCAGCCTGGCCCACATGGTGGAACCGTTTCTCTACTAAAAATACAAAAATTAGCCGTGTGTGGTGGCTCACACCTGTAATCCCAGCTATGCAGGAGGCTGAGGCAGGAGAATCGCTTGAACCCGGGAGGCAGAGGTTGCAGTGAGCTGAGATTGTACCACTGCACTCCTGCCTGGGCAACAGAGTGAGACTCTGTCTCAAAATAAATAAATAAGTAAATAGCAAAATAGAAGTTTAGATTTTAATAAAATTTGTAGGGTTTCCAACTAATTTTTACAGAATTTACTTGTTTGCTTCAACTGTCTCCTTCTACCTCGGCTCTTGAAGGAGATGAGGACAGGCCTGGATTTAAAATACTTGTAATTTTGTATCCTGATCTCTCTTTGATCCCTTTCTTTTGCTGAGGAGTTATTTTTTTCTTTTATAGTAAGAAACAAGGCTGGGCATGGTGGCTCATGCCTGTAATCCCAGAACTCTGAATGGCCAAGGCTGGTGGAACTCAAGACCAGCCTGGACGACATGGAGAAACCTTGTCTCTACCAAAAATACAAAAAGGAAAACAACGACAACAATGAAACAAAAAACAATCGCCCCCAGTGTGGTGGCGTGTGCCTGTGATCCCAGCTACTCGCTACTCTGGAGGCTAAGGTAGGAAGATCACTTGAGCCTGGGAGGTGATGGCTGCAGTGACCTGAGATTGCAGCCACTGCACACCAGCTTGGGTGACAGAGCAAGACTCCATCTCAAAAAAAAAAAAAAAGAAAGAAAGAAAGAAAAGAGAGAAAGAAAAGAAATGGCCGGGAGCGGTGGCTCATGCCTGTAACCTGTAATCCCAGCACTTTGGGAGGCCGAAGCGGGTGGATCATGAGGTCAGGAGTCTGAGACCAACCTGGCCAGCATGGTGAAAACCCGTCTCTACTAAAAATACAAAAATTAGCTGGGCGTGGTGGCACACAGCTATAGTCCCAGCAACTCATGAGGCTGAGGCAGAAGAATCGCTGGAACCCGGGAGGCAGAAGTTGCACTGAGCCAAGATGGCGCCACTGCACTCCAGCCTGGGCAACAGAATGAGACTTTGTCTCAAAAAAAAAAAAAAAAAGAAAAGAAACAAACAAACAAACTCCACCTTTATCCCTACATTCCCCCTACTGGTCTGTGGTTGTTTTTATCTTGGCTGCAGCAGGCTGGCTGTGGTTTTTCTCTTGTCATGATAACTTCTAATTGCCATGTACAGTATGTTCAAAGTCAGGTAACTCCTCATTGTAAGCAAACCATGTAACTGCCCAGAGCAGCACTTATAAACCAGCCTAATGTAAAAAAGAAAGAAATAGGCCAGGCACGGTGGCTCACGCTTGTAATCCTAGCACTTTGGGAGGCCGAGGCAGGTGGATTGCCTGAGCTCAGGAGTTCGAGACCAGCCTGGGCAACATGGTGAAACCTCGCCTCTACTAAAATACAAAAAATTAGCCAGGTGTGGCGGCATGCACCTGTATTCCCAGCTACTCAGGAGGCTTAGGCAAGAGAATTGCTTGAACCCAGGATGCAGAGGTTGCAGTGAGTCGAGATCACGCCACTGTATTCCAGCCTGGGCAACAAGTGAGACTCTGTCTCAAAAAAAGAAAGAAAGAAAGAAAGAAAGAAAGAAAGAAAGAAAGAAA
>NC_045443.1:47555008-47751768 GCF_002776525.5 Piliocolobus tephrosceles
AAAGAAAGAAAGAAAGAAAGAAAGAAAGAAAGAAAGAAAGAAAGGGGCCGGGTGCGGTGGCTCAAGCCTGTAATCCCAGCACTTTGGGAGGCCGAGATGGGTGGATCATGAGGTCAGGAGATCGAGACCATCCTGGCTAACACGGTGAAACCCCGTCTCTACTAAAAAATACAAAAAACTAGCCAGGCGAGGTGGCGGGCGCCTGTAGTCCCAGCTACTCGGGAGGCTGAGGCAGGAGAATGGTGTGAACCGGGAGGCGGAGCTTGCAGTGAGCTGAGATCCGGCCACTGCACTCCAGTCTGGGCGACAGAGCGAGACTCCATCTCAAAAAAAAAAAAAGAAAGAAAGAAAGAAAAAAGAAAGAAAGCCTAAGATATGTATAGAGGCCAGGTGTGGGGGCTCACATCTGGAATCCCAGCATTTTGAGAAGCTGAGGTGAAAAGGTTACTTGAGGCCAAGAGTTCAAGACCAGCCTGGGCAACATAGGAGACCCTGTCTCTACAAAAATTAAACAAAAAATTAACTGGGTGTGGTAGTCCTAGATGCTTGGAAAGCTGAGGCTGGAGGATCCCTTGAGCCCAGGAGTCCAAGGTTTCATTGAGCTATTATTGCACCACTGCACTGTAGCCTGGGTGACAGAACCAGACCATATCTCTAAACAAAAATAAATAAATAAACTAAAACATGTATGGAGCCACGACAGACCCTGAATATCCAAAGAAATCTTGAGTAAAAAGAACAAAGCAGGAAGCATCACCATACCTGATTTCAAAATCCAATACAAAGCCATAATAATCAAAACAGCATGGTACTAGCATAAAAACAGATACATTAGACCAACGGAACAGAGTAGAGGGCCCAGAAATAAATCCACACATTTCAGTCAATTGATTTTCAGCAAAGATGCCAAAAATGTGGAAAGGAGAGTCTCTTCAATAAATGGTGTTAGGAAAATTGGATATCCACATACAGAAGAATGAAATTAGACCCTCAACTTACACCATATACAAAAATCTACTTAAAATGGATTAGTTTTTTTTTTTTTTTTTTTTGATACTGAGTCTTGCTCCATTGCCCAGGCCGGAGTGCATTGGTACGATCTTGGCTCACTACAACCTCTGCCTCCCAGGTTCAAGTGATTCTCCTGCCTCAGCTTCCCAGGTAACTGGAATTACAAGTGCCTGCCACTATGCCCAGTTAATTTTTGTATTTTTAGTAGAGATGGGGTTTCACCATGTTGGCTAGGCTGGTCTCGACCTCCTGACCTCAGGTGATCCACCCACCTTGGCCTCCCAAAGTGCTGGGATTACAGGCATGAGCCACCATGCCCGGTCTGGATTAGATTTAAACATAAAATGTGAAATTATGGCCAGGCAAGGTGGCTCACACCTGTAATCCCAGCACTTTGGGAGGCCGAGGTGGGGGATGACGAGGTCAGCAATTCAAGACCAGTCTGGCCAACATGGTGAAACCTCATCTCTACTAAAAATACAAAAATTAGCCGGGCATGGTTGTGCGCACCTGTAGTCTCAGCTACTCAGGAGGCTGAGGCAGGAGAATTGCTTGAACCCAGGAGGCAGAGGTTGCAGTGAGCTGAGATTGCGCCACAACACTCCAGCCTGGGCGACAGAGTAAGACTCTGTCTAAAAAAAAAAAAAAAAAAAAAAAAGGTGAAATTATAAAACTATTAGAAGGAAACAGGGGAAAAGTTCCATGACATTTTTCTAGACAATGATTTTTGTATATGGTTCCAAAAGTATAGGTAACAAAAGCAAAAATAGGCAAATGGTGTTACATCAAACTAAAAGGCTTCTTCATGATTTCACTCATATGTGGAATCTAAAGAAGTCAAACTTGCCAGGCACAGTGGCTCACGACTGTAATCCCAGCACTTTGGAGGCTGAGGCGGGCGGATCACAAGGTCAGGAGATTGAGACCATCCTGACTAACATGGTGAAACCCCGTCTCTACCAAAAATAAAAAAAATTAGCCGGGCATGGTGGTAGGCGCCTGTAGTCCCAGCTACTCAGGAGGCTGAGGCAGTAGAATGGTGTGAACCCGGGAGGTGGAGCTTGCAGTGAGCCGAGATCACACCACTGCACTCCAGTCTGGGCAACAGAATGAGACTCCATCTCAAAAAAAAAAAAAAGTCAAACTCATAGAAGCAGAAAGTGTAGAGTGGTGGTTAGCAGAGGCTGTGGATGGGCAGATTGTGGAGATGTTAGTCAAAGGACACATTTTTTTTCAGTTAGACAGGAGAAATAAGTTCAAGAGATTATTACACATCATGATAACTATAGTTAATAACAATACATTGTATACTTAAAGATTCCTGAGAGTGGATTTTAAGTGTTCTCATCACAAAAAGAAATTCGAGGTGGCTGAGCATGGTGGCTCACGCTTATAATCCCAGCACTTTGGGAGGCCATGGTGGGTGGATCACCTGAGGTCAGGAGATCGAGATCAGCCTCACCAACATGGTGAAACCCTGTCTCTACTAAAAATACAACAATTAGCCAGGCATGGTGGTGCCCACCTGTAATCCCAGCTACTAGGGAGGCAGGATAATCACTTGAACCTGGGAGGTAGAGGTTGCAGTGTACAACAGTGTGTGTCAATCACATGAACTTAGAATGAAGCAAAATAAGCCAGACATTAATGAATACATATCATATGATTCCATTTATCAGGCAAAGCTGACCTACAGTGTTAAAAGTCACAATAGTGATTGTTTTGTGACGAACTAGAGGCTTCTGTGATTCTTTGAGATAATTCTTTGAGCTTTTCACTTTGAATTTTCATTCTATATATTCTAATTTTTTTTAAGTTAACAAAAAGAATTCAACTAGGCCCATGTAGTGGCTCACGCCTGTAATCCCAGCACTTTGGAAGGCTGAGGTGGGCAGGTCACCTGAGTTTGGGAGTTTGAGACCAGCTTGGCCAACACTGTAAAACCTTCTTTGCTAAAAATACAAAAATTAGCCAGGCATGGTGGTGCGTGCCTGTAATCCCAGCTACTTGGGAGGCTGAGGCAGGAGAATAGCTTAAACCCAGTGGGGGAGTGGAGGTGGGGCTGAGGGTGGGGGGAGGGTGCCGTGAACCAAGGTTGCACCACTGCATTCCAGCCTGGGCAGCAGAATGAGACTCCGCCTCAAAAAAAAAAAAAAAAAAAATTCAACTTATGATTTCAGCCCGGACGGATATTGGAAAAAACTTTCAGTTTGTGTTCTATTCTATTTTTTTCTATTCAGCAAAATGGTTATCAACTCATCAACACAGAAGACTTCCATGATCAGACCAAATGTGGGGTCGGAGGAGCAGATTCTCCCCACCACCAAGCAGGGAACCATTTCTGCAATGGACATCAGGTGGGTGTCCTTTATTTCAATTCGGACACTATCTACCTAGATATAGTGTCAGATCCCATAGGTCGAAGCCTCAGTCCCCAGAATTGCCCCCCACTCAGACACCAGTCACAAGTCCGGGCCTCCAGAACTTCTGATCAATCAATTTCAAGTTGGGGTTCCTAAGACCCCTTCTTTTGGTTGGATTAATTTGCTGGAGCAGCTCACAGAACTGGTTTATTGAAGAGATGCATAGAGCAAGGTATTGTGGAAGAGGAATGGAGCTTCTGAAGCAGCTACATTGTCTCCAGTATATACCTGGGGTTCATCGTCTCGTGCCAGGAAAATTTAGGACACGAATACACAGTAGGAGTTTAGGAGTGGACGTTTAATAGGCAGAAGAGAAAGAAAAACAGCACTCTCAATAAAGAGAGGGAGGTCTTCCCAGAGGAAAAGACCGGCTGGTGGTGGATGTGCTAGATTTTACAGTCTGGCTTGGGGAGCTGGTGTATGGGGCTCACAGATTGGTTCAATCAGATATGACATTGACATAGCGCATATGGAAGACTGGTTGCTCCACCCTAATACTACTATGCAAGTGAACTCTCCTTGGCCAGCACCACCTTGTCTGCTCCCTACTGTACACAAGGCTGGCAGAGAAGCAAAGATGGAGCCACCCTCTTGAACATATCTAGTCCCTAGTTTCTCCCAGCTTGCTGGTCTGTGTCTGCAGCTCGACTTCACAGGCTGCTCTTTGTTAGAAAATGATTTGGGGCTGCTTTTCATTAAAAAGAAAAACCTTACCAAGGACTCCCATACCCTTACTATCTGCCCAAGTGGTTTCTTCTTAACTCGTATATCACTTTCATATTCTCCCTGGGCACACCACTCTTCAGGAACCTCCATGTGTTCAACTCTCTGTAAGCTCTCCAAACCCTGTCCTTTTGGCTTTGTATGGAGGTTTGATTACAGAGGCAAAGTTGATTAAACCATTGGCCATAGATAAGCAGCTTGACCTTCAGTGGCTTTCTCCAACCCAGAAGGTTGGGGGATGGAGTTGAAAGTCCCAATCCTCTAATCAGGCCTTTGACTTTCTAATGACCAGTCCCATCCTGAAGCTATCTTGTCAATCATTAGCATACAAAAAGACATCACTTTGGAGATTCCAAAGATTTTAAGAATTGTTACATTTCACAATATCCCAATGGAATAACAGGGTCAAGATTTATCCTCTCAGCCGGTAGCAGTGGCTCACACCTGTAAGCCCAGTACTTTGGGAGGCAGAGGCGGGTGGATCGCCTGAAGTCAGGAGTTCGAGACTAGCCTGGGCAACACAGTCAAACACTGTCTCTACTAAAAATACAAAATTCACCCAGGTGGGTGGCACGCACCCGTAATCTCAGCTACTTGGGAGACTGAGGCAGGAGAATCGCTTGAACCTGGGAGGTGGAGGTTGCAGTGAGCTGAGATTGTGCCATTGCACTCCAGTGTGGGCAACAAGAGCGAAACTCCGTCTCAAAAAAAAAAAAAGATGTATCTTCTCATCCAAAACAACTAAGTGACAGTTGAGAGTTACCTAAAAGGATTAATGAGAACAATTCACAGACCTCACGTAGGGAGGGGCAATAGTTTCTCCCTAGAAAAAATTAATTTCTTAAAATTCAGTGCCTGGGCACAGTGGCTCACGCCTGTAATCCTAGCACTTTGGGAGGTCGAAGCGAGCAGATCACTTGAGATTAGGAGTTTGAGACCAGCCCGGTCAACATGGAGAAACCCCATTTCTACCAAAAATACAAAAATTAGCTGGGAGTGGCGCATGCCTGAGGTCGCAGCTACTCGGAAAGCTGAGGTGGGAGGATCACTCGGGCCTGGGAGGCGCAGGTTGCCGAGACCCGAGATTGCGCCACTATACTCCAGCCTGGGCAAAGGCAGAGGGAGACTCTGTCATTTAAAAAAAAAAAAAAAAATTCAGGTGTGATGGCTCATGCCTGTGATCTCAGCACTTTGGGAGGCTGAGGTGGGAGGAATGCTTGAGTTCAAGAGTTTAAGACTAGCTTGAGCAAAATAACAAGACCTTATCTCTACTAAAAATAAAAAAATAGGCTGGGCACTGTGGCTCACTCCTGTAATCCCAGCACTTTGGGAGGCCGAGGTGGGTGGATCATCTGAGGCTGGGAGTTCAAGACCAGCCTGACCCACATGGAGAAACCCCGTCTCTACTAAAAATACAAAAATTAGCTGGGGTCATGGCGCATGCCTGTAATCCCAGCTACTCGGGAGGCTGAGGTAGGAGAATCACTTAAACCCGGGAGGCAGAGGTTGCAGTGAGCCGAGATCGCGCCATTGAACTCCAGCCTGGGCAAAAAGAGTGAAACTCCATCTCAAAAAAAGAAACTTCCTTGGGCCAGATGGTTTTGCAGGTAAATTCTACCCAACTGGCGAGTTAATATACTCCTGAGATAGAAGAGTGAAGCTGTATTGCTGGCCTTCCCAGATTAAAGCAAACTACTTTTGGTGGGCCTTATAGACAGATTCGAAGAAATAATCATTTGCCAGATCATAGAGGCATACCAGGAACCAGGGGATGTGTTAATTTGTTCAAGCAATGAAACCACATCTGGTACAGAAGCTATGACTGGAGTTAGTACCTAGTTAAGCTTACAATAATCCACTGTCGTTCTCCAAAATCCATCTGTATTCTTTACAGGCCAAACAGGAAAGCTGAATGAGGATATGGTTGGAATCATCACTAAGGCATCTTTGAAGTCCTTAGTGATGGCACTAATTCCTCCAAGAATGGGATATTTGTTTTGTTTTTACTGTTTTTCTAGGTAGAGGCACTAGTGGCTCCTATTTGGCCTTTCTCACCATAGTAGCCCTCATTCCACAGGTAAGGGAGCCAGTGCGGGGATTCTGCCATCTACTGAGTATGTATATTCCAATTATACATTTTGGAACTTGTGAAATAACTACAGGATGAGTGTGTGGGATGACTCACACACTGGGTTCACTGTGAGATGGGCCTGAGCTAAAGCTCTTTTGATTAATGGGTAGACCACAATAACATTTTGGATCTCCTGGAATTAATGTCGGCTCAGAGCCAGTGTCCAGCAGTCCCCCAAAAGGTCTGATTATTTCCTTTTTCCCAATGCACACTCTGATACAAGGTCATAGGTCCCCTTGGGGAAGGTCAGGAGAAAAAGTAATAGTATAAATGTAGGGCCCTTCTTCAAGGAACTTGAGGTCCTGTTCACCCAAGGAGCTCTGAGTCTGTCAACTGGCTCAAGTCTGGGAATTGACTGAGGGACTGCCACTCTGTTTTCATGATTCAGATATTTATGTTCATTCAATCTAGGAATTTTCTACTTGTTTAGATTAAGTAAGAATTTAGTAGGCTTCCTATCCATTTCTGGGAACACTATGATCAACTAGCCAATGCCATAGGTCAGTATGAGTCAGACTATTTTGATTGCTGCTTTGATGCTGCTGTCCATTACAGGAATCATATCCACCTTGCCTTTGGTGGTTGGGTGCCACCACTGGGTCCCAGTTAGGTTTACAAATTCAGTGACTATAATTCCCACTATTATGGTCTGAACTGTAGAGAAGAGTGATCACAGAGCTCTTCAAGGATGCCGGGGCTTCCTTCTCTGTATTTTTTTCTCATACTATTGGTGAAAGCCAGCACAGTGGCTCATGTCTACAATCCCAGCATTTTGGGAGGCTGAGGCAGCCACCACACCTGGCTAATTGTTGTATGTTTTGTAGAAACAGGGTCTCCCCATGTTGCCCAGGCTGGTCTCAAACTCCTTAGCTCAAGCAATCCTCCCACTTTGGATTCCCAAAGTGCGAGGATTACAGCCATGAGCTACCATGCCCTGCCTCCTTTTTTTTTTTTTTTTTGAGATAGAGGCTTGCTCCCTCGCCCAGGTTGGAGTGTAGTGGTGCAATTGCGGCTCACTGCAAGCTCCGCCTCCCAGGTTCAAGCAATTTTCCTGCCTCAGCCTCCCAAATAGCTGGGATTACAGCTACTTGGGAGCTGTAATCACACCTAGCAGACTTTTTTTTTTTTTTTGGAGACGGAGTGTTCCCTCTGCCACCCAGGCTGGAGTGCAGTGGTGCGATCTCAGCTCACTGCAAGCTCTGCCTCCCGAGTTCATGCCATTCTCCTGCCTCAGCCTCCCGAGTAGCTGGGACTACAGGCACCTGCCACCACACCCGGCTCATTTTTTGTATTTTTGGTAGAGACGGGATCTCACCGTGTTAGCCAAGATGGTCTCGAATTCCTGACCTCGTGATCCGCCCGCCTCGGCCTCCCAAAGTGCTGGGATTACAGGTGTGAGCCACCACGCCCAGCCACACCTGGCAGATTTTGTACAGCTACTTGGGAGCTGTAACCACACCTGGTAGATTTTTGTATTTTTAGTAGAGACGGGATTTCACCATGTTGGCCAGGCTGGTCTCAAACTCCTGACCTCAGGTTGTCTGATCCACCCTTGTCGGGCTCCCAAAGTGCTGGGATTACAGGCATGAGCCACCACGCCTGGCCTTATTTTATTTTTGTATTTTATTTTTATTTTTATTATTTTTTATTTTTTTTTGAGACAGAATCTCGCTCTGGCGCCCAGGCTGGAGTGCAGTGACCGGATCTCAGCTCACTGCAAGCTCCCTCTCTCGGGTTTACGCCATTCTCCTGCCTCAGCCTCCCGAGTAGCTGGGACTACAGGCGCCCGCCACCTCGCCCAGCTAGTTTTTTTGTATTTTTTAGTAGAGACGGGGTTTCACCGTGTTAGCCAGGATGGTCTCGATCTCCTGACCTCGTGATCCGCCCATCTTGGCCTCCCAAAGTGCTAGGATTACAGGCCTGAGCCACCGTACCGGGCCTATTTTTTATTTTTATACATATTTTTTGATACAGAGTCTTGCTCTGTCACCCAGGATGGAGGGTAGTGGTGCGATCTTGGCTCACTGAAACCTCTGTCTCCTGGGTTCAAGCAATTCTCCTGCCTCAGCCTCCCAAGTAGCTAGGACTACAGGCACCCGCCACCATGCCTGGCTAATTTTTGTGTTTTTAGTAGATACAGGGTTTTACCATGTTGGCCAGGCTGGTCTCGAACTCCTGACCTTGTGATCCGCCTGCCTCAGCCTCCCAAAGGTCTGAGATTACAGGCGTGAGCCACCACACCTGGCCTATTTTATTTTTTTGAGGCAGTCTCACTCTTCAGTCACCTAGGCTGGAGTGCAGTGGCGCGATCTTGGCTCACTGCAGCCTCTGTCTCCTAGGCAGATTCTCATGCCTCAGCCTCCCAAGTAGCTGGGATTACAGGCCTGGGCCACCACACCTGGCCTGGTAGTTTATTTTTAAAATTGAACATTTACTACCTTTAGACTTAGCCATTCCAAGCCTAGGTATTTATTCCAGAGAAATGAAAGCATATATCTGTATAATGCCTTGTACATGAATGTTTATAGCAGCTTATTTGTAATAAACCAAAACCAGAAACAGCCCATGCCATGCCATGCCATGGAAAAACACTCAACAATAAAACGGAATCAACTATTCATATATGCAAAAGAGTGGATGAATCTCAAAGTAATGCTAAGTGAAAGACGTGAGGCAGAAGAAAGTAGACACTGTATGGCTCCACTTAAATAAAATCTAAAATATGTAAATTAATATACAGTGACAGGAGCACATTGGTGGTTAGTTGGGGATTGAAGTGGGGGGCGGGGAACAGCATGAGGAAGCAGCATGAGGAAACTTGGGGGAAATGGGTAAATTCATTATGTTGATGTGGTGAAGGTTTCACAGGGTTGTTTTTTTTTTTTTTTTTTTTTTTTTTTTGAGATGGAGTCTTGCTCTATTACCCAGGCTGCAGTGCAGTGGCACGATCTAGGCTCCCTGCAAGCTCCGCCTTCCTGGGTTCATGCCATTCTCCTGCCTCAGCCTCCCGAGTAGCTGGGACTACAGGCGCCCGCCACCACGCACTGCTAATTTTTTGTATTTTTAGTGGAGACGGGTTTTCACTGTGTTAGCAGGATGGTCTCGATCTCCTGACCTCGTGATCCGCCCGCCTCAGCCTCCCAGAGTGCTGGGATTACAGGCGTGAGCCACCGCGCCCGGCCGGTTTCACAGGTATTTATGTATATCAGTCCTTTTTTTTTTTTTTAGACGAAATCTCGCTCTGCTCCCAGGCTGGAGAGCAATGGCGCGGTCTTGGCTCACTGCAACCTCCGCCTCCTGGGTTCAAGCAATTCTCCTATCTCAGCGTCCCGAGTAGCTGGGACTACAGGCGCCTGCCACCACACCTGGCTAATTTTGTTTTTGGTAGTTTTAGTAGAGACGGGGTTTCACCATGTTAGCCAAAATGGTCTCGATCTCCTGAGCTCGTAATCCACCTGCCTCAGCCTCCCAAAATTCTAGGATTACAGGCGTGAGCCACCGCGCCCAGCCTGTATCACTACTTGCATACTTTTTTTTTTTTTTTTTGAGACAGAGTCTCGCCCTTTCGCCCAGGCTGGAGTGCAGTGGCACAATCTTGGCTCACTGCAAGCTCTGCCTCCCGGATTCACACCATTCTCCTACCTCAGCCTCCCCAGTAGCTGGGACTACAGGCGTCCACCACCATGCCTGGCTAATTTTTTTGTATTTTTTAGTAGAGACCGGGTTTCACCTTGTTATCCAAGATGGTCTTGATCTCCCGACCTTGTGATCCGCCCGCCTGGGCCTCCCAAAGTGCTAGGATTATATCCGTGAGCCACCGCACCCGGCTCAATACTTGCATACTTTTAAAATGTACATTTTGGCTGGGTGCGTGGCTCACGTCTGTAATCCTAGCACTTTGTGAGGCCGAGGTGGGCAGATCACCTGAGGTCAGGAGTTCAAGACCAGCCTGGCCAACATGGTAAAACCTTCACCTTCAACATGGTGAAACCCCGTCTCTACTAAAATACAAAACTTAGTCGGGCATGATGGCAGGTGCCTGTAGTCTCAGCTACTCGGGAGGCTGAGGCAGGAGAATTGCTTGAGCATTCGGGAGCATGCAGCTCCCGAAGTCCCAGTGAGCTGAGGTGGCGCCATTGCACTCCAGCCTGGGCGACAGAGCCAGACTCTTATCTCAAAAACAAACACAAAAACAAATGTATATTTCAGGCCAGACATAGTGGCTCAATCCTGTAATCTTAGCACTCTGGGAGGCTGAGGCAGGCAGATTGCTTTAGCTCAGAGTCCAAGACCAGCCTGGGCAATATGGTGAAACCCCATTTCTACAAAAAATACAAAAATTAGCCGGGCATGGTGATGTGTGTGCCTGAAGTGGGAGGGTGGCTTGAGCCCTGAAGGCAGAAGTTGCATACATTTTATTATATGCTAACTGTACCTCAATAAAGCTGTTAAAAGAAAACACTGTGTTGTTGTTGCTTGTTGCCAGAAGTTGGAACAGGAGGGAGTGGGGAGTGTGTGGAGAGTGGGAACTTATCGATATTTAGCACTCTTTTTTTCTGTGAGGCGGAGTCTTGATTTGTTACCCAGGCTGGAGTGCATTGGCACGATCTCCGCTCACTACAACCTCCACCTTTCTGGCTCAAGTGATTCTCTTGCCTCAGCCTCCTGAGTAGCTGGGACTACAGGAGGGAGCCACCATACCAAGTTAATCTTTTGTATTTTTAGCAGAGACAGGGTTTCACTATATTGGCCAGGTTGGTCTTGAAATCCTGAGCTCAAGTGATCCACCTGCCTCTGCCTCCCAAGATGCTAGGATTACAGGCGTGAGCTACTGCACCTGGCCAAGCTCTCTGTGTTTTTTTGTTTTGTTTTGTTTTTTGTTTTTTAAAGAGTATATAAAATGGGCCGGGCATGGTGGCTCACACCTGTAATCTCAGCACTTTGGGAGGGGGGCGGATCACGAGGTCAGGAGATCAAGACCATCCTGGCTAACATGGTAGAACCCTGTCTCTACTAAAAATACAAAAACAATTAGCGAGGCGTGGTAGCCGGTGCCTGTAATCCCAGTTACTTGGGAGGCTGAGGCAGGAGAATTGCTTGAACCCAGGAGGTGGAGGTTGTAGTAAGCAGAGATGGTGACATTGCACTCCAGCCTGGGGGACAGAGCAAGACTTGGTCTCAAAGAAAAAAAATATATATATGTATATATATATACATATTAGTTGGGTGGGGTGGTGCATGCCTGTAATCTCAGCTACTTGGGAGGCCGAGGCAGGAGAATCATTTTAACCCAGGAGATGGAGGTTGCAGTGAGCCGAGATCACACCACTGCACTCAGCCTGAACAACAGCATGAGAGTCTGTCTCAAAAAAAAAAAAAATCAATCTATCTATCTGTCTATCAATCAATCAATCATCTATCTATCATCTATCTATGGAGAGAGAGAGACAGGGGGCTCACTGTGTTGCCCAGACTGGTCTTGAACTCCAAGGCCCAAGCAATCCTCCTGTCTTGGCCTCCAAAATGCTGGGATTACAGGAGTGAGCCACTGTGCCTGGCTAACACTCCTTTTTTTTTTTTTTTTTTTTTTTGAGATAGAGTCTCCCTCTGTCACCAGGCTGGAAAGTAGTGGCACAATCCATAGCTCAGTGTAACCTCGAATTTCTGGTCTCAAGGGACCCTCCCGAGTAGCTGGGACTGCAAGTGCATACCACCACCTCCTGGCTAATTTTTAAATTTTTTTTAGAGACAGGGTCTTGCTTTGTTGCCTGGGATGGTCTCAAACTCCTGGGCTCAAGTGAGCCTCTCACCTTGACCTCCTAAAGTGCTGGGATTTTACAGGCATGAGCCATTGTGACCACTTTAGCTTTCCTTAAACATAGGAAAGAACTCCCCCTTAATCAATTTCATCAAACATGACTGATTTTTGTTTGTTTGTTTTTGAGACAGGGTCTCGCTCTGTCACCCGTGCTGAGTGGGGTGCAGTAATGCAAGCATGGTGCTCAGTGCAGTCTCCCGGGTTCAGGGAATCCTCTGGCCTCAGCCTCCCAAGGAGCTGGGACTACAGACTGGAGCCACCATGCCTGGCTAATTGTTTTACTTTTAGTAGACAGGAGGTCTCCTTATGTTGGCCAAGCTGGTCTAGAACTCCTGGGCTCAAGAGATCCTCCTGCCTTGGCCTCCCAAAGAGTTGGGATTACAGGCATGAGTTGCTGTGCCTGGCCTGACTTTGTTGTGCTTCAAGAGAATAAAACGCAGCATAACCTTAATTGTTTGGGGGGCTATTCGATTCCTATGTTATTTATTTATTTATTTATTTATTTTTCTAAAAATATAGATTGGGTCTCTCTATGTTGATCAGGTTGGTCTCTTAACTCCTGACCTCAAGGGATCCTCCCATCTCAGCCTCCCAAAGTGTTGGGATTACAGGCATAAGCCACCGCACCCACTGACATTATTTAAACACTCTTCTTATTGTCCTTGAATGTCTCCTAATTTCTCCTTGAAGTGTACAGGGAAAATAAAAGAAGCTAGAATTCAAAGCAATCTAAATTCTATCTGGTTAATAGCTGTTTGATAAAACCTCCACAGGGAACAAATGAAAACTTTTTTTTTTTTGAGACGGAGTTTCACTCTTGTTGCCCAGACTTGAGTGCAATGGTGCATTCTCAGCTCACCATAACCTCCGCCTCCTGGGTTCAAGCGATTCTCCTACCTCAGCCTCCCGAGTACCTGGGATTACAGGCATGTGCAATCACACTCAGCTAACTTTTTGTGTTTTTAGTAGAGACGGGTTTCTCCATGTTGGTCAGACTGATCTCGAACTCCTGACCTCAGGCAATCCGCCCGCCTTGGCCTCCCAAAGTGCTGGGATTACAGGCATGAGCCACCACGCCTGGCTTGATTTATTTCTTAAATGGCTTTATTAAACCTGATATAAAGAGATTAATGTCAAATTGAAGCTTGTTATATTCACAGTTGGTGTCAGGTGAAACTGTCATTTGAAGTCAAAGCAACCCTAAATACAGTCAAATATCATGCAAGTGATTTCTAAAATAAACAAAAATGTACTCAGTCACAGAAAGTTTAAAAAGAAAATTGCAGTCTGTAAACTTCAGATTCACTACCTACCTCTCTTGCTCGATGGAGCTGTGCGTGCTCAATCCTAGAGATGATATCCTTTACTGAGAATGGGATCTCAAGGTTAGGGAGCACCAAAGGACTAAGGACATTTTGGGGCTCTCTTCTCATGATGGTGGAATCCTTGATGTATTTTTCTGATTCGGGATCATCGTCTATCTCATTTTTCATTTTGAAAAACATTTCGAAGATGTGGGTGATTTCTTTTTATTTCTTCTTTTTCACAGAATCTACGAAAATGCTAATAAAGATATCCAGTAGGAAGCTAGGAGAGGTCTTTCCTGCTCCCAGAAGTTGTGGCATACTCTGCTGCTAATTGGTGGCTACCATGATATTCCAGTCCTGTTGATGTCACAATAGACCCATTGTGACATTATCATTGATCAAACATGTAAAGAGTGTTTACTATGTGCAGAGAACTGGGCATTCTATATGCTGCCATGGTAGAAGGGTGAAGGGGGGAAGGAGGGTAGGAAATAATAGACAATAGGAATGCTAAAATAAATAGAAGATATAGCCCTGCTTAAATAACCTTAAAATCTAGATATGTTGGCTGGGCACAGTGGCTCACACCTGTAATCCAGCACTTTGGGAGGCCGAGGCAGGCGGATCACCAGAGATCGGAGTTTGAGACCAGCCTGACCAACATGGAGAAACTCCTGTCTGTACTAAAAAACAAAATACAAAATCAGCCAGGCGAGTTGGCACATGCCTGTAGTCCCAGCTACTCAGGAGGCTGAGGCAGGAGAATCACTTGAACCTGGGAGGCAGAGGTTGTGGTGAGCCGGGATCATGTCATTGCACTCCAGCCTGGGCAACAAGAGTGAAACTGTCTCAGAAAAAAAAAAAAAAATCTAGGTGTGTCAAATATAACTGTAATGGAATAAGGGTTACAACTACTTCCTCAGCTACCCCTTAACTTTTCCTAAACATGTAGTAACTTGGATGATATCATTTGGATGAGGTAACTTGGATGAGGATCACACTCTTTGCACTGCTTACTCTTTATTCTTTTCTTTTTTTTTTTTTTTTTTTTCGAGACAGAGTCTCACTTTATTATCCAGGCTGGAGTACAGTGGCGCGATCTCAGTTCACTGCAACCTCTGCCTCCCAGGTTCAAGAGATTCTTGTGCCTCAGCCTCCCAGATTCTCAGATTCCTCAGCTGGAATTACAGGCACGCGCCACCACACCTGGCTAATTTTTGTTTAATATTTGCTTTAGATATTTTTTAAATTAAAAAAAGCATTAGAGAGGGTCGAAGTCCTCTTTGATGTCTCCCAACCCCTGGTTCCTTCCTTCCCCACTGTCCCATTCCAGATGAAATGACAATCATGAATTTTATATATTTGAGTCTATTTTTACATAGTTTTACTACAGGTGTACGTATTTTTTTTTTCTTTCTTTCTTTTTTTTTTTTTTGAGACAGAGTCTCACTCTGTTGTCCAGGCTGGAGTGTAGTAGTGCGATCTCAGCTCACTGCAACCTCTGCCTCCCAGGTTCAAGCGATTCTCCTACTTCAGCCTCCGGTGTAGCTGGGATTACAGGCGTGCACCACCACACCTGGCTAATTTTTTTTTTTTTAATGTGAGATGGAGTCTCGCCTGTGGCCCAGGCTGGAGTGCAGTGGCACAATCTCAGCTCACTGCAAGCTCTGCCTCCTGGGTTCATGCCATTCTCCTGCCTCAGCCTCCCGAGTAGCTGGGACTACAGGTGCCCACCACCATGCCCAGCTAATTTTTTTTGTATTTTTTAGTAGAGACGGGGTTTCACCATGTTAGTCAGGATGGTCTTGATCTCCTGACCTTGTGATCCACCCGCCTCGGCCTCCCAAAGTGCTGGGATTACAGGCATGAGCCACTGTGCCCAGCCTATACCTGGCTAATTTTTTATATTTTTGGTAGAGATGGGGTTTCACTGTGTTGCCAGGCTGGTCTCAAACTCCTCAAGTGAGCCACTCACCTCAGCCTCCCAAAGTTTAGTTGTCAGCTAAACTCATTTTGCATTATTGCTTTCTCTCTCACTTGCATCTTTTATGCAGCATGGAATTCATCAGTCAGCAACTAGACATGAAGGCTTTTGAGACAGAATCTCACTCTGTTGCCCAGGCTGGAGTGCAGTGGCACGATCCAGGCTCACTGCAAGCTCTGCCTCCCTGGTTCACACCATTCTCCTGCCTCAGCCTCCCACGTATCTGGGATTACAGGCGCCCGGCTAATTTTTTGTATTTTTAGTAGAGACGGGTTTCACCGTGTTAGCCAAGCTCGTCTTGATCTCCTGACCTCGTGATCTACCCTCTTCAGCCTCCCAAAGTGCTGGGATTACAGGTATGAGCCACCACGCCCGACCATGAAGGCTTCTTAAAGTCAATTTTTAAATCCTGCTTCCCTTTCAATTCGACAAGCATTTGGTGAAACACTATGCAGCTTACATTATCCTACACTGAAGAATATATGATAGAGTTCCTGTGAAGAAACTAAAACCAAAAAGAAAAAGTAAAGATTTAATATAGAATATAATAATCAAGTGCTAATAAGGGACACAAGGAAGAGATCTGTAGGAGCAGACTCTTTGAGAAAACCTTATGGAGAGAGAAGATTGATTGACAAATGGAGGCAATCCAGATAGGGACTACACCTTGAGCCATGGCTTTGGAGGTGAGTGCTAATGAGTTTGCATCTCAGGGGGAAAGTAAGGAGATTGGTTTAATCACTGAGATAACCTAACGGGAGTTTACCGAGAACCAGATTAGGGTGGGTGTGAGATAACAGCTATCAGCAATTTGGTGGTGGAATTCATGTAGTATCTGAGGAGATTCTATTTGCGGCAAAGCAAGGAAGATTTCATGAGATCAGAATGGCAAAGTCTTGAAATCAAGTTAACAGTAGTTTGGTGAAAATGAAACCTTTACTTTAGGAAGATTTTTAAAATAATATAATGGAAAAATCCATTGGAAAAGATCAAGACATGATTATTTCATATTTATTAATTAATTATTATTATTTTTTAGAGACAGAGTCGCACTCTGTCACCCAGGCTTGAGTGCAGTGCCGTGATCTTGGCTCACTGCAACCTCTGCCTCCTGGGTTCTAGCAATTCCCCTGCTTCAGCCTCCCACGTAGCTGGGACTACAGGCACACACTACCATGCCTGGCTGATTTTTTGTATTTTACTAGAGATGGGGTTTCACCGTGTTGCCCAAGCTGGTCTCAAACTCCTGACCTAAGGCAATCCACCCGCCTCGGCCTCCCAAAGTGCTAGGATTACAGGCATGAGCCACGGCGCCGGGCCAATTTTTATTCATTACCATTATGATTATTATTTTCGAGACAAAGTCTCACTCAGTCGCCCAGGCTGGAGTGCAGTGGTGCAGTGTCGGTTCACTGTTATCTCTGCCTCCTGGGTTCAATCAATTCTGCCTCAGCCTCCCGAGTAGCTGAGATCATAGGTGTGCACCACCACACCTGGCTAATTTTTGTATTTTTAGTAGAGACGGGGGTTTTACCATGTTGGCCAGGCTGGTCTTGAACTCCTGACCTCAAGTGATCCGCCCGCCTCAGCCTTGCAAAGTGCTGGGATTGTAGGTGTGAGCCACGCCTCCCAGCCAATACATGATTATTTCAAAAGATGAGTGTTTGAACTAGGACGTAGAAGTGGGAGTGGTAAGGGAGGGACATATTGCTAAAGATAATAAGGAATTTGGACCATCTAACAAATATTATAGATAATTTTAAAAATTTGTTTTTATTGTATTTCGTTTGAATTAATGGCAGAATATCAAAGAAGAGACTATACAGATTAAGTGTTGTTACTAGTATATTAAGTGGAGATATGGGTAACTAATTCAAATGAGCCCAGGGCAAAGTTCTTTAAAGGTGTGTCTAAGGGAAACCCAACCTCCTAGAGGGCTCCTTCAACTGTAAAATGGGGATGATAATAATAGTATTTATTGCATAGAATTGTTTTAAGATCAATTAACAAAATGCTCAGTATAGTGCCAAGCACAATGTAAGCACTTAATATACAGTAGCTGCTATTAACGTACTTACTACTATCATAGCTTTTTATAGCTTTTTTTTTTTTCTTGTCTACTTTTCTTCTGTGAGCCACCACTTTTCGGCAGGGTTGGACGTTTGTTCAGCACACGTCGCCAAGGTCGGCTTTAAAAATCAAATCTAGATTGTGAACTATGAAAACTGTGGAATTATCAGTGCTGTGTAGCTATCTGACAAGTGATAAAATGTGTCATTAAGATTTTTACACATCCCCGTGCCACAGAATGGCGTCTCCTGCTAATCGTCCCCCCCGCGACAGATGATAGTACATCCCACACTGTTGCTAGAAAAGATGGTGCAAAAGTTGAGCGCGTCGACAGCTCTTTTCTGCCGGAAACAATTTTTCCCTAGACCCGGAAGCAGTTGTTGTTTCAAGGGAGGTGGGACTGGGCGGGTCAGGCTGCAGCGGCTGACGGCGGGGGAGGAGCCGGGTCCACTGCCGGGTGGAGGGGCAAGGCGAGTGTGTGTCCTTATCCTAGCAATTGGGGCGCGGGCCTGTGAGCCAGTTGGAGTTGCGGCGGCGGGAACGATTGGGCCGAGCAGAGGACGACATGTTGCTTTTCGTGGAGGTGAGTGGATTTGCTAGTCTCGTCCTGCTTTTAGGAGAGCAGGAGTGTAGAGGCGCCGGCCGGTCCCACCGCCATGTGACTTTCCGGGCCGTACACGCCGCGGAACCGGCAGATAGGCTGACACAGCACCTGGGCCGAGCAGGCCTGCAGCTTCCCTCTGCGCGCTCACAACACTCTAGGAAGCTATGAGAGGTGATGCCCTTAGTGGAGAAGAATTGAAGGAGAAGAACGGAGGGCTGGTCTGGTGTGGCGTGAGGTTCAGAGGAAGGGTAAAGTGTCCCATATGGACCTCCTAAAGGAGACGGCATTGGGGGGTTAGGGGGCGGAGTCTGAGAGGAGAGGGTAATCAGGTGGGCGCGTTCCGGGGGCCGAGCGCGGCCTCGCGGGGCCCTCTGGGAGGGAAGCGAGCAACATGTGGGGCCACGGATGGAGGAAGGTGAAATGCGGTAAGTGTTTTGAAAAGAAAATTGAAAAAGTTCTTTGAGTAACCTCCACCAAATTCTTCCCGGGCCCCGTCCCTAGGTCTCTGGAACGTTCTGTGGGTGAAAGCGAGTTACTTTGAATCGAGGAGAAGCCAGTAGGGTTTGGAAGCCTTGAAAGGCACCGCTTTGACCTTTTGTAAAAGTTACTCAAGCAGCAACTGCGTGATGAAGGGTTGGTTCTATGAACCGATTAAAAGCCCTTTACAAGGAAAATTCCAAGAATGAGAGAAACTTATTCCGGGAAAAGCCAGTTTTTATAATGTTATTTGAACAATGAGATACTTTTATTACTTAAACTAGAACATCTGCTGTTGGCCTGTTTTAGTTTTCAAGGTAGAGTTGGAGACCTGCCTTACAGAAATACAAAATTTAATTTCCCTTCATTCTGTCCTCTTGTATGCAGTAAGCGTCAGCTGACTGCCTGGCTAGTGCTTTGAGTAGATTCCAGATCATATTGTTCTTACATTGTGAAAACGTCAAACCAGCAAAGCTGCAACTTCGCAACTTGGCATTTGTTAGCTATGCCCATAAAAAGAATCTTTTCAATGAGGGAAGGAATTTACAGGTTGTATAATGGGTCTAGGAGCCGGGGCCAGCCTATGGCAGATTTTTTTTCCCGGGTTGTGGGAAAATCTTTATTTATTTATTTATTTTTCGACTTTTTTTTTTATTATACTTTAAGTTCTAGGGTACATGTGCACAACGTGCAGATTTGTTACATATGTATACACGTGCCATGTTGGTGTGCTGCACCCATTAACTCGTCATTTACATTAGGTATATATCCTAATGCTATCCCTCCCCCCTCCCCCCGTGGGAAAATCTTAATCCGTAATGTTCCAGCATAAAGTAAATAAACGATTTTACGTTTTTTTTTCTGTTTAACTGACATTGTGTCGCCGATAAGCTTGACATCTTTAAATTAGTTTTTTAAAAGACTGCTACATTAGAGTATATCTAACAATAATAAACATTCATTGGAACATCCGGGGAAATCATGAAAAGATTTAAAATTACTGAACTCATTCTGTTTACTGTTGTCTATCCTCATTGTTGTTTTCCTTAGGCAGAATAAGAAATCAGACAGGATTTTAAGATATTGTCGGCCACTTTGTTTTAGGAATGTTATGCTATTTAAATACCACAGGTTTTAAGTATGTGTTTTGCTGAGCGGAAGAAAGATTGTGGAGTTTATATTGACGGGAGCTCCACAATATACTTTTGACTTCCAAATTGATTCCTTTGGCTTTATTAAAATGTAAGTTTTAATAACAGCCCCATTTATTGTTTAAACTAGGTCCTCTCCTGTCTCTAAAGCAATACTTAAAATATTCTACAGATGACAAAACCAAGCCCCAGAAGTTAAAGTAACTTTACTTAGTAAAAGTAGTGTAACTGGGATTTAGATCCAGGTGTTGCTGATGTCAAATCATGGACGGGATGTTAGCAGTTCAGGCCTGTCCGACTCCCCAGGTTAGACAAATTTTACCATATCTCTCGCCAAACTATTATTTAAAAGTTGTATCTCCATTAATCGTTTTCTTTGTGAATCACTATGTCGTTCTTCATATTCTCATATGAGTTTTATTGAAAATTAGCTGTCTTTAAATATTTGGGGCTGAATGTGTGGTTTTAAAATCAGTGAAAAACAACATGTTGGTCATTTGACGTTTTGTTAACTAGTGTTTGATCCCAGTAACCTCATGATAGAGGAATTATTCTCAGTGAGAGAACCAAAGCTCAGAAGTTAGATATCTAAGGTCATTCAAGTGTAAATAATGTGGGGGTTAAAGTCTGAAGTCTGGCTTCTAGAACATAAATTTCTGGCTCCAAAATTATTTTTGCACTTTCCCATAAGTCAAAGGTTCTGAATCTAGGTTTTTGGATAGAATTGAGGAAGTAAGTACCTGAGCTTGGTTGGGGAAAAAAATTTGTTTATTTTCACTAGTTTCTAACTGAAATCTAAATGGAAAAGAAGTGAAAATTCTTTAAATGTTAATGGCAGCAACAGTGTCTGTGACCTTGTCACCAAGACAAATCACTTTTTAACATATATTACAGTTTTTGCAGATATCTTGAAATATTTATGCTCATTACTTGCTATATGTCAAGAATAGTTATTTAACGTATTGCTATATTAGACATTTTAAAATATTTTGTCAACTGTGTTTCAAGATAATTGGTTTACTTTGTGATCCTATATATTTTAGAAATTTAAAAAAACTCTGAGAAGGGATCCATAGATTAATTGGACTACTGAAGAGGTCTGTGTCACAAAAGAGGTTAAGAACTGCTTTACTAAACCAAGTTGCTTATGGATCATCTTTGGCAGGATTAATCTGGGATCCCTGGGTCCTCTGCAGTTGTGTTCAATACCTTTTACTAATGTGTATTTTTCTGGAGAGATTCCAGCTTAGCTATCCCACTAGAAGCAGTAGAATAGATAATAACAATATAACAATAATAACAGTAGTAGTACATACTTGTATCGTACTTTGTGTCAGGAATGTTTGATGTTTTTGTATATATAGATATTTGTACATCTTAAATCTCAATATCTCTATGAGGTGTTAGTATCCCCATTTTAGTGATAAGGAAACTAAGGCAGCCAGGCGCAGTGGCTCATGCCTCTAATCCCAGCACTTTGGAAGACCGAGGTGCGCGGCGGATCGCCTGAGGTCAGGAGTTTGAGACCAGCCTGGCCAACATGGTGAAACCCCATCTCTACTAAAAATACAAAAATTAGCCAGATGTGGTGGCACACGCCTGTAATCCCAGCTACTCGGGAGGCTAAGGTAGGAGAATCGCTTGAACCTGGGAGGCAGAGGTTGCAGTGAGCTGAGCTGGTGCCACTGTATTCCAGCCTGGACAACAGAGTGAGACTGTCTCAAAAAAAAAGAAACTAAGGCACAGAGAATTCAAACTTGCCTAAGTTTACACAGCTAGTGAACATGGAAGCTTGAACTCATCAACCACCTACTTATATTGGAGTAGAATATATTGCAGACAAGGAATCCTATGTAAATAATACTTAGATGCAACTTTTTAAAACCTGGCCTTGGGCCCAATGTGGTGGCACGCGCCTGTAGTCCCAGCTACTCGGGAGGCTGAGGCAGGAGTTTCGGTTGAGTATGGGAGGTGAAAGCTGGAATGAGTTGTGACTCTGCCATGGCATTCCAGGCCAGGTGACAGCAAGACCCACTCTGTTGACTTCAGTAGATTATTGGTTTGTTTCATTTTTTTTCCACTTGAGACTAAGTCTCTCTCTGTCACCCAGGCTAGAGAGTGGCACAATCTCAGAAACCTCTGTGTCCTGGGATCAAACAGTTTTTTTTTTTTTTTTTTTTCTTGAGACTGAGTCTTGCTCTGTTGCCAGGCTGGAGTGCAGTGGCGCAGTCTGGGCTCACTGCAATCTCCACCTCCCGGGTTCAAGCGATCCTCCTGCTTCAGCCTCCCGGGTAGCTGGTACTATAGGCACGTGCCACCGTGCCCAACTAATTTTTGTATTTTTAGTAGAGATAGGGTTTCACCATATTGGCCAGGATGGTCTCTTTTGACCTCATGATTTGCCTACCTCGGCCTCCCCAAGTGCTGGGATTACAGGCATGAGCGACCGCACCCGGCAGGTTCAAGCAGTTCTTCTGCCTCAGCCTCCCTAGTAGCTGGGTCTTCAGGTGTGCGCTACCATGCCTGGCTAATTTTTTATTTTTAGTAGACATGGGTTTTGCCATGTTGGCAGGGCTGGTCTCGAACAGCTGACCTCAAGTGATCCGCCCTCCTCGGCCTCCTAGAGTGCTGGGATTACAGGCGTGAGCTACAGCACCCGGCCGATTATTGTTTTTTTGTTGTTTGTTTTTTGTTTTGTTTTTTTTAATCATCTCTGTTCTGAAGGAGAAACAAACAATGTCCCTCTCTGGAAAGAGGTAGAAGTTTGGATGATTCACAGTCATCAGACACGACTTGCCTTGAATTCTTTTACAACAAATTTTTTGTAAGTTTGAAACTGCGGTGTACTACCTTCATCTGAATGCTATCAAGTTACTTAAAACTTTTGAGCCCTAAGGAGGCAGATTGTAATTAAAATTTTTTTTTCATTTCTCTCTTTTAAAGTTTTTTTTAATTTTTAATTTTTTCTTTTTTGAGACAGAGTCTCGTTTGCTGCAGCCTCCACCTCCCTGGCTCAAGTGATCCTCCCACTTCAGCCTCCAAAGTAGCTGGGACTATAGGCATGTACCACCATGCCTGGCTAATTTTTTTCTTTTTTGGTATTTTTTTGTAGAGACAGGGTTTTGTTTTTTTGCTCAGGCTGAAATTTTTGTTTAAATTTAAAAAATTAAAACTAGAGGCTGGGAAGGGTGGGTATGCAGTGACTACTAAAATTGTGTTTCTGTCTCTGTTTGAGTTTTTCCCTGAAAATGAAGACAGTTGTCCCTCGGTATCTGTGGGAAATTGGTTCCAGAACTCTCTTTTTTTTTTTTTTTTTTTTGAGACGGAGTCTCGCTCTGCCGCCCAGGCTGGAGTGCAGTGGCCAGATCTCAGCTCACTGCAAGCTCCACCTCCCGGGTTTACGCCATTCTCCTGCCTCAGCCTCCCGAGTAGCTGGGACTACAGGCACCCGCCACCTCGCCCGGCTAGTTTTTTGTATTTTTTTAGTAGAGACGGGGTTTCACCATGTTAGCCAGGATGGTCTCGATCTCCTGACCTCGTGATCCGCCCGTCTCGGCCTCCCAAAGTGCTGGGATTACAGGCTTGAGCCACAGAACTCTCTTTAGATGCCAAAAACCTTGGATGCTCAAGTCTTACATAAAAAGTCGTAGTATTGGCCGGCCGCGGTGGCTCACGCCTGTAATCCTAGCACTTTGGGAGGCCGAGGCAGGTGGATCACGAGGTCAGGAGATCGAGACCATCCTGGCGAACATGGTGAAACCCCGTCTCTACTGAAAATACAAAAAAATTAGCCGGGTGTGGTGGCGGGCGCCTGTAGTCCCGGCTTCTAGGGAGGCTGAGGCAGGAGAATGGTGTGAACCCGGGAGGTGGTGGAGCTTGCAGTGAGCGGAGATCGCGCCACTGCACTCCAGCCTGGGCGACAGAGTGAGACTCCGTCTCAAAAAAAAAAAAAAAAGGCGTAGTATTTGCATATAACCTATGCACATCTTCCTGTATATGTTCAATCATCTCGATTATTTATAATATCTGTTACAATGTAAATGCTTTGTAAATAGTTGCTATATTGTATCATTTATAGAGTGATAAGAAAAAAGTCTCTACATGGTCAGTAGAAATGCAACAATTTTTTTTCCTGAGTATTTTTGATCTATGATTGATTTCTCCACTGATGGATATGGAACCCATGGATATGGAGGGCCAACTGTACTTATAATTACTTACTTAAGTAGCAGTTAAGTTTCATACACCCTCGGATGCTTTAATAACTTTTAAATAATTTAAACTTTTTTAGGTTGGGTAACGTGGCTCATGCCTGTAATCTCAACACTTTGGGAGGCTGAGGTGGGAGGATAGCTTGAGCCCAGTAGTTCAAGACCAGCCTGGGCAACAAAGTGAGACCCCCCCACCCCCAATCTCTACAAACAAATTTAAAAAATTAGCCAGGCCTGGTGGCATGTGTTGTGGTCCCAGCTACACTTGAGATGGGAGGATCACTTGAGCCAGGAGATTGAGGCCGCTGTGAGCCATGTTCGTGCCAGCCACTGCACTCCAATCTGGGTGACAGAGGGAGACCCTGTCTCAAAAATTTTTTTAAATTATTATTATTTTTTTTTTTTAGAGACAGGGTCTCACTGTGTTGTCCAGGCTGGAGTATAGTGGCTATTCACAGGTATAGTCATGGCATACCGTAGCCTCAAATTCCTGGGCTCAAGCAATCTGGTCTCAGCCTCCTGAGTAGCTGGGACTACAGGCTCATGCCACCAGGTAAAAGTATTTTTAATTGTGAAATACATATAACATAAAAAGTATCATCTAACAGTTTTTTGGGTTTTTTTGTTTGTTTGTTTTTGTTTTTTGAGAGGGAGTCTTGCTGTGTTGCCCCAGGCTGGAGTGCAGTTGCACGATTTTGACTCACTGCAATGTCTGCCTCCTGGGTTCAAATGATTCTGTCACCTCAGCCTCCCCAGTAGCTGGGACTACGGACGTGCGCCACCATACCAGCTCATTTTTGTATTTTTAGTAGAGACAAGGTTTCGCCATTTTGGCTAGGCTGGTCTCAAACTCCTAGTTGATCCACCGGCCTCAGCCTCCCAAAGTGCTGGGATTACAGGCTTGAGCCATCGCGCTCGGCCCTTCTTAACAGTTTTTTTGTTTGTTTTTTGAGACAGAGTCTTGCTCTGTTGCCCAGGCTGGAATGCAGTGGCGTGATCTCAGCTCACTGCAACCTCCGCCTCCTTGATTCAAGCTATTCTTCTGCCTCAGCCTCCGGGGTAGCTGAGACTACAGGAGCATACCACCATGCCCAGCTATTTTTTGTGTTTTTAGTAGAGAAGGAGTTCCACCATATTGGCCAGGCTGGTCTCAAACTCCTGACCTTGTGATGCGTCCTCCTCGGCCTCCCAAACTGGGATTGCAGGCGTGAGCCACTGCGTCTGGCCGAAGCTTTGTTTTCTTTAATGTTTAATATTTGAGGTATAGGTTTCCAATCTTTAAAACATTGTAAATGTTCTGTATTATAAACCATGATTTTCTGTAATGGTTTTAGAATCTCGAGTTCAAATGTATGACCTGAGGCAGGTGACATAGCTTCTCTGAACCTCAAGTTCTTATGTATAATTTGAGAATACTGATGTCTTCTGATAGTTAGGTTGTGTTAACTTCTGATAGTTATGTTGTGTTAAATCATGCTATGATTTAATCCTCAAAACCAACTATATTGTGATATAAATTATTGGTGGCTTCCAAACACCCCCAAAATTTGTGCTTTATATAGTAAATATTTTTGGAGAGCTTATTGAACGACATGATAGTAGCACTGAAGATTGCAAAAATTACTGTGAGATAGCGCTAATTTAAGAGAAGTATAACTTCTAAGTTTTCGTCTCAGCCTTGTTACTAACTTACTCTGTTTTAGGGCAAGCCAAACAATTTAATTATTTAAAGTTTTTTTTATAGTTGGAGAGTATACTTTTGGTTGAGCAAATATAAGTTTTAAAAGAGGAATGAAGATGGCAGTATGTTAAAATACACATTTACATGCAGGATTTAAAGGAATACAGCTGGGTGGGCTGGCTCGCACCTGTAATCCCAGAACTTTGGGAGACCGACGCAAGTGGATCACTTGAGGCCAGGAGTTTGAGACCAGCCTGGCCAACATGGCGAAACCCCATGTCTACTAAAAGTACAAAAATTATCTGGGCATGTGTCTGTAGTCCTAGGTACTCGGGAGGCTGAGGCACACCCTGAAGCAGAGGTTGCAGTGAGCTGAGATCATGTCACTGCACTCCAGCCTGAGTGACAGTGAGACTGTCTCAAAAAAATGAAAATTAAAGGAATACAAATGTTAAAATGCAAATAGGTACTTTACATTTACTCTTTTGAAAAAAATTCTGATGTAAAAGTGTAAGTAAATGTAAGAATAAGAAACATCTAAATATGTACTCATCTTTCCTGTCTTACCTGTGTCATTGTCCCACCACTTGAACCAATCTTTGGTTCACAGAATATGTCTACTGTTTTTAAATGACGGGCTCTAAACCAAAGACAGAAGAGTACTTTAGATGAATATTATTAGGGGTAGGATGTGAACTGCATTCATAAATGCCAAACTCCAGGGGTTGTATGTTATTGAGAGAAGAGAAAAGGATTTTCTGCTTTTTTTTTTTTTTTTTTTTTTTAGATGGAGTTTCTCTCTTGTTGCCCAGGCTGGAGTGCAATGGCTCACCACAAACTCTGCCTCCCGGGTTCAAGCGATTCTCCTGCCTGAGCCTTCCGGAGCCTTCCTGAGTAGATGGGCATTACAGGCATGTGCCACCATGCCCGGCTAATTTTGTATTTTTAGTGGAGATGGGGATTCTCCATGTTGGTCAGGCTGGTCTCGAAGTCCCCACCTCAGGTGATCTGCCCTCCTCAACGGCCTTCCAAAGTGCTGAGATTACAGGCGTGAGCCACCGCACCTGGCGAGAAAAGGATTTTCTCGTCAGGGTAGAAAAGTCTGCAGTAATGCAGGGTTTGTGTAACAAATAGTTCGATAGTGTTTCATACTACTAACTAGCAGGTAAGATGATCTTACCGGCCATTTTGCCCTGGAAGGTCACAGCATATGCCTATTTTCTGGGATTCCTTCTCAAAAGTATTCTGGTTTGTATAATAACTTGTATATTTTCAGAAGAGATTAGAGGTTTACTGTGTGCTCATTGGCAAGACTTTCCTTCTATACTAATAAAGTAATATAACGCACATAAGTGGGTACTGAAATATTTGTCATATTGGGTATGGCAGGCTGGGCGGGGTGGCTTATACCTGTAATCCCAGCACTTTGGGAGGCTGAGGTGGAGGGATAGCTTGAGTCCAGGAGTTCAAGACTGGTCTGGGCAACATAGTGACATCCCATGTCTTAAACATGTAAAAAATATATATATATTGGCTGTGGGAAATGTAAATTTATAGGGCAGAAGGTTGCAGTTGAGCATGATAATGAAAATAGGATTATTTTTGCCTTTTGAGTTGGAGGAAGAAAAAAATAGTAGGGCAGTGACTGAGTAAAATTAAGATACATTTATATACAAGGTTGCATAAAAGATTTTTTTTATTTTTCTTTGACCAGCAGGCAAGAAGAAAACAATGTCTAGAAACATGGATTCTGGGACCAGCCTGCCTGGGTCTAAATCTCTGCTGAGACTGAGCCACTTTTTGTTTACCTACCTTCCTTCTGTTTCCTTGAGAATGGCCAGGAGGTGGAGGTTACAGTGAGCTGACATTGTGCGCTGCACTCCCGCCTGGACGACATAGCAAGACTCTGTCTCAAAAAAGAAAAAAACAAAGAAAAAAAAATTATTATTATTTTTTGAGATGGCGTTTCGCTCTTGTTGCCCAGGCTGGAGTGCAATGGCGCGATCTTGGCTCACCACAACCTCCGCCTCCCGGGTTCAAGCGATTCTCTTGCCTCAGCCTCCCGAGTAGCTGGGATTACAGACATGCACCACCATACCTGGCTAATTTTATATTTTTAGTCGAGACGGGGTTTCTCCCTATTGGTCAGGCTGGTCTTGAATTCCCGACCTCAGGTCATCTGCCTACCTCAGCCTCCCAAACTGCTGGGATTACAGGTGTGAGCCACCATGCCCAGCAAAGAAAAAAAAAAAGAACTATTTTGATATTTAATATTGATGTTTGAGGTTGAGGTATATTTAAGGTTGAGGTTCGTTTGTGTAGTTAGCCATTAGCTTTATCAGCTGACTAATTGAAGTTATGGCTCAGTATTTTCAGGATTAAATAGTAAATGTTAGGTACCTTTTTGTTTGTTTGTTTTGTTTTGTTTTGTTTTGAGACGGAGTCTCGCTGTGTCGCCCAGGCTGGAGTGCAGTGGCGTAATCTCCGCTCACTGCAAGCTCCGCCGCCTCCTGGGTTAATGCCATTCTCCTGCCTCAGCCTCCCTAGGAGCTGGGACTACAGGCGCCCGCCACCACACCCGGCTAATTTTTTTGTATTTTCAGTAGAAATGGGGTTTCACCATGCTCGCCAGGATGGTCTCAATCTCCTGACCTCGTGATCCGCCTGCCTTGGCCTCCCAAAGTGCTAGGATTACAGGTGTGAGCCACCGTGCCGGGCCGGTACCTTTTTTTAATGGAGACAGGGTCTTGCTATGATGGCTAGTCTGGTTTCGAACTCCTGGCTTCAAACTATCCTCCCATTTTGGCCTTCCAAAGTGCTGGGATTACAGGTGTGAGCCACAACAACACCCGGTCTGTTAGACATCTATCTATTAATGGATAATTCTTTATCTTTTTTTTTTTTTTTGAGACAGTCTCTCTCTGTCGCCCAGCGTAGAGTGCAGTGGTGCGATGTCGGCTCACTGCAACCTCCCCCTCCTGGGTTCACGACATTCTCCTGCCTCAGCCTCCCAAGTAGCTGGGATTACAGGCACCCACCACCACACCTGGTTATTTTTTGTATTTTTAGTATAGACAGGGGTTTCACCATGTTAGCCAGGATGGTCTCGATCTCCTGACCTTGTGATCCACCCACTTCAGCCTCCCAGAGTGCTTGGATTACAGGGGTGAGCCACCGTACCTGTCCTAGAATTCTTAATCTTTTTTTTTTTTTTTGAGACGGAGTCTCGCTGTCACCCAGGCTGGAGTGCAGTGGCCGGATCTCAGCTCACTGCAAGCTCCACCTCCCAGGTTTACGCCATTCTCCTGCCTCAGCCTCCCGAGTAGCTGGGACTACAGGTGCCCGCCACCTCACCTGGCTAGATTTTTGTATTTTTTAGTAGAGACGGGGTTTCACCATGTTAGCCAGGATGGTCTCGATCTTGTGACCTCGTGATCCGCCCGTCTTGGCCTCCCAAAGTGCTGGGATTACAGGCTTGAGCCACCGCGCCCGGCCGAATTCTTAATCTTTAATGAAAGGATTCATGAATCTCATGTTGAACTTTCTAGGGAGAAATTTGTAACTTTGATTATATTTTCAGAGCAATTCGTGACCCCCAAAAGGTTAAGTGTCACTACTCTATGGTGGCATCAGCTTCTTTTGATGAATGACAGATGCTGTATGATTGAGATAGTGGGAATTTTAGGATATAAATCTTGTCTTTTCCGCTGGTACTAGAGTACCAGTAATAATACTGATGATAATATTGATGAATAACCTTCAGATTTTCTTTCACAATAGAGGGCAAGTGAATTCTGATTTTTGACAACTTGGAGAGGTTGGTGGAAACAACTTAGGGTGGTCCAGTTTCCTTGCTGTTCAAAGTGTTATCTGTAGATAGCAGCAAGCTCCTTTAACCCAGGAATTTGTTAGAATAAAAACTCTGGTTTGTTACAGTAGAAACTCTGCCTCTGAATTACTGAATCAGTCTGCATTTTATCAGGATCCCTAGTTGATTCTTTTTTTTTGAAGATAGTAACTTGTTCTGTCCTTCAGGCTGAAGTGCAGTGGCGTGATCTTAGCTCACTGCAACCTCTGCCTCCCGGGTTCAAGTGATTCTCATCCTCTGCCTCCTGAGTAGCTGGGATTACAGGCACCCACCACCACACCTGGCTAATTTTTGTATTTTTAAAATTTTTTATTTATTTTTTGAGATGGATTTTTGCTCTGTTGCCTAGGCTGGAGTGCAGTGGCACAATCTCAGCTCACTGCAACCCCTGCTTCCCGGGTTCAAGTGATTTTCATGCCTCCCGAGTAGCTGTGATTACAGACGTGCACCACCAACCCCATCTAGTAGAGATGGGTTTCACCATGTTGGCCTGGCTGGTCTTGAACTCCTAAACTCGGGTGATTCGCCTGCCTCAGCCTCCCAGAGTGCTGGCATTACAGATGTGAACCACTGAGCCCAGCCTGGGGACCCTAGTTGTCATCCGGTGGCTGTTTTCTATATTCATTTCTTTCTTTTCTTTTTAATTTTTGAGACGGAGTCTCACTCTGTTGCCCAAGCTGGAGTGCAGTGGCGTGATCTCGGCTCACTGCAGCCTCTGCTCCCTGGGTTCAAGTGATTCTCCTGCCTCAGTGTCCCAAGTAGCTGGGGCTACAGGCGCATGCCATCATGCCCACCTAATTATATTTTTAGTAGAGACGAGGTTTCCCCATGTTGGCCAGGCTGGTCTTGAACTCCTGACGACCTCAGGTGATCCACCCGCCTTGGCCTCCCAAAGTGCTGGGATTACAGGCATGAGCTACCGTGCCCAGCCCCTAGACTCCTTAGGTTTAAATCCTGGTTTTGGCCGGGCGCGGTGGCTCAAGCCTGTAATCCCAGCACTTTGGGAGGCTGAGACGGGCAGATCACGAGGTCAGGAGATCGAGACCATCCTGGCTAACACGGTGAAACCCCGTCTCTACTAAAAATACAAAAAACTAGCCGGGCGAGGTGGCGGGCGCCTGTAGTTCCAGCAACTCGGGAGGCTGAGGCAGGAGAATGGCGTAAACCCGGGAGGCAGAGCTTGCAGTGAGCTGAGATCCGGCCACTGCACTCCAGCCTGGGCGACAGAGCAAGACTCCGTCTCAAAAAAAAAAAAAAAAAAAAAATTCCTGGTTTTATCTTAATTGCTATGTAACTTTGGGCAGATTACTTTACCTTGAAGTAAAGTAACTTTTTCCTTATCTGTAAAATGTGGATGATAATAGGACTTAACTGAAATTGTTATGAAGATGAATTAAATGTTCCATAAATGTTATTACTATTCTCTGAATGAGTGAAGAATTCCCACTTTAATTTTCATTTTTACTTTTTGTAAAATTGCCCTAAGCATTTTCTGGTAGGATTCTGAAGTTGCTTTGGAAGAAATTACAGGTGTTTTTTTTGTTTTGTTTTGTTAAGTACTTGTAACTTAGTAGTAGCCCTCTCAGTATTGGAGATGTAAAAATTGAACCTGGATGATTGATCTGTCATGGGGCAAAATACATTTAATCAATTTATACATTTTATTTCTGTTTTACAGCATTTATGGGGTTAAGTGGCATGGGATTTCTGTTTCTGATAGTAAATAGGTAAGTAAAACAAAAGGTTATGTATGTCCAAAGGGATGGTTTTACCATATTTATGGTGATTTTCTTCCTAACTCTTGGTTCTGTTACCTTAGTCTGTAATTTCTTAGGACAGGAAGATATCATTTTCACAAGAAGTCAATGGTTCTCTTTTTTCCTTTCATTTTTCTCTCTCTGAAGGTAGAATTTAGCATTAAATGGGACAATAATCAGGACTGCCTTTGGCTTATTTGGGGATGACATATTGCTTAGAAATGAGGGTGGTGATTGAACCATCAGTTTTACAGATAGTTTATTTTTATTTATTTATTTATTTATTTATTTTGTTTTTGAGACAGAGTTTTGTTCTTGTTGCCCAGGCTGGAGTGCAATATTGGCTCACCGCAACCTCTGCCTTCCAGGTTCAAGCGATTCTCCTGCCTCAGCCTCCCAGTTAACTGGGATTATAGGCATGTGCCACCACACCCAGCTGATTTTGTATTATTAGTAGAGAATTGGTTTCTCCTTGTTGGTTAGGCTGGTCTGGAACTCCTGACCTCAGTTGATCTTCTGCCTGCCTCAGCCTCCCAAAGTGCTGGGATTAGAGGCGTGAGCCACCACGCCCAGCCTACAGATAGTTTAGATCTTTTTGTTGAATATCTATGTGCTGGCATATTATGTATATGTTGGCAGATAGTTTAGCATGCATTTGGACAATTTACATCGTTTAGTAGATATTTATACAACTGTGTAATCTCAAGGGCTTCTAATCTTGCGGAAGTGAGCAAGATTTTGATGGCAGTCTAAACTGTGGTGAGAAGATGAATAAAACTTGGCTATTGGCTGGACGTGGTGGCTCACGCCTGTAATCCCAGCACTTTGGAGGCCGAGGCGGGTGGATCACAATGTCAGGAGTTTGAGACCAGCGTGACCAACATGGTGAAACCGCGTCTCTACTGAAAATACAAAAATTAGCCGGACGTGGTGGTGGGCGCCTGTGATCCCAGCTACTCAGGAGGCTGAGGCGGAGACTCGCTTGACCCCACGAGGCGGAGGTTGCAGTGAGCTGAGATCATGCCACTGCACTCCAGCCTGGGTGACAAAGTGAGACTCCGTCTCAAAAAAAAAAAAAAAAAAATTTAATGGCTATCTAGAATCTAAATGAAAAGATAGATTTTATTCTAGCTAAACTGACTTAGGGGCTGCTAGCTATTGGTGAACTTATTAGCATGCAAAAAGACATCACTTTGGAGATTGTAAGAATTTTAGTTGTGTATAGATGCTATCATACACAACTAAAATATACTGTAAAATATTTATTTTACAGTATCACAGATAGTGAATATTTCCCATACTTTCTAAAAATTTTTCTCCATTTTTCAAAACTTTTTAAAGATAATTCAATCTTGCCTTGTTCAGGGATATGTCTTGAGGGCTGTGTCATGGATTTCATTATGTGAACATCAGAAAATATTTATACAAATCTAGATGGTATAGCCTACTACACACCTAGGCTATATGGTATGGCCATTATAATCTTGTGGGACCACTGTTGTACATGCAGTTTTGTGCTTGATCAAATGTCATTAATGCAGCACGTGACTAATTATAGATTCATGAAGTTGCAAAACAGTGTACAATGTGGCCCTGTGAAGTCGTTGCTCAGTTTCTCATTGTAGTAGCACCTTCCATAACTATAATATGGTATAATGAGCAGCAAATTAACATTGATACAGTCCACAGAACTTACTCAGATTTTAACAGTTTTCCGTACAATCTGGTTTTAAGGATCTGGTATATTCTATTTTATGGATGAACTACAGTTCACCTGTATGGTTGGATGTGTGTAAAATTGGTGTGGTAAACATCCTTGCACTTAACATGTTTTTGTATATCTCAGTTTCTTGCGAGTAAATCTGACAAGTACAATTTTTAGATCAAAATTGTGTATTTAAGGGTTTTAATAAACATTGCCAATTCTTCAGAAGAGTTATACAAATTATAGCAATGAACTGATTTTTCCTTTTCATGCTTATCAAAATAGTATTGAATCTGGGCCATTGAATAGGGTAAAAATGATATTTTATGATAATCTATTCCAGTCTGTCCTTTGCACATTTTCCCTGTTCGGCAAACAATCTTGGTAATTTGTAATTCTGTTGTTTAACGATGTGGTAACCTTTCAGGTCTTTTCTGTTTTTGTTGTTGTTGCTGTTGTTGTTGTGTTGTTCTGTTGAGACAGGGTCTTGCTCTGTCATTCAGGCTGGAGTGCAGTTGCATGATCTTGGCTTATTGCAACCTCCTCCCATTCTCAAGCCATCCTCTTGTCTCAGCCTTCTGGGTACCTGGAACTAGAGGTGTATGCTGCCATGCCTGGCTAATTCTTGTGATTTTGTAAAGACAGGGTTTCACTGTGTTGCCCAGGCTGATCTTGAATTCCTGGGGTTAGGTGATCCCTCAGCCTTAGCCTCCAGAAGTGCTGGGATTATAGACATGCACCACTATGCCTAGCCTATACCTGTATATTTATCTCTACAGTGATTTTGTTTGTTAATACAAATGGTAATATAAAGTGCTTATTGTTTTGCAGTTTTACTTTTTTCACTGAACAATATGCATTGGAACAATTTCCATGTTAGTGAATGTGTCCTATTTTGGTTTTCTTAAACTTTTATAGCATTCCACATTAAGAGATAGACCATATTTAACTATTCACCTATAAGTGGACATTTAGGTGGTGCTCAGTTTTTCACTTGTGGGTTCAATACTGTACTATACAACCTTTTATATGTCTTCTTGTGTGCATCAGTGGCTTTTAAAATGTATAGTGTTGGCCGGGTACAATGGCTCACACCTGTAATCCCAGCATTTCGGGAGGCTGAAGCAGGCAGATCACAGGGTCAGGAGTTCAAGACCAGTCTGACCAACGTTGTGAAACCCTGTGTCTACTAAAAGTAAAATATTAGCCGAGCGTGGTGGCGCATACCTGTAATCCGAGCTACTCAGGAGGCTGAGGCAGGAGAATCGCTGAGGCTGAGGCGGAGGTTGCAGTGAGCCAAGATCATGCCATTGCACACCAACCTGGGCAACAGAGCGAGAGATCTGTCTCAAAAAAAAAAAAAAATGAATAAAATAAAATGTGTAGTCTTAACTAGGCTGGTGAAAGATATAAATATGCCTGGAAGTACTGCTTGTCTTTATGCCATAAACCTTACACTTTGAGTATTCTTAGCACCATTAATTATCAGGGAGACATCAGATTTTGGGGTAGCGTACTGCTGAATGGAATATATTTATTAAATATTTTGATCAGTTATTAAATATTTAATGAAATAGTGTACCCCATCAGGAGAAAATGTTTTTGAGCATAGTCCTCCAATATTTGGATATTTATAAATTAATTAATTATATATGACATACTTTGTATGTTAAATATTAGCCTTAGTCTCTTATTGTGAATATTTGTCATGTCAGAAGCCTTCCAATTTTTGGTTGTATGTCTACATTTGCAAAATTGCCGATGTTATGGGTCAGGCCTCCTCAGTATGTGTACTAGTGAAAACTTCAATTCCCAGCTTCTCCCTTTTTTTTTTTTTTTTTTTTTTGAGACGGGCTCACTTTGTCACCCCGGCTGGAGTGCAGTGTCACGATCTTGGCTTACTGTAATCTCTACCTCCCAGGTGCAAGCGATCCTCCTGTCTCAGCTCTCCAACTGGCTGGGACTACGAGTGTGTGCCACCATGCCCAGCTAATTCTTGTATTTTTTTTTTGTAGTAATGGGGTTTTGCCATATGGCCCGTGGTGGTCTCAAACCAAGCTCAGGTGATCCACTCGCCTTGGACTCCCAAAGTGTTAGGATTATAGGCGTGAGCCACCGCCCCCACCCTCCATGTTTTCTTGGATGCAGGCATGTGATCTGCAGACACACTCGGATGACTTCTCTTTGAAAGTACACAATGTAAGGAAGTGAAGGTTCTATTTATAACTTCCATTTTGCAGTTAGGAATGGCAGCAGAATTGGTCAGCTTTAAGTGGAGGTAATAGTTGCAGATTGAGTTCCTAATAGAGATGTGGCTTTGGTGCTGGCAGTAGTAAATGTTATAATGGATTTGAATCTTGTTATTTAATGCCTGGTGGTGACAGGGATAGTGGTTCCCTCACCAGATCTTGTGCAACATTATTTTGGGTGATATTATCTTTGCATCTGTTTTTTCACCCCTCCTAGTGACGATTGGAGTACTGACACTCTCCTTTTTAAAGGAGAGTGTCCACTGCACCTTTCAGATGACCGGGTGCAGTGGCTCAACACCTGTAATCCCAGCACTTTGGTTTGGAGGCTAAGGTGGGTGAATCACTTAAGCTTGTGAGATTGAGACCAGCCTGGGCAACATGGTGAAATCCCATCTCTACTAAAAAAAAAAAAAAAAACGACAACAACAAAGAAATTAGCTGGGCATGGTGGCACGTGCCTGTGGTCCTAGCTACTCAATAGGCTGAGGTTGGAGGATCCCTAGAACCTGGGAGGCAGAGGCTGCAGTGGGCCAAGATCACACCACTGCACTCTAGCCTAGGCCCCAGAGTGAGACCCCATCTCAAAAAATAACTACCTTTCAGTCCGGGCATGGTGGTGCATGCCTGTAATCCCAGCACTTTGGGAGGCCAAGGCAGGCTGAGAGATTGAAATCGGGAATTCAAGGCCAGCCTGCACAACATGGTGAAATCCTGTCTACAAAAAGTACAAAAATTTACCAGATGTGGTGGCATGTGGCTGTAGCTTGGGAGGCTGAGGTGGGAGTATTGGTTGATCCTGGGAGGTTGAAGCTGCAGTGAGCTGAAGTGCCACTGTATTCCAGCCTGGGCAAAAGAGTGAGACCCTGTTTCAAAAATAAAACAAAACCCTCCTGCTTAATTTAGCCAGAGTGGATGTGAATAATGATTGATTGTTTAAAAACTTTGATGAGATACTTTTGGTACAGCAAGCACTTTTTGCATGTATTTATAGTGGCAAATATGAAAGTGTCTTGCTTTTGAAAATTGCTAGTTATGCCGGGTGTGGTGGCTCACACCTATAATCCCAGCACTTTGGGAGGCCGAGGTGGGTGGATCACGAGGTCAGGAGTTCAAGATCAGCCTGGCCAAGATGGTGAAACTCCGTCTCTACTAAAAATACAAAAAATTAGCTGGGTATGGTGGTGGGAGCTTGTAATCGCAGCTACTTGGGAGGCTGAGGCAGAGAATTGCTTGAATCCAGGAGGTGGAGGATACAGTGAGCTGAGATCGCGTCACTGCACTCCAGCCTGGGTGACATAGCAAAACTCTTGTCTGAAAAAAAAAAAAGAAAGAAAAAAGAAAATTGCTACTTATAAGTTCTTAAGTAGTACTTTGATACTTCTCCTGGTGGGGCTGTTTGAAAACTACTTGGTTTCTTCCCTGAGCTGCTTAGGATATGAGGAAGTTGTGAATTAACATCTCTAATCCAAGATGTTGCTATAGTTATTCATGGTGCTACTTCAAAGATGCTTTAGCTCCCCATGTAAGGGTTGTTATCTTGTTACTGGTTTTGCTGTTGTAAAAGCTTCTAGCAGCCATGAAACCGAAAACCAGGAAGCACTACATAGCAAAAGACTTCTGTTTTAATTAATTTATTTATTTATTTATATTTTGAGATGGAGTCTCACTCTGTTACCCAGGCTGGAGTGCAGTGGCACAGTCTTGGGTCAGTGTAGCCTCTGCCTCCAGGTTTAAGTGATTCTTCTGCCTCAGCCTCCCAAGTGGCTGGGACTACAGCCACACGCTAACATGCCTGGCTCATTTTTTTCTTCTCTTTTTGAGACGGAATTTCAATCCTGTTGCCTAGGCTGGAGTGTAATGGTGTGATCTTGGTTCACTGCAACCTCCGCCTCCTGGATTCAAGCGATTCGCCTGCCTCAGCCTCCCAAGTAGCTGGGATTACAGGCACCCACCACCACGCCTGGCTAATTTTTGTATTTTTATTTATTTTATTTTATTTTTTTGAGACGGAGTCTCGCTCTGTCACCCAGGCTGGAGTGCAGTGGCCAGATCTCAGCTCACTGCAAGCTCCGCCTCCCGGGTTCATGCCATTCTCCTGCCTCAGCCTCCCGAGTAGCTGGGACTACAGGCGGCCGCCACCACACCCAGCTAAATTTTTTTGTATTTTTAGTAGAGACAGGGTTTCACCATGTTAGCCAGGATGGTCTCGATCTCCTGACCTTGTGATCCGCCCGTCTCGGCCTCCCAAAGTCCTGGGACTACAGGCTTGAGCCACCGCACCCAGCCTAATTTTTGTATTTTTAGTAGAGATGGGGTTTCACCACATTGGCCCGGCTGGCTTGAACTCCTGACCTCAGGTGATCCACCTGCCTTGGTCTCCCAAAGTGTTAGGGATTACAGGTGTGAACCACCGCGCCCGACCTAATTTTTGTATTTTTATTGAAGAGTGTCAGTGTTTCACCACGTTGGCCAGGCTGGTCTCGAACTCCTGACTTCAAGCGGGTCCATCAACCTTCGCCTCCCAAAGTGCTGGGATTACAGGCGTGAGTCACTGTGCCTGGCCTAGGCGTTATATTCTTAAAGATAGAGAAGCAGAATGATTACATAATGATTGGGTGGCAGAATGAAGTTAATTTTTTTTTCTGTTATACCATAATTGTCTCAGTTTTTGGAATTACTCTTTAATTTAGCTTTAAGAAAAAACACCGGTATTATTTTCTTGAAATATAATGAACAAGCTATTCTGAGAATACTTCATGGCTCTTTTCAGTCTTTACCTCCTGGACTCAAGTGATCCTCTTGCCTCAGGCTCTCAAGTAGCTGGGACTGTAGGCATGTGCCACCAGGCCTGGCTAATTTTTTAAGTATTTTGTAGAGACAGGATTTTGCCACGTTGCCAGGCTGGTCTCGAACTCCTGAGCTCAAACAATTTGCCTGCCTCAGCCTCCCATAGTGCTGGGATTAAAGGCATGAGTCACCATGCCTGGCCCTTTTTGTTTTGTTTTTTGAGACAGTCCTGCTTTGTCATCCAGGCTGTAGTACAATGATGTGATCTTAGCTCACTATAGCCTCAGTCTCCCAAACTCCAACAATCCTCCAGCCTTAGCCTCCCACGTAACTGGAACTATAGATGTATACCACGACCGGCTAAGTTTTTAATCTTTTTTGTAGAGATGGGGTCTTCCTATGTTGCTAAACTGGACTTGAACTTCTGGTTTCAAGCAATCCTCCCGTCTTGGCCCCTGAAAGTGCTGGGATGACAAATGTCAGCCATTGCTAATTCAACACATATAAAGTTTTTTTAAAGCAGAGATTTAAGCTGGTAAAAAAGCAAATGAACCTGGACATGGTGGTTTATGCCTGTAGCCCCAGCACTTTGGGAGGCTGATGCATGAGGATCACTGTAGCCCAGGCATTCAAGACCAGCCTAGGCAACATGGCAAAACCCCATCTCTGTAAAAAATACAAAAAAATTAGCTGGGCACTGTGTCATGCACCTGTAATCCCAGGTACTTGGGAGGTTGAGAAGTTGGAGGATTGCTTCAGCTTGGAGGTTGAGGCTGCAGTGAGCCTTGATGGTGCCACTGTACTCTAGCCTGGACAACAGAGTGAGACCCTGTCTTAAAAAAGGTAGGAAAAAAAAAAAACAAACTTTCCCGGAGAAAAGCACACTTGACAGTTTTAGCCTTGGCTCTGGGTTGGTGCAGGAGAAGTCTTTGATGATTCTAACCACAGATCCTCTTTGATACCAGAGTATTGCTAGATTTTGCACTACCTATTATTTCCAAAAAACTCCAGTTGAAAATTTAAATCTAGTCCAGATTGGTAGTCTTCCTAGCAGACGTCTAGCAGAAGTAAAATCATCTCCTTTAGAGCCAGTTTAGGCCTGTTGTGGTGGGTCATACCTATAATCCCAGCACTTTCGGAGGCCAAGGTGAGATGATCCTTTGAGACCAGGAGTTCAAGACTGGCTAGACAACATAGCCACACCCCATCTCAACAAAAACAAAAACAACCTATCCACGTGGTGGCTCAAACCTGTAGTCCTAGCTGGTCACCAGGCTGAGGTGGGATGATTGCTTGAGCCCAGGAGTTTGAGACTGCAGTGAGCTGTGATCATGCCCCTGCGCTCCAGCCTGGGCAACAGAGTGAGACCCTGTCTAAAAAAAGCCCATGTAGGCCGGGCGCGCTGGCTCACGCCTGTAATCCTGGCACTTCAGGAGGCTGAGGCGGGAGGATCGTGAGGTCAGGAGATCGAGACTTCCCTGGCTAACATGGTGAAACCCCGTCTCTACTAAAAATACAAAAAACTAGCCGGGCGAGGTGTCAGGCGCCTGTGGTCCCAGCTACTCGGGAGGCTGAGGCAGGAGAATGGCGTGAACCCGGGAGGCGGAGCTTGCAGTGAGCCGAGATCGCGCCACTGCACTCCAGTCTGGGTGACAGAGCGAGACTCCATCTCAAAAAAAAAAAAAAAAAGCCCATGTGAATGTAATCTTTGATAAAATTATTACAAAGTTCTAAGAAAAATGGCCTTACAGTGTAAAATTATGAAGCATGTAAGTCATTAGGATCATGATTTAGCAGAAAAAACAAGTCACAAAATTAAGCCCTCAAAATTACAAATATTGGAATTATCATCAAGTGTAGACTACACAATTAAAATGTTTGATATGCTTAAAAGAAGAAAAAAGATGGGCCAGAAACAAAAAAGTTGATCAGATAGATTTGAGGAAAGGGCTAAAAGGAACTTTAAGAAATGAAAAATATAAAAAGGGAGCTTAGAAACTTCACTAGACTAGACAAGTTGAACAGCAAGTTAGAAACTTGAGAAAATTGGCGAACTGGAAGAAAGATCGTAAGAAATTGTTCAGATTGCAACTAGAGAGACAACAAAATGGAAAATAGGAAAGAACTTGATACACGGAACATGATGACAAGGTAGCATATATTTTATTGGAGTTTCAGAAGGAAATAATAGAGCAGTTGGTGAAGAGTGAATCTTTTAAGAGAGAATGGCTGATAATTTTACAGAATTGATGAAATACTTCAGGGAGTTCTGCGAATCCCAGTTATATCAAATAAAAAACAATTTCACACTTAGACTTTTAATGATTGTAAAGCCTCATTAACAAATCAGAGAGTAGAGAGAGATTAAGAATGGCAGTTAACCTGATGGCCGATTGCTTGTTAGCCATAGTATAAACCAGAAAGTACAGGATGTCTTTAAGGTGCCTGACAGGGGTTATATGCCTATTGAGAATTCTGTATATGGCAAGGATGGTTAAAAATGTATTTTCAGAGAAAGCACAACTTGAGAGAATTTACTAAGAAGTTCTGAATGATATCCTTTGGGTAGGTGGTAAATGATTTCAAAGAAAACTCCGAGATGCAAGAAAGAATGATGAACAAAGAAAATGGTCAACATTCATGTAAATTTAAGTAAATGTTGACTGGTATAAAACTAAAATAATAGTATGTATTTAATATATTTATATATTTGAAGGTACAGAATAATTGCCTTTTTTTTTTTTTGGAGAGATGGAGTCTTTCTCTGTCACCCAGGCTGGAGTGCAGTGGTGTGATCTCGGCTCACTGCAACCTCCACCTCCCAGGTTCAAGTGATTCTACTGCCTCAGCTTCCCAAGTGATTGGGACTACAGGTGCACACCACCACGTCCAGCTAATTTTTGTATTTTTTTAGTAGAGACGGGGTTTCACTGTATGTTGGCCAAGTTGGTCTCGAACTCCTGACCTCATGATCCACCTGCCTCGGCCTCTCAAAGTACTTTGATTACAGGTGTGAGCCACCGTGCCCAGCCTGCTTTTAATGTACTTTAATATGCTCTGTTTTGAAAAAATCAGTAATAGAAACAATAATCTTAAATTTCGTATTTTTTTATGACTCAAACAGCATTTTAATAGAATGCTTTAGGCTGGGTGTGGTGGCTCACACCTGTAATCCCAGCACTTTGGGAGGCTGGGGCAGTAGGATCAAGAAGTCAGGAGTTCAAGACCAGCCTTGGCCGGGCACGGTGGCTCAAGCCTGTAATCCCAGCACTTTGGGAGGCCGAGACGGGCGGATCACGAGGTCAGGAGATCGAGACCATCCTGGCTAATATGGTGAAACCCCGTCTCTAATAGAAAATACAAAAAACTAGCCGGGCGACGAGGCGGGCGCCTGTAGTCCCAGCTACTCGGGAGGCTGAGACAGGAGAATGGCGTGAACCCGGGAGGTGGAGCTTGCAGTGAGCTGAGATCCGGCCACTGCACTCCAGCCTGGGCGGCAGAGCAAAACACCGTCTCAAAAAAAAAAAAAAAAAAAAAAAAAAAAAAAAAAAAAAAAGACCAGCCTTGACAATATGGTGAAATCCCGTCTCTACTAAAAATACAAAAATTATCCGGGCGTAGTGGCACACACCTATAATCCCAGTTTCTCGGAAGGCTGAGGCAGGAGAATTGCTTGAGGTTGCAGTGAGCCAAGATCTTGCCACTGCACTCCAGCCTGGGCAACAGAGCAAGACCTCATCACAAAAAAAAAAAAAAAAAAAAAGAATGCTTTGTAAGTGGGGGGAAAACCAATCTGGTCTAGTTACTGCGACAGATCATGTTTTCTTCCAGCCTATAACCACATGCTTAGGTATTTCTTGCAGTTGTAATCATTGTGTGGTTAATCCTTTGTTTCTGGAGTCAGGCTGCCTTGGGTTTGAATCCTTCCTTCATATTTCATCTTTCTATGTCTTTAATTGGGTTTGTTATTACTCCGTACCTCTCATAATGGGATAATCTATAAAAGAGAGATACTAATACTTACATTGGTTGTTTTGTTTTGTTTTGTTTTGTTTTATTTTTGAGACGGAGTCTTGTTTTGTCACCCAGGTTGGAGTGCAGTGGCGTGACCGCCGCTTACTGCAACCTCCGCCTCCCCGGTTCAAGTGATTCTCCTGCCTCAGCCTCCTGAGTAGCTGGGACTACAGGCATGCACCACCACGACTGGCTAAATTTTTTGTTTTTGGTAGAGACAGGGTTTCATCATGTTGGACAGGTTGGTCTCACACTCCTGACCTCAAGTGATCTGCCTGCCTTGGCCTCCCAAAGTGCTAGGATTACAGGCTTGAGCCACCGCACCCGGCCTACATTGTTTTAAAAAGTAGGGGAGATGACACATAAAAAGCATTCTGTACAGTGCCTAGCCCACAGAATTGTTCTAACACTTTTGCCTTTGTTATTATGGCAGTTACAGCTGTTTTTTCCACTCTATTGTGTGAAAGCATTTTCCAGTTTTCGTACATTTCCATATTTAATCAACCCTAAGATGCATATTTTTGCACATTTTAACTTTGAAAATTGGGATACATCTTAAAATATTTGGTGTGTGATAGCTGAATAAACAGCAGTTTTTTCTTTGTGATATTAGTATCCCATCCGATTTATAAAATGCGTTAATATGGTATCTTTATAATTTTGGATTGCTGTGTAATACTTAGTAAGTATATCGTTTCCTGTATTCCTCATCTGT
This sequence comes from Piliocolobus tephrosceles, assembly GCF_002776525.5. Lineage (NCBI taxonomy): Eukaryota > Metazoa > Chordata > Mammalia > Primates > Cercopithecidae > Piliocolobus > Piliocolobus tephrosceles. The sequence goes on from NC_045443.1 coordinate 47,597,698, forward strand.
TTAAACAGGGTTATTTGCATTTCTTAGCATTCAAAAATAATGCTAATATACGTAGAAATATGAGTTGAATCATTTTATATAGTCTCTATAAAAGGATTTTCTCCAACTCTATGCCAGTTGGGAAATTATTATATTATCATCATCATTATTATTTTTTTGAGATGGAGTCCCCCTCTGTCGCCCAGGCTGGAGTGCCATGGGGCAGTCTTGGCTCACTGCAACCTCTGACTTCTGGGTTCAAGCGATTCTCTTGCCTCAGCCTCCCGAGGAGCTGGGATTACAGATGCCCGCCACAATGCTTGGCTAATTTTTTTTTATATGTTTAGTAGTGATGGGGTTTCGTCATGTTGGCCAGGCTGGTCTTGAACTCCTGACATCAGGTCATCCGCCCGCCTCAGCCTCCCAAAGTGTTGGGATTACAGGCGTGAGCCACGACGCCCGGCTGGGAAATTATTCTTACGGGCTTTGCCAAACCAGTAAATATAAATAGTACTTTATTTTCCTATTTATGTCCATGCATTTATACTTTTTTAAACTTTTTATTTTCTTAGTCTCTTTAGGTTTTTTAGGTTTCAGTTTTATAGCATGCTATACTCATCTTTTGTAATTTTATGTTTCTTCAAAGCTAATTTTCTATGACATAATAGTTTACATTTAACTTCACTTATGCAGTGATTTTGATAGAATGCATCGGTGTTTGTGTAGTATACTTTTGAGGGTGAGACAGCAGAATTGCCTTCCATGCAAAACTGACATGCTTTATAAAAAAGTATATGCAGTGTTTTCTTTTTTGAAATGGAGTCTTGCTCTGTCACCCAGGCTGGAGTGCAGTGGCATAATCTCGGCTCACCACAACCTCCGCCTACAAGGTTCAGGCGATTCTCCTGCCTCAGCCTCCAGAGTAGCTGAGATTACAGGTGCACACCACCGCGCCTGGCTAATGTTTGTATTTTTGGTAGAGATGGGATTTTTACCATATTGGTCAGGCTGATGTCCATCTCCTGACCTCATGATCCGCCTGCCTCAGCCTCCCAAAGTGCTGGAGTTAACAGGTGTGAGCCAGTGTCCCTGTCCTGTAATTTTTTTTTTTGTTTTTTAAGACGGAGTCTTGCTCTTGTCACCCAGGCTGGGATCCAATGGCGTGATTTTGGCTCACTGCAACCTTCAGCTCCTGGGTTCAAACGATTCTCCTGCCTCAGCCTCCTGAGTAGTAGCTGGGATTATAGGTGCCCGCCACCACACCCAGCTAATTTTTGTATTGTTTAGCAGAGACAGGGTTTTACCATGTTGGTCAGGCTCATCTCGAACTCCTGACCTCAGGTGATCCACCTGCCTTGGCCTCCCAAAGTTCTGGAATTACAGGCATGAGCCACTGCACCCAACCATGTAATTTTTAAAATAAGGACTTCTTGACCCAGTGCAGTGGCTCATGCCTGTAATCCCAGTGATTTGGGAGGCTGAGTTTGAGAGGATCTGTTGAAGCCAGGAGTTTGAGACTAGCCTGGGCAGCATAATGAAAACCCAATTCTGCCAAAATTTTTTTTTAATTAGTGTTCCAGGCCTGTAGGCCATGGTGTTCCAGGCCTGTAGTCCTAGCTACTTAGGAGGTTGAGGCAAGAGCATCATTTGAACCCCGGAGTTTGAGGCTACACTGAGCTATGAGCACACCACTGTACTCCAGCCTGGATGACAGAGTAGACCCTGTCTGTAAAGATAGTAAAAATAAAAATAAAAATGTTTTACCTCAATTTACAGTTAACAAAATTGAGGCTCAGAAGAGTTAAGAAATTTTGCCAAGATCGCACAATAATAAAAAGTTCTTATTAGAGCTGTTTTTGGATTCAGGAGTGACTCCAGCATCTCAATCATTGTGTGTTTAGATGAAGATTATTAAACTACCTTGAGGCCGGGTGCGGTGGCTCCCGCCTGTAATCCCAGCACTTTGGGAGGCCGAGGAGGGTGGATCACCTGAGGTCAGGGGTTTGAGGCCAACTTGACTAACATGGTGAAACCCTGTCTCTACTAAAAGCACAAAAATTTGCCCAGCGTGGTGCCGGGCCCTTGTAATCCCAGCTACTCAGGAGGCTGAGGCAGGAGAATAGCTTGAACCCAGGACAGGGAGGTTGCAGTGAGCCGAGATTGCACCACTGCACTCCAGCCTGGGCAACAGAGCGAGACTCTGTCTCAAAAAAAAAAAAAAAAAAGCTACCTTGAAATGATGATTTTATCACATAACCACTCGACATAGCAACTCTTTGAGTAAGGGGTATTTCTAATAGGTATATGGCCCTTTCACTGTATCCTTTTCAAGTAAGTAAATGAATGTTGTACTCCTTGTATTTATTGGGATTTAATGTTTGATCGCTTGTTGCTGAGAGCTGTACCTTTAACATTTGCCATCCTCTTGGGTAGTCATGTATCTGGTATTCTCAGAATGGAGGAAAGAGAGGGAGAGAATAAGTGTGTAAATACATGCATTTTCTCCTATTGAAAAATGCTTAATGTCAAATACTGTTGACATGGCGGGAGAGCTTGGCTATCACAAGCTACTCAGAGTTCTATTCTGCTATCAGTCAGAAATTATGCTGTACCCAAAAAGCTTGAGTTTATTACCCTTAGGGTTGGGCTTCGGCATCTTCATCATCTCTCTTATTGTCACCTACGGCATCAATGCCAAAGCTCTCTAGGAGCCAGGAGCTGGGTCTTACTGAGGTGGACCCTAGCTTTGCCTGCCACCTCTGCAATTTACTTCCTAGATCATTTGTGCCCTGGGACACAAACTACTAGTTTGTCACTGGAACCTCTCTGGGCCTGTCTCAGAATGGGATTAACATAAAGGAGTGGAACTGTTCAGCAGAGGCAGGGAGAAATAAGTGAGTTGCCTTCTCCTCAGCTTCTCTTTACCACCTTCCCTTGCCCGTTTCCTCTTCCTTCCCCTGCCGGATTCCAGGGTTACAAATAGAGGCTTCTTTCTTCTGTTGAATTCCATTGTTACCCACCCTCGTTTGCCCTTCTCTAGAATCTCTCTACTCGCATGTTGCGTCCCCTTCTGTACCTCCTTCTCCTCACCTCCACCCACTGTACCCAACCATCTTCCTGACCAAGGAGGACATGAAGGGTTGAATGTCAGGATCAAATGTCAGGATCCCCCTCCCCTGAGGGAGGAGGATAGGGAGATCTCTGGGCTGAGGCTGCTGTCTCCTTCCCACTGTCCTTTCTGCAGGTCCTCAGATGGCACATTAGGGTGGGCTTGCTGCTGGGTAGGCATCCCACCTCCAGTCCACAGTGCTTAGTTGTACCTTTTATTATGCTGTAATGTTTATTTGTTAGGGCGTACACATGAATAGCAAGTTTCGTTAAAATAGATTATCCCCCTCCCCAACACAGAAATTATGCGATACCTGAATGCCCACATCACATTCACCAGTCAGCTCAGCTTCAAATCAGTGGCTACCAAAGGCAGAGCAGTGGGAGAGTACTGCTCTCCTGTGGATACAAAACAGGTGTATTTTCTGTAGAGAATTTTGAAACAATAATAAAAATGACTGAAAGGTATACGCTTGTTGTTCTACACTTGGAAATTCTAAAGCGTATAAGTGGTAAAATACTTCTCACTACTACCACCATTTCAAGGCGCAGACCCTGCTCTCAAGATATGAATGAACCTAGGCATGGAACAGAGCATTATGTTTGGTGTGTGTGTGTGTGTGTGTGTGTTTTCTTTTTTGAGACGAGTCTCACTCTGTCTCCCAGGCTGAAGTGCAATGGTGCAAACTCAGCTACTCAGCTCACTGCAACCTCTCTCCCAGGCTCAAGCCATTCTCCCTCCTCAGCATCCCGAGTGGCTGGGACTGCAGGTGCCCACCAACACGCCCGGCTAATTTTGTATTTTTTGTAGAGATAGCATTTCTCCGTGTTTGTTGCCCAGACTGGTTTCGAACTCATGAGCTCAAGCGATCCGCCCACCTTGGCCTCCCAAAGTACTGGGATTATAGGAATGAGCCATCGTGCCCTGCCTCAAGAGATTACCTTCCTTAAATGGTACTGTTTAAAATAGTCATGCTGTAGACATTAAGAACATACACTTGCAGGACAGATGGAAAAAAAATTCCAGTATAAAGCATATCACTGCTTTTAACTCAGGATAAAATTTCTAGTTATAGAATTGTTCAGACTCTAAAGTCTCTGTCACAGCTTAGATGGCAATAAAATATTTATATTTTATAATATTATAAATATATATAATATTCTGGAAAATTAGATAACTAAGAAATTTGCTGTAGATGCAAAAATACACAAGTGTCTCAAAAGTTATGTAAATATTTTAAATTTTGTGACATTTGCAAGTAGGTTGGGGTAAAGCAATATTTCTATTTTATTTATTTTTCTGAGACAGGGTCTTCTCTGTCACCTAGGCTGGAGTGTGATGGTGTGTTTACAGCTCACTGTAGCCTCGAACTTCCTGGACTCATGTGATTCTCCTGCCTCAGCCTCCCAAAGTGCTGGGATTACAGGCGTGAGCCATTGCACCTGGGCAGTATTTCTGTTTTAATATTTAGAGAGACCTATTTTTTATTATATAGGAAGCTAAATTTTATATAGATATTTCAAATTTTCAAGTTGATCAAAAACTTTAGTATTATTATTTGTTAAATATAATTATGGGGTTTCTCTCCCACTTTTAAGTAATGGAAAAGCGATTTTATCTAAATCTGTAATTTTCATGCTCTGATTTTAAAAATTTACAAATAGATCCTTTGATTATTTAGCAGGTAACATCTAAAGGAACTGGTTTGAATCCTAATGCCAAAGTATGGCAAGAAATTGCTCCTGGAAATACTGATGCCACCCCAGTAACTCATGGAACTGAAAGCTCTTGGCATGAAACAGCAGCTACATCAGGTGCTTATCCTGAGGGTAAGTCTTAAATATTTGGTCATAAAAATCACAGTTTGGTTAAATGTATGGCCAAGCAAGTTTACTAAACTTGAGATACATCCCTCCCCACCGCTTTTTTTTTTTGAGACACAGTCTCGCTCTGTACTCCAGGCTGGAGTACAGTGGCGCGATCTTTGCTCACTGCAACCTCCGCCTCCCCAGGGTCAAGCAATTCTCCTGCCTCAGCCTCCCAAGTAGCTGGGATTACAGGCGCCCGGTTTTATTTCATGCCTGTGATCCCACATCTCGTTACCACACCCGGCTAATTTTTGTATTTTTAGTAGAGACGGAGTTTTATCATGTTGTCCAGGCCGATCTCGAACTCCTGACCTCAGGTGATCCGCCTACCTCGGCCTCCCAAAGTGCTGGGATTAAAGGCGTGAGCCACCGTGCCCGGCTGAACTTTTGTATTTTTAGTAGAGATGGAGTTTCACCATGTTGGCCAGGCTGGTCTTGAACTCCTGACCTCAAGTGATCCACCCACCTCAGCCTCCCAAAGTGCTGGGATTACAGGTGTGGGCCACCCTGCCTGGGCAGGATATATCCTTTGATTATTTGATTAAGTATATTTATCAATTTGTTTTTCCTTTAAACATACTGCATCCAGGATTTATGTTTAACAGGTAGTTTGTGTATAATTTTCATTTATACCTAACATGAATAGATTGCCACTGATTTCAAGTAGTAGCTGTGTCTTTGGGTCCAGCATGCAACCCGTCTATAATAATGATACTTATAAATTAGTTTTTATCTACCATCATTGACTCTCCTGTTTACTCACTGTTCAACCTTGGGCAAATAACTTAATTTCTCTATGCTTTTTTCCTCCATCTGTAAAACAGAAGCAATCTTAATTACAGCACAGGATTTTCTGATAATTAAATGAATAAAGTACATGGAGTAGTCTGATACATGGATAATGGTATATACGTTTTAGCAATTGTTGATCATTTTAGTTTATCCATAATTGTAAAAACTTTCTCCCTTGGAATGATAACTCTTGCTTAAAACCATGCGGATATACTCCGAACTGGTAGAATACCTTAAAATCTTTTTATAGGTGACATACTGACCAGGGTTCCTGAAAATAGAATTTAGAGAATTCCCATTTACTTTCAGTGTCTGTCTTTAATACAGGTAATGCAGAGCTCTCAGAAGATACATGTAAAGAATATGAAGTAATGTATTCTTCGTCTTGTGAAACCACAAGAAATACTACAGGCATTGAAGAATCAACTGATGGGATGATTTTAGGACCAGAAGATCTGAGTTACCAAATATATGATGTTTCCGGTAAAGTTTATGGTTTTATTGTTAAAATGGGAATTCAGTACAGGACACCTCCCCCACCCATGGTCTCTTTATCCTTGTTCTGGTAAACCTTTGGCATTATTTTCTTATTTGAAAAGAAGGTTATGTTAATGAAATGTTAATTGATTGTTATACTGTTTTCAGATAACATGACATTTGTAAGTTAAATGATTGTTTATGAGGGTTCTGTTAAAGGAAAGCATGAAATTAAAGGTAACAGGAAAAAAGGCAGGGTGGCTCACACCTGTAATCCCAGCACTTTAGGAGGCCGAGGTGGGCAGATCTCTTGGGGTCAGGGGTTCGAAACTAGCCTGGCCAACATGGTGAAACACTGTCTTATACTGGAAAAAAAAACCACAAAAATTAGCTGGGGGTGGTGGCATGCACCTGTAATCTCAAGATCATGCCACTGCACTCCAGCCTGGGTGACAGAGTGAAACTGTGTCTGAAAAGAATTTTTACATATCTATATATAAACAACTGCCGACTTTCAACATAGAGTTAAAGTGATATGGCAAGCAGTTGGTGTTTTTGTTGTTGTTGTTGTTTTTTTTTTTTGAGACAGAGTCGCGCTGTGTCACCCAGGCTGGAGTACAGTGGCCTCGATCTGGGCTCACTGCAAGCTCAGCCTCCCAGGTTCACGCCATTCTCCTGCCTTAGCCTCCTGAGTAGCTGGGACTACAGACGCCCACCACCATGCCCGGCTGAGTTTTTGTTTTTTTTTTTTTAGTAGAGACGGGGTTTCACCATGTTAGCCAGGGTGGTCTTGATCTCCTGACCTCGTGATCCACCCACCTTGGCCTCCCAAAGTGCTGGGATTACAGGCGTGAGCCACCGCGCCCAGCCGTGGTGGTGGTTTTTTTTGTTGTTATTGAGAGGGAGTCTCGCTCTGTCGCCCAGGCTGGAGTGCAGTGGCATGATCTCGGCTCACTGCAACCTCTGCCTCCTGGGTTCAAGTGATTCTCCTGTCTCAGCCTCCCGAGCAGCTGGGATTACAGGCACGCGCCACCACACCCGGCTAGTTTTGTATATTTAGTAAAGATGGGGTTTCACCACATTGGCCAGGCTAGTCTCAATCTCCTGACCTCAAGTAATCCACCTTCCTTGGCCTCCCAAAGTGCTGGGATTACAGGCGTGAGCCACCATGCCCGGCCTTTAAGTGCTTTTGGTATTGTGCTTTGTTAATTTTTTGATAAAAATAACTCTTAAACTAGTATGAAATGTATCTGATGAAAGAATATCTAAGTTGAGAGAAATTAGACTTTGAACTATCCAAGTTATAAAAATAATAAAAAATACAGTTTGGGCCAGGCACAGTGGCTTACGCCAGTGGCCATGGTAGGAGGATTGCTTGAGCCCAGGAGTTTGAGAACAGTCTGGGCAACATGAGAGCCTGTCTCTACAAAAAAACAAAAATAAAAAATTAGCTGGGTATCGTGGCACAAGTTTGTGGTCCTAGCTACTCAAGAAGCTGTAGTGGGAGGATCATTTGAGCCCAGGAGGTTGAGGCTGTACTGAGCTGTGATCGCACCACTGTACTCTAGCCTGGGCAACAAAGGGAGACCCTGGTTCTCTCAAACAATAGCTTTGTAGTGAATTTTGATTGTAGATACTTTGTGGCTTCTGAGTACAACAGTATGTCAGGTTTATCACGTCTGCTAACATGCTATTAACTTTTTTCCCCTCCTTTTCTACCATCAGGAGAAAGCAATTCAGCAATTTCTACAGAAGACCTAAAAGAATGTCTGAAGAAACAATTAGAATTCTGTTTTTCACGGTACTGCTATTTCCCCTTTATTGAATTTGATTAGTAGATATAAAATATGTGTGAAATAGAGTACGAGGATGGTGATTATTATTTAACTAGTTTCTTTAATTTTTTATTTTCTTGAGACAGAGTCTCATGCTGTCGCTGGACTGGAGTGCAGTGGTGTGATCTTGGCTCACCGCAGCCTCCACCTCCCGGGTTCAAGAGATTCTCGTGCGTCAGCCTCCAGAGTAGCTGGGATTACAGACGTGTGTCCACCACGCCCAGCTAATATTTGTAGTTTTAGTAGAGACAGGGTTTCACCATCTTGGCCAGGCTGGTCTCAAACTTGCAACCTCATGTGACTCGCCCTCCTCTGCCTTCCAAAGTGTTGGGATTACAGGCGTGTGGCACCACGCTCGGCCCTTTATCTAGATTTAAAAGTGTAGGGCCGGGTGCCGTGGCTCACACCTGTAATCCCAGCACTTTGGGAGACTTCGGTGGCTGGATCACCTGAAGCCAGGAGTTAGAGACCTGCCTGACCAACATGGAGAAACCCTGTCTCTACTAGAAATGCAAAAATTAGCCGGACATGGTGGCACATGCCTGTAATCCCAGCTACTCAGGATGCTGAGGCAGGAGAATCACCGGAACCCCAGAGGCAAAGGTTGCAGTGAGCCGAGATCGCACCATTGCACTCCAGCCTGGACAACAAGAGCGAAACTCCATCTCAAGGAAAAAAAAAAAGTGTAGTCTCCAATCTGGTATGCAAAAGATCTATTCTTAATATAAAGATAATGAGGTTTCCATTGGATGTATTTTCTATGAACATACTCAATTTTGGAATTGACGTAAAGAGTTATTTCTTAATGCATGTTTTAATAGTTGATTCTTACAACGTTAATCATAGAGTCATTTTTGGCAAAATAGTAAGGAGTTGGACACATAATTTATATTGCCAATGTCTTCTATTAAATAAGGAATCCTTTCAGGCAAACATTTCGAGAAGTCTTATTTACAGATAAGAATTATGGGCTGTGCGCAGTGGCTCATGCCTGTAATCCCAGCACTTTGGGAGGCCAGGGTGCGTGGATCACAAGGTCAGGGGTTTGAGACCAGCCTGGCCAACATGGAGAAACCCTGTCTCTAATAAAAAATAAAAAATTAGCCGGGTGTGGTGGTGGGCGCCTGTAATCCCAGCTACTTGGGAGGCAGGAGCAGGAGAATTGCTTGAACCTGGGAGGTGGAGGTTACAGTGAGCTGAAATTATTCCTGGGCTCCAGCCTGGGCAACAAGAGCGAGACTCCACCTCAAAAACAAAGAAACAAAAACATTCACGTAATATTTACTTTAGCCTGCACTTTGGGATGCCGAAGTAGGTGGATCACCTGAGGTCAGGAGTTCAAGACCAGCCTGGCTAATATGGCAAAACCCCGTCTCTACTGAAAATACAAAAATTAGCAGAATGTGGTAACATGCCCCTGTAGTCCCAGCTACTGGAGGCTGAGGCAGGAAAATTGCTTGAACCCAGGAGGTGGAGTTTGCAGTAAGCCGAGATTGCACCACTGCACTTCAGCCTGGGTGAATTTTACCTACTAACTAGATCATTTATGGGTCTGCTTCTATTGTCTGGGTTTCTACTCTTGAATTATCTGTCATAATTTACTGCCTTTTTGTATGTCTTGTAAATGTTGATTTTATGCTATACATTACATACAACAGAACCATAGAAGATGCAGGTGATACAACTTAGACAGAGTTTGAGCTTTTCTTCTGTTAGAGAGTGAAATGTTGATTGCTTCAATCCAATCAGGAATTGAGCTAGGTCAGGGCTGAGCAACAATTTTAATTAGACTCAGTTCACCTTTGATTTAGCTCTATTCCTTCTACATGGCCCTTTCAGGCTTTTGATTCAGAGCTTGGCAGTTTTGTGTCACCCTAATCTTACAAAACCAAGGAGATTTAGATCAGTAATGCAGAGGTTTGAGATTTAGCTCTTTAACTTCCTACCCCATAGTGCTTGAAAATCTGGCAGTGTCTTGGCTCGGCACGGTAGCGCACGCCTGTAATCCCAGCACTTTGGGAGGCCACGGCGGGTGGATCACCTGAGGTCAGGAGTTCAGGATCAGCCTGGCCAACAAGATGAAACTCCATCTCTACTTAAAATACAAAATATTAGCTGGGCGTGTTGGTATGCACCTATAATCCCAGCTACTCAGGAGGCTGAGGCAGGAGAATCGCTTGAACCCAGGAGGTGGAGGTTGCAGTGAGCCAAGATCACGCCATTGCACTCCAGACTGGGGGACAAGAGCGAGACTTCGTCTCAAAAAAAAAAAGAAAGAAAATCTGGCAGTGTCTTATGGGGGCGACCTGCGTTTTCAGCATTTTTGCTTGCACTCAGACTTACTCACGAGACACATAGATTTTACTGTCTTTTCAGCCTGACTTCCAATCTCCCGTCTTCCTCCTTAACTCAGGAACCATCTTATGGGGAAAATGAGCTGTATTGGTGGCTCCCATAATTTCCATTCATAATTCTAGTGCTGTGCCCATTACACATACCACATACTTACACACAGCTGCCTAGAGATCTGCTGGTTTCTCTATTGTCCAGTAGAGTCTGAGTCAAGATCTGCAAATGCTCTCAGGAAGGAAAGATCTTCTTTGGGGCATTTTAGTCATTTTGTGCTTGAAGCTTCTACAATTTTCCCAGATCTCCAAAAACATGATCTTTTTTTTTGTAGTTTATCCCAGCTTTTTTAACTAAAAAAGTTTAAAAAAGTGAGAGCTTTTGCAGTGGGACTAACTTTTGCAGTGGGAGCTCCTACTTGTCATGATCTGTCATATCCTACTTAGGACTGTGATATAGTTCCAGCCAGCTGGGTAATTGACATTTGTGGCTCAGCACAATTGCCATTAATACATATCAGGTGTTACTCATGAATAATCACATCTTAGCTATTATATCCATTTACTTCTGACAAGGTACAGTTTCTTTAAGAGTTTTGAGTCACTGTTTAAGAATAGACCCGCTAAATTTCAGAGTTCATTGAGGCTACAGCTTTTTAGTTTTGCAAAAATCATGTTTATGGTTGTCTTATTTTCAGATTCTTAAGGAATTTTTTTGGGTTTGTTTTTTTGTTTTGTTTTTTGGAGATGGAGTCTCACTCTGTCGCCCAGGCTGTAGTGCAGTGGCACAATCTCAGCTCACTGCAACCTCTACCTCCCGGGTTCAAGCGATTTTTCTGCCTCCGCCTCCCAAATATCTGGGAATACAGGCACACACCACCGTACCTGGCGATGTTTTGTATTTTATTAAATACAAAATGGAGTTTTATCATGTTGGCCAGGCTAGTCTCAAACTGATATCAGGTGATCCACCCACCTTGGCCTCCCAAAGTGCTGAGTTTACAGGCGTGAGCCACCGCCCCTGGCCTTTATTTTAATAGAATTTGAATGTAAGCGCCTTTGAGCCTGCTCCTTGCCAGGCACTAGGCAGTTGAAATACATTATTGATTGAACAACAAAGATCCTTCACGGAACCTATATTCTGACTGCAAGAACACAAAATAAACATAATAAATAAGCAACTCAGAAGTATGTTAGGAGATAAGTGCTATGGGAAGAAAATTGAATGCAAGGAGAGGAATCAGGAATGCTGGGGTGGTTGCAGTTTTAAATAGGGTGATCAGTACAGTACTTTTTGAGAAGAGGGCTTATAAGCAAAAACTTCCAGCTATTTATAGCCAGACTGCTTCAAAGAATATTTGATGTGAATAGCAAAGTGTGAATTTGATTTTACCTAAGTTTATTAAACAAGATCTTATGTGTAAGATGCAAATGTTTGCATCTTTTTCATTTTGTTTATGTTTTGAGATGGAGTTTCGCTCTTGTTGACCCGACTGAAGTGCAATGGTGCGATCTCGGCTCACTGCAACCTCTGCCTCCCAGGTTCAAGTGATTCTCCTGCCCCAGCCCTCCGAGTAGCACCCACCACCAAGCGCAGCTAATTTTTTTGTATTTTTAGTGGAGACGGAGTTTCACCATGTTGGCCAGGTTGGTCTTGAGCTCTTGACCTCTAATCATCCACCCGCCTCGGCATCCCCAAAGTGCTAGGATTACAGGCATGAGCCACCACGCCCAGCCAAGGTGTGCATTTATGTAAGCGTGTTTGACTTGCATAATTTAAAATACATATTTTGGCCAGGGTGCAGTGGCTCACGCCTGTAATCCCAGCACTTCGGGAGGCCGAGGCGGGTGGATCACCTGAGGTTAGGAGTTTGAGACCAGCCTGGCCAACATGGGAAACACCGTCTCTACTAAATACAAAAAATTAGCTGGGCATGGTGGTTTATTCTTGTAATCCCAGCTATTTGCAAGGCCGAGGCGGGAAAATCGCTTGACCCCAGGAGGCAGAGGTTGCAGCGTGCTGAGATCGCGCCATTGCACTCCAGCCTGGGCAACAAGAACAAAACTCCGCCTCAACAACAACAACAACAAAATGCACACATTAAGAAATGGAAAATCCGGCCGGGCGCAGTGGCTCTCGCCTGTAATCCCAGCACTTTGGGAGGCTGAGGCGGATGGATCACGAGGTCAGGAGATCGAGACCATCCCGGCTAACACAGTGAAACCCTGTCTCTGCTAAAAATACAAAAAATTAACCAGGCAAGATGACGGGCGCCTTTAGTCCCAGCTACTCGGCTACTCGGGAGGCTGAGGCAGGAGAATGGCATGAACCCGGGAGGCGGAGCTTGCAGTGAGCCGAGATCGCGCCACCACACTCCAGCCTGGGCGACAGAGTGAGACTGTGTCTCAGAAAAAAAAAAAGAAAAAAGAAAAAAAAAGGAAAATCCTTCTTGAGTCAATTCACAGTTCAGCTACAGTTTTGTTTTGTTTTTTTTTTTTTGAGACGGAGTCTGGCTCTGTCACCCAGGCTGGAGTGCAGTGGCCAGATCTCAGCTCACTGCAAGCTCCGCCTCCCAGGTTCCCGCCATTCTCCTGCCTCAGCCTCCCAAGTAGCTGGGACTACAGGTGCCCGCCACCTCGCCTAGCTAGTTTTTTTTGTATTTTTTAGTAGAGACGGGGTTTCACCATGTTAGCCAGGATGGTCTCGATCTCCTGACCTCGTGATCCGCCCATCTCGGCCTCCCAAAGTGCTGGGATTACAGGCTTGAGCCACCGCGCCCGGCCTCAGCTACAGTTTTTATCATGCATATTCTAATATCACTGAAGTATTTATAAGATGGAACTCTGCTATATGTAATGTTTTGTTAAAATGCTACTTGTAATATTAAACCTCTTTATATATCAGTATAATTGTCCAATATTGTGCTGAATGTGTTTGGGAATTGAGATACTGTAAAAGTTATATTAACTAATGTATATATATATTACATTAATATCTTTTGAATTGAACTTTTAACAACTTTTTAGAGTTCATTGAAAAGTTTAGTGTTATTTCTGATAAAATAATCTTATTTCCATGCATTTAAAAAGTAGAGAAAATGAGTAAGATACCTCTTCTCGTTAGGTGCTTTTTAATAATTGCTTGTTTTATAGGACTATTTTGTTTATTCTTTTCAGAGAAAATTTGTCAAAGGATCTTTACTTGATATCTCAAATGGATAGTGATCAGTTCATCCCAATTTGGACAGTTGCCAACATGGAAGAAATAAAAAAGTTGACTACAGACCCTAATCTAATTCTTGAAGTGTTAAGATGTATGTAAAAATACCTTTTAGCTTTTTTTTTTTAATTTTAAACGTTAAATGTTATTTTGACTTCTGATCATATAGAGAATTATTTTTTACTGCCCCCACCACCACCTTATTTTGTTGTTTTGTTCCAAATTATCTCTCTTTGTTTTTTGTTTTCAGGGGTAGTGGTGAAGGACAGGGTCTCACTCCGTCACTCAAGCGGGAGTGTGGTGGTGCAAATCGCAGCTCACTGCAACTTCAGACTCCTGGGCTCAAGCCATCCTTCTACCTCTTAGCCCTCCAAGTTACTGGGACCCCAGGCACACGCCACCACATCCGGCTAATCGTTAAATTTTCTTATAGAGGTGGGGTCTTGGTATGTTCCCCAGGCTGGTCTTTTTTTTTTTTTGAGACGGAGTCTTGCTCTGTGGCCCGGGCGGGAGTGCAGTGACCGGATCTCAGCTCACTGCAAGCTCTGCTTCCCGGGTTCACGCCATTCTCCTGCCTCAGTCTCCCAAGTAGCTAGGACTACAGGCGCTTGCCACCTCGCCCAGCTAGTTTTTTGTATTTTTTAGTAGAGACGGGGTTTCACCATGTTAGCCAGGATGGTCTCAATCTCCTGACCTCGTGATCCGCCTGCCTTGGCCTCCCAAAGTGCTGGGATTACAGGCTTGAGCCACCGCGCCCGGCCGACTAGGCTGGTCTTAAGTTCATTGGCTGAGTGAGTCCTCCCACCTTGGCCTCCCAAGCCTTATCTTTGTTTTTACTGACTGGTGTGTCTGTAAGCCACCACCCCACCTCAGTTTTACCTTTATTTTTACTGACTGGGGTGTGTGTGTGTGTATGTATGTATATACATATATACCCCGCTCAGCCTCCCAAAATGTTGGGATTACAGGCGTGAGCCACCACGCCCAGCCTATATACAGCTTCTGTAACAATTCACCTTGGTTGTTTAACATCATGCCCACTTAAGAAGTATAAGCAATTAAGTCTCATTTTTCTGGAGTGTTAGATAAATATGTATCATTATCACACAACCTTTAAAACATCTCTCTCAAGTTTTTGAACCCAAATAAGAAGTACATTTTTCATCACAGTTCAGTACACACCATGTACCTCCACCCGACTGAAATATTTGTAACAAACTTGTTTCTAATTTTACAACCTACTAATGAGTTGCTATGGGCAGTTTGACAAATACTGCTCTGAAATTTGGTAATGAATTTTTATTTCTTGATTGAAGCTTTAAGAATTTTCGCTGGATTTTGTGTCTTGTATGTATTTCTTGGTTCAGTATTTGGTAACCTCTTAAGAGTGGGTTTTGTTAACTATTTGACTGAATAAGGTAGATCTTCACTTTTATGAGAGATGTGTTGAAAATGTTTAAAAGTTAAATATAGCAAGTCTGATAATAGACTTACATTCGAATAGATTTCCATTTCCAGAGGATTACAAACATTTATGGAACATTCCAGAGGATTACAAACATTTATGGAATCTCTCACTGGTTTGTAGGTACATCGTTTCTTAAAATGACCCAGTCTTGTCTACATTAAAAGTTGGCAAAGAGAGGCAGAATCTCCTACCTGTTTAGGTTGGAACTTGGCATGCCATCACCCTTAACTGCTTGTTTTATTCTGTCTACTTGCCTGCTTATGGAGATCTGGTATATTAACTCCATGAAGGGACTAGAAATAAAAGTTTTGGCTACTTGCTACTATATTTAGTATAATATTTCCTCCTAATCAGCGTTTAAAAGATGGCTTTTGGGACTCTAGTAGCAGTATGCAAGATTAAGTAAGTTGAAATCCTGCATAGCTTATAATTTGCATATAGTTCTTGGTTTAAGGGCTTCTTGAACTTTAATCTTAGGAAGAATTTCTTCACATATGAGATTTCATTACATTCCTCAGCATAGTGCTTTGCCAATGAAAGTACACTAATTTCTGTTAACATCAATTTGATATCTCCTCAATGAAGAATTTGGTTATTATATACAAGAAATTTGCCTTACTAGATATATGTTGTATGCTCCCTGAAGGCGGTGCCAAAGTTAGAGTAAGTACTCTGAGTATTTTTTTCAGTGAATGAGATTTGACAGTGGTCTTTACATATAAATCTCCAAAAAAATTGTCATACCTATAATCTTTGATTCTACAACTTAGTTTCTTTAGGATATTAACCCAGCCTCTGCACATTTACTCAGCTGGAAATTAATAGTTTTTTAATGGCATTAGTAATATCATTATTTGTCACTTTTGAATGATACCCTTTCTTTTAAATTTCAGCTTCTCCCATGGTGCAAGTTGATGAGAAGGGTGAGAAAGTGAGACCAAGTCATAAGCGTTGTATTGTAATTCTTAGAGAGATTCCTGAAACAACACCAGTAGAGGTAAATTATTAATAATTGTTAACGCTAAATGTTCTCTGTTTAAATTCAAAGAGGTTTCTTCTGCTTTCCGTGGCAAAGGAAAGAAATTGAAAGAGGTACACAAGCAAAGCGTAAGCGAGTGCCTTCATCAGTTACTGTGAAAAGGTTAAATATTAATTTGTTTCATTAATTCTGAAGTACTAGGATGGTATAGGGGAAGGAAAAGATATAATTCTGTTTTCTTACAAGCGTAGACAAAATATTGCAGTGGAACATTCTGAATTTACTAGATTGATTCAGTGGCAACTAATATATAAATAGGCTATTTTGGGAACTTGAGAATTCATCTGTAAGAATGAATAGCTAGATTTTGATTAAGGATTCAGGAGGCAAGGACGGGTGCGTGCAGTGGCTCACACCTGTAATCCCAGCACTTTGGGAGGCTGCGGCGGGTGGATCACGAGGTTGGGAGATCAAGACCATCCTGGCTAACATGGTGAAACCCCGTCTCTACTAAAAATAAAAAAATTAGCTGGGCTAATTTAAAAAATTAGTAGTCCCAGCTACTTGGGAGGCCGAGGCTGGAGAATGGTGTGAACCTGGGAGCTTGTAGTGAGCTGAGATCGTGCCACTGCACTCCAGCCTGGGCTACAGAACAAGACTCTGTCTCAAAAAAAAAAAAAGGGATTAAGGCAGCAGGACTAGCCCTATTGTTCAGCAAAATATTATATAAAGCAAAGTTGCAGTCATAAAGATGGTATGGTACACATACCAGAATAAAATAATATTTGAATGAAACATTGTAATCAATTTGACAGTTAGATTCTACCAGTTATTACTTTGCAGTTATTTAAAGCCAAAAGTTTTATTATCTGTTTTACTGATGAAGTAACTGATAGTTAGGATGGTTACATAGTTTGCTCAAAGACAAGGGCTCTTAAATGACAGGAGTTTGGGTTTGAACATAATCTCTCTAATTCTAAAGTCCATGTTTCATAATCACTGTGTCACAGAGCTTCATGTTAAGTTGCCATGATAAGGTGATATACATTAAAGAAGATGAGGATTAGTTAGTAACTGACATTGTAATTGATTAGCTATTTAGAATAGAATTTTTTTTATTTTATTTTTTGAGACAGGGTTTCAGTCTGTCACCCAGGGTGAAGTGCAGTGGCACAGTCACAGCTTACTGTAGCCTTGACCTCATGGGCTCAAGCGATCCTCCCACCTCAGCCTCCTGAGTGGTTGGGACTACTGGTGTATGCCACCATTGCTGGCTAATTTTTGTACTTTTTTGTAGAGATGGGGTATTGCCATGTTACCCAGGCTGTTCTCAAGCCCCTGGACTCAAGCAATCTATGCACCTTGGCCTCCCAAAGTGTTGGGATTACAACTGTGAGCCATTGTGTCCTATTTCATTATCCTTTTTACAGTTATTATAATTCATATTCTGAATACATAAGGAGTTCATACACATGAAAAACAGTAAGTAAAACAAGGCACCAAATGTTTTGTTGGGTTTTCGAGTTTTTTGTTTTTTGCTTTTAAAATTTTTTTTCATGTTAAAAAAGAAGTTTTTCCTCAATCAGTGATTTTCTGTGACAGGGTCTTGCTGTGTCACTAAGGGTGTAGTATAAGTGGTACGATCATAGTTAATTGCAGCCTCAAACTCCTTGGCTCAACCAGTCCTCCTACCTCAGCCTCCCAAGTAGCTGTGACTACAGGAGCCAGCCACCATGCCCAGCCAATTTTCACTTTTTTTGGTAAAGACAGTGTCTGGCTATGTTGTCCAGGCTCGTCCTGAACTCAAGCAGTTCTCCTGCCTCAGTCTCCCAAAGTGGTGAGATTACAGAAGTGAGCCACTGAGCTCTCGGGCTGCATTTGACCTTTGCTAATTCAGTAGATATTTTCTTTCCTTCTGTTACTTTTTTTTTTTGTAAATATAGACAGAGTCTAGCTCTGTTGCCCAGGCTGGAGTACAGTGGAGTGATCTTGGCTCACTGCAAGCTCTGCCTCCCGGGTTCACACCATTCTCCTGCCTCAGCCTCCCGAGTAGCTGGGACTACAGGCGCCCGCCACCACGCCTGGCTAAGTTTTTGTATTTTTAGTGGAGACGGGGTTTCACCGTGTTAGCCAGGATGGTCTCGATCTCCTGACCTTGTGATCCACCCGCCTTGGCCTCCCAAAGTGCTGGGATTACAGGCCTGAGCCATCGCGCCTGGCCTGTTACTTCTTAAGTATACTTAATGTTCACTTAACTTTTTTTTTTTTAATCTTCTTTCAATCCATTAACAGTTTTACCATTTTAAGTTTTATAGTCACCCTTTTTCTGAATCCATGTAGCTGTCAGAGTTTGTTTACATTTATACTAATTATGGAAAAAAGAAGCTATGTTTGCACATTAACTCACATGTATGTTGTAAGCAAAGCATCTGGATTAAATGAGAATGCATGAAAATTTTTATTGCCTAGAAAATGTTAATGAAGGATATCACTTGTCTTGTGTCAGGCCAGACAGGAAAAGGACAGGGGAGATTTCACTATAAGGAACATTTAGCTTGCCAATGGAAGTGAAATACTTAAGCTTTGCTGATCGTAAAATAAATCATCCTAAAATCATGTACAAAATACATCTCCTGGCCAAGTAAAGTGGCTCATGCCTATAATCTCACCACTTTGGGGTGCTCAGGTGGAAGGATCGCTTGCATCCGGGAGTTTGAGATCAGACTCATTATCTCCTATTAACTCTATTTGTTTTGGAACACAGCCTATCCTCAGTAGAAAAATGGGCAAAAGTTAACAAGTGAAGTGATAGAAAGGACCAAAAACATGAAAATATGCTTAACATTACTACTAAACAAATAAGCAAAAAATGCCATTTATTGGTGTATTTTTTAGAGTTAACTAATTTTCTTTTTCTTTTTAGGAAGTGAAAGCTTTGTTCAAAAGTGAAAACTGCCCCAAAGTGATAAGCTGTGAATTTGCACACAATAGCAACTGGTATATCACTTTCCAGTCAGACACAGATGCACAACAGGTAAGAAGAAAACAGTTTTCTGATACAGGTCCATCCTAGTGGCAAAATAAGTAGTGGTATATTTTAGTTGAGAAAATGTATGTTTACACTGATGTTTATCAAGATTAGTGAGTACCTTGATCACCTTTTTGCTTTTGCTCAATTGATGTCCTTTTTGAGCATCTTCCTAAAGTTTTTCAGTTTTGATTTAGGAAGTTTTCTGGTCGATAAGAATATTAACATAACAGTTTTAAAATTAACATAGGGATTGAGAACTATGTACCTAGTGGTATTTTTAGTACATAATAGGTCTGCAATAAATAAAATTCTTGGAATTTTGACTTGATGATTTTATTCTTAATTGTTAACATGTCTTAAAGAGAAATAATCCTTTAAAACAGAAATATAATCTATGATAAGAGTGTTTAAAAATCACTCACAGATTTTTGTTTTTTAAAACAATTTAGTAGAAAGTTGTTAAAAATGTTTAATCATTTTTAAATTGGTTTCTGGGGATATTTTGGGTCTGTTTTCAATCTTAAGGCATTTTTTCTGCAGTAATCCATGGTGGCTTTTCTACAATAAATATGAACTGTAGTTGAGACGGCCTTATATTTTTACTTTTTCATTCCCTGTCTACCTGCACAGTGGAATAGCCTACATAATTTTGTTTTTATAGTTTAATACTAGACTCTCAACATAATAAAGATGACTTTACTGAAATGTTTGAATGCTAATGAAAGTTTTCTTGTGCTTTGTTAACAGGCTTTTAAATACTTAAGAGAAGAAGTTAAAACATTTCAGGGCAAGCCAATTATGGTAAGAAATAGAGGAGATCAGTGTGAAACCAGAACAGATTTTGGTTTCTCTGTGTGAGAATTTCAAAAATACAGACAGATAATGTTTTATAAAAACCCATAGTGACTTTTAAAAAGTATCTGACTTGGGCTGGGCATGGCGGCTCACGCCTGTAATCCCAGCACTTTGTGAGTCCAAGGCAGGCAGATTGCTTGATGCCAGGAGTTTGAGACCAGCCTTGCCAGTATGATGAAACCTTGTCTCTACTAAAAATAGAAAAAAATAGCCAGATGTGGTGGCACACGCCTGTAATTCCAGCTACTTGAGAGGCTGAGACAGGAGAATTGCTTCAACCCGGGAGGCATAGGTTGCAGTGAGCAGAGATTGCACCACTGCAGTCCAGCCTGGGCGACATAGCAAGACCTTGTCTCAAAAACAACAGCAGCAGGCCGGGCACGGTGGCTCAAGCCTGTAATCCCAGCACTTTGGGAGGCCGAGACGGGCGGATCACGAGGTCAGGAGATCAAGACCATCCTGGCTAACACGGTGAAACCCCATCTCTACTAAAAAAATACAAAAATCTAGCCGGGCGAGGTGGCGGGCGCCTGTAGTCGCAGCTACTCCGGAGGCTGAGGCAGGAGAATGGCGTAAACCCGGGAGGCGGAGCTTGCAGTGAGCTGAGATCTGGCCACTGCACTCCAGCCCCGGCAAGAGAGCGAGACTCCGTCTCAAAAAAAAAAAAAAAAACAACAGCAGCAACAACAAAAACAAATTTCTGGCTTGTATTATGTGCTACTTCAGAAAATGATAAGTCTTAAAAATACTTTGTCTACAGCAATTCTTTAAAAGGGGTAACTTCAAATAGCGGGAATTTTAATTAGATGCTGATTTACAACGTAAGAGATAATTCCAGATCTCAAAATGAGCAATAGGAATAATTTTTAGTAACAGAGATGAAAAATATTCACAGTACTTTCAACCTTATCTTAATTAACTGCATCACTACGTTAACATACAACCATTTGGGAACCTAGGCATTGTCATTGATGACACTTGATCACTGTCTTTACATGTCTAGTCTGTTCTCAGGTCCTGTGAAAATACTTTCCAAAAATCTCCCATTGTTTAGGCTTGAACACTTGGAGTAGCCTCTTAACTGCTGTGTTAACAACTTTTTCCCCCCTTAACAATCTGTTCTTCACATTGCTACCAGAGCTAGTGTTCTAAACTATAATCCAGTAACATGCACTTAGTTTGACTTGATCCTCATTCCCTGTGTGCTGTAGTTATTCTTATTTCTAAATGTAATACATTATTCTTACTAATTCCTCTGTGTTGAACTCTTACTGTGTGTCACTTTCTGTTGTAAGCACTTTACATGTATTGATTCATTTAATCCTTACAAGAACCTAATGAAGAAAACCTAATGTTTTCTTCAGTTTACTAGTGAGGATAATAAGACACGAGGGTAATCTCCCCAGTTTCACATAACTAGTAAGTGAAAGAACTAGGATAACAGTGACTTAGATTTATTAAGAGGTTCTAAGAACTTACTATATTTAACTATCATTATTGCTGTGAAATAGGTGGGATTATTAGCTTCCATATTACAGATGAGGCTATTTTCTAGTTGTCATTCTACTTCCTCTGTCTATGATGTTCCCCTTTTATCTTTCCCTGCTTTGAGGCTTTTATAAAGATACTCTCCTGAGTCTTCTTAATAGCTTTAAAGTTTTAAAGTATTTCAGAAGTGGGTCTTTGGTATATCTGGAATATAGTATAAGATAGGAATCTAGTTCTATCCTTTTCCCATATATGGGCAGACATTTATCTCAACACTTAATTTTTTGTCATTTCTAGTCTTCTGCAACTTGTGTATAATGCCACAGCTATGAGATTTGTTTCAGATTCTCTGTTTTCTTTGAGTTCTGCTTCCCTGAACCAATATGGCTGTTTTGTTTTGTTTTTGAGACTGGGGTTTCTTTCTCTCTGTCACCTAGGCTGAAGTGCAGTGGCATATGATCACAGCTCACTGCTGCCTCAACCTCTCAGGCTCAAGTGATCATCCCACCTCAGCCTTCCAAGTAGCTGGGACCACAGGTGCACACCATCATGCCTGGCTAATTTTTAAATTTTTGGTAGAGCTGGGGTCTCACTATGTTGCCCAGGCTGGTCTCAAACTGAACAGTCCTTCCATCTCAGCCTCCCAAAGTGCTGGGATTACAGATGTGAGCCACCACACTGTGATTGCATTCCTGGATATCACTGTTCTATGTTATTTATTTTTATTTTCTTTATTTGTTTTTGAGATGGCATTTCACTCTTACCGCCCAGGCTGGAGTGCAGTGGCACGATCTCAGCTCACTGCAACCTCCGCCTCCTGGGTTCAAGTGATTCTCCTGCCTCACCTTCTGGCGTAGCTGGGATTACAGGCGCCTGATACCACCCCAGCTAATTTTTGTATTTTTAGTAGAGACGGGGTTTCGCCATGTTTACCAAGCTACTCTCGAACTCCTGACCTCAGGTGATCCACCCACCTCGGCCTCCCAAAGTGCTGGGATTACAGGTGTGAGCCACCTTGCCTGGCCAGATATCACTGTTTTAATTATCATCATTTTACAATATCCTTATTTACTTCTGCTAGTTCTTTGTCCTTGACCTTATTTTTCAGGATTGTCTTGGCTCTTGTTAGATCATTACATTTTCACACAACTTAGAATATTTGTCTAGTTCCAACAAATAACCAAACAAAATCTATAATGGAATTAATAGAATTCTATTCAATTTATTGGTTAAATTGGGGACAGTTGGCTGTTTTAGCCTGCATTATTCATTATTATGGTAACTATTATGTATTTCAGTGTTAAGTCATTTTTACTGCTTTAAAATCATGTTGGTTGCTTTTTCTTTTTCTTGATATCTTACTGATTTTTTTTAATGTTTTAATGTCTGCAGGTAATCACTATTTTGATTATTCCTTATAACTTCCATTTCTTATTTCTGTTGCTAGTGCTGGGGGTCTCAGATATAGTAGTAAAAACACAAATATTTTATTTTAAGTAATGTTTTTCTCTGCCATTTTAGTTTTTCTTTATGCTTCTTTTGATGTGCCATCCCATAGCAACGTAAGTTGCAAGAAAATTCACATTAACTTTTATACCATTTATTAAAATCAAATGACCTGACACCTGGAAAGACAGGTGTGGAAGCAAGGAATGCTATACTCCAATCCTGGTGGTGCTTTCTGCCACCAGCTGTTGTAGCTTGAGTATGTCAGGCCAACCTGTAAGGTTCTGGTTTGTTTCTTTGTAGTGTCCATGCTCTTCATTTCTAAAGTTCTATAACTTAGAAGTGATTACATTGCAGGAAAGGGGCCTTAAGTGGATAATATTTATTATTATTATTCATTCTGTTTAATGGCAGTGATTCATTCTGTTTCAATTGTGATTTCTATGCCTGACAATAACTGGTATCAGTTCCCTTCAGCCTAAGGAACTTCCATTAGTATTTGTTACACTGCCAGCAAAGAATTCTCTTAGTTTTTCCTTAACTAAAAATGTCTGATATTTCACACTCTTTTTTGTTTGTTTGTTTGTTTGTTTGAGACAAGGTCTTGCTGTATCACCGAGGCTGGAGTGCAGTGGTACAGTCTCAATTCACTGCAGCCTCCTCCGCCTCAGCGCCCACCCCCTGCCCCAATTAGCTGCAACTATAGGTGCATGCCACCACACCCAGCTTATTTTTCTATTTTTCGGTAGAGAAGGAGTTTTGCTGTGTCATCCAGGTTGGTCTCTAACTCCTGAGGGCAAGCGATCCCCCCACTAAGGCCTCTCAAAGTGTTGGGACTACAGACATGAGCCACTCTGCTTGGCATTTGTGATGGGTATTTTCCATGGATACAGAACGCAGGGATGACAGCTAAAATTATTTTCCATTCTTTTAAGATATGTTCTGGACTCTTGTTTCTGATGAGATGTTCACCATCATTCATATGGTTGTTCTCCTATATATGTGCCCTTTTTCTTTGCCTGCTGTCAAGATGTTTTATTTTTGGTTTCCAGTAGGTTGGCTATGGTGTGTCTAGTATGGTTTTACTTATCATACATGGGAAATACTAAACTTCTTGGCTCTGTATGTTGATATTCTTCACTGCGTTTGGGGAATTTCCAGATGCTTGCCAAAAATTTTTTCTGCCCTCTCCTTTCTTTTTTTGATATTCCAATTTCGTATGTTGGACTGATTGATGTTACTGAGATTCTGTTCATTTTTCTTCAACCTATTTTTGTTGCTGTTGTTCTCCAGATAGGATAATTTCTGTGGATTTCGGCTCATCTTTAAGTTCACTGAACTTTTCTTTTGCTGTCCCCAATGTGATAGGACTGTCTGAATATTTTAGATGCTGTATTCTAGAGTTTCCATTTTAAAAAACATTTCTTCTCCCTCTGTTGTGATTTCCCCTTAATTTCAATTTATTAGAAACATAAATGTTTTCCATGAATACATGTACTTGTAAGAGCTGTATTAAAATCTTTGTCTGCAGTTTAACATCTGGGTCATCTTGGAGTCCTTATTTTCACTCCCATTTTTTGATTCTTTTTCACTTGCAGTTCCGTGCCCTGAAATATTTCTTTCATTGTTGTTTTCTTCTTTTTTTTTTTTTTGAGACGGAGTCTGGCTCTGTCACCCAGGCTGGAGTGCAGTGGCACGAACTCGTCTCACTGCAAGCTCCACCTCCCAGGTTCACGCCATTCTCCTGCCTCAGCCTCCTGAGTAGCTGGGACTACAGGTGCCCGCCATCACACTCGGCTAAGTTTTCTTTTTTTATTTTTTAGTAGACGTGAGGGTTTACCGTGTTAGCCAGGATGGTCTCGATCTCCTGACCTCATGATCCGCCCTTGGCCTCCCAAAGTGCTGGGATTACAGGCATGAGGCACTGCACTCGGCCAATTGCTGTTTTCTTGACTAGTGGACTATGTGTGTGTGTGTGTGTGTGTGTGTGTGTGTGTTTTTAGACGGAGTCTTGCTCTGTTGTCCAGGCTGGAGTGCAGTGGCCTGCTCTCGGCTCACCACAACCTCTGCCTTCTGGGTTTCAAGCGATTCTGCTGCCTCAGCTCAGCTAATTTTTGTATTTTTAGTAGAGACGGGGTTTCATTATGTTGACCAGGCTGGTCTTGAACTCCTGACCTTGTGATCCGCCCGCCTCGGCCTCCCCAAAGTACTGGGATTGGAGGCGTGAGCCACCACACCCGGTCTAGTGGAGTATATTTTTAAAATAATGCTGTTTACTTGATTTTAGTTCCTTAGGGGACCTTTTAACATTAAAGTGTACTATAATGTATGACATTAGTTAGGTAAAAGCAATAGCCATAGTTATTATTTAGGTCTTGTTAAAGTCAGTTTGTCAAGATTGGCTCTAATTGATTTCTTATTGTTTGACTGGTTGCAATTTTAGGAGTGGAGGAGGGTTCCTGGCCTATGATTGTAAGAATCATAGAATGTATCTTTCATACATTCATTGAAGTGGTAATTTTATGCTTTCACATGTGTTATTTCATTTGATATTCCCAGGAACTTGGTGTGCCTGTGGTTTCTAATCTAACCTTCCTACATCTTCATATTATATAGCTTGAGCATCCCAAACCCTAAATTTGAATTGCTCCAAAATCAAAAAGGTTTTGAGTACTAACATGCTGCTCAATAGAAATGCTCATAGAGCCTTTTGGATTTTCGGATTTGGGGTGCTCAACTGGAAAATACAATGCGAATATTCCTAAATACAAAAAAAAAAGCTAGTACCAAGCATTTTGGGTAAGGCATACTCAGCCTGTGGTTTTATTAAAAGGGTCAGCAAACATTTTCTTTAAGGAGCCAAACAGTGACTATTATAGATGTTGATGGGCATGTAATTCCTGTTGCAGCAACTTGTAGGGTAAAAGCAGCCACAAGCAATGCATAAAATGGTCTGCTTTATAAATTTACCAAGTGTTAAAGCATATTTGTCCTTTTTAATCTTAATATAGGAATTTGAAGCATATGAAGATAAAATGGTATAATTAGTTACTGTTTACCCATTATCCAATTTTTTCCCCTAATTTTATTTATTTTATTTTATTTTGTAAAGAGACAGGGTCTCACTTTGTTGCACAGGCTGGAGTACAGTGTGTGTGATCATAGCACACTGCCACCTTGGGCTCAAGGGATCCTTCTGCCTTCAGAGTAGCTGATTATTGTTTGTTTGTTTGTTTGTTTTTGTGGAGACAGGGTCTTACTGTCTTCCCCGGCTGGTCTCAAACGCCTGACTCAAGTGATTTCCCACGTTGGCCTTCCCAAGGTGTTGTGATTACCGGCGTGAGCTACTGCACCCAGCTCTGCACCCCCGCACCCTTTTCTTCCTTTTTTTTTTTTATTTGAGACTCAGTGTTGCTCTGTTGCCCCGTCTGGAGTGCAGTGGCACAATCTCAGTGCAGTACAACCTCTGCCTCCCAGGGTCAAGCAGTTCTCTGCTTCAGCCTCCCTAGTAGCTGGGATTACAGGCACCCACCACCATACCCGGCTAATTTTTGTATTTTTAGTAGAGATGGGATTTCACCATCTTGGACAGGTTGGTCTTGAATTCTTGACCTCATGATCCACCTGCCTTGGCCTCCCAAAATGCTGGGATTACAGGCGTGAGCCACCATGCCCGGCCCCAGCCTCCAGTTTTTAAATTTCGGCAAAATACACATAAAATTTACTATCTTAACTGTTCTTATTTTTGTTTGTTTTCTTTTCTTTTTCCCCACATCTTAACCGTTTTTGAGTGTACAGTTTAGTGCTATTAAATACATTCACAATGATTTGCAGCCATCACTGCCATCTATTTCCAGAACTCTTCTTATAAGACTGAAACTCTATACATGTTACCCAATTTTAACAGTTAGTGGAAAATGGCCATTCTTATTTCCTCTATATTCCCACTCATTTCTCCACAACCCCAGTCATCTTGAAGCAAATTTCAACCTTAATTTCAGATTTCATCCATAAATAAATTAAAATTTGTATCTCTAACAAGAGGGATTCTTTCCCTTTTTTTGAGACAGAGTCTTGCTCTTTCGCCCAGGCTGGAGTGAAGTGATGTGGTCTCAGCTCAGTGCAACCTCTGTCCCCCTGGGTTCAAGCAATTCTCTTGCTTCAGCCTCCTGAGTAGCTGGGATTACAGGCACCCACCACCATGCCTGGCTAATTTTTGTATTTTTAGTAGAGACGGGGTTTCACCATGTTGGCCAGCTGGTCTCAAACTCCTAACCTCAGGAGATCTGCCTGCCTCGGCCTCCCAAAGTGCTAGGATTACAGGCGTGAGCCACTGCACCCGGCTGGGATTCTTTCTTAATACCTAGTGACAATATCATCATTAGACTTTAAAAAATGAACAATATCTTGAACATCATCAAATACCTAGTCACTTTTCATATTTTCCTGATTCCCCCTCTTTCTTTCTCTTTTTTCCTCTTTAAAAATCTGGGCCGGGCACTGTGGCTCATGCCTGTAATTCCAGCACTTTGGCTGGGATGATGCACGCAGATCATATGAGGCCAGGAGTTCCAGACCAGCATGGCCAACATGGTGAAACCCTGTCTCTACTGAAAATACAAAAATATTTAGCCAGGCTTTGTGACTTAGGCCTGTAGTCCTAGCTACTCAGGAGTCTGAGGCCCGAGAATCACTTGATCCTTGGAGAAGGAGGTTTCAGTGAGCCAAGATCACACCACTGCACCTCATCTTCGGTGGCAGAGCG
Organism: Piliocolobus tephrosceles; assembly: GCF_002776525.5. Classification (NCBI taxonomy): domain Eukaryota; kingdom Metazoa; phylum Chordata; class Mammalia; order Primates; family Cercopithecidae; genus Piliocolobus; species Piliocolobus tephrosceles. The sequence goes on from NC_045443.1 coordinate 47,625,355, forward strand.
AGACTGGCTCAAAAAAAAAAAGTAAAATTAAAAAAATCTGTAGTTTTTTCCTATAACTTTGTATTTTTTTCTTTTGGAAGTTTATGGGTAAGATATTCATTATCTGTCTTGCAGAGTTTCTTGGAATATACATTTTGCTGCCTTTATTCTTGAGTGCAGTTTAACATGATTCTCTCTCCCCTCCTGTTTTTCATGCAAGCTGGTAGCTAGATCTTTTTTTCTTTTTCTGTTTTTTAAAGACGTGGCTATCAGGAAAGTAGATAGATAGTGATCTGTCTCCTATATTTCATGCATTTTGGTAGCAAGAGGCATGATCAGAACTGGGTTTGATTTTTGGGGCAACAGGGAGGATACAAAAGCTAGCTGGTATGCTCATTGGTCTGTTAATTCATTAGAGATTGCTAAAATTGTGGTATTTATCTATTTTTTCGTTTATTAGAAACTCATACTTGTCTTCATTACCCTGAGTTACAGGTTCTATGTGAAATCCATGTTACATGCTTGATTCTAGCTTTTATTACCAGTTTTTAAAAGTGTTGATTTTTTAGCCGATTTTTAACTGTTTTTGGTTTTGAATATTTAAATATACTTAGGGTATTTACTGTTCATGTTGATTTTGGCCTCTGAATTGACACCTGAGACTTTTTGCTACGCAGCCATAGCAATCTTTTTTTTTTTTTTTTTGAGATGGAGTTTTGCTCTCTTGCCAGACTGAAGTGCAGCGGCATGATCTCAGCTCACTGCAACCTCCGTCTCCTGGGCACAAGCGATTCCCCTGCCTCAGCCTCCCGAGTAGCTGGGACTACAGGTGCACGCCACCATACCCAGCTAATTTTTTGTATTTTTACTAGAGAAGTGGTTTCACCATGTTGGCCAGGATGGTCTTGATCTGACCTTGTGATCAGCCCGCCTCAGCCTCCCAAAGTGCTAGGATTACAGGTGTGGGCCACTGCGCCCAGCCAGCCATAGCAGTCTTTACTGGTTACCTTGCTGTGCAGTTTGTCAAGATGTTCCAAGCTCTTGCACATTTCATGCCAAAGGCCTGGAGTCAACCAGTTATTTTAAGTCCTTAGGCTACTTTATGGGGAAATGGTATTTTGTGGACCACTACCTAGACACAAGTAGTATTTGTGTTGACTGGTTTTGTCATTGTTTCTAAGCTTTTTTAGACAGAGCTGTTTAGTTTTTATGTTTTAAGACAAAATATAGGTTTGTACTGATGCTTACAATTTAAATTCAGGCTGTATGATTTTCCTTTCTTCTGCCTTCTGTCTGTTTCTCCTTTTTCCCATATGAAAATCTCTGAAAAAAAATCTGCCTCCTGGGTTCAAGCAACTCTCCTGCTTCAACCGCATGAGTAGCTGGGATTACAGGTGCGCACCACCACACCCAGCTAATTTTTTTGTATTTTTGTAGTAGAGATGGGATTTCACCATGTTGGCCAGGTTGGTGTCGACTCCTGACCTCAGGTAATCCACCTGTCTTGGCCTCCCAAAGTGCTAGGATTACAGGCATGAGGCAGTGCGCCTGGCTGCCTTTTTTTTTTTTTTTTGACTTAATAGTGTATTCTGGAAGTCACTTCATAATGGTGTCTAGATCATTCTTTCATTTTTTTTGTGTGTTTATGATACTCAGTTGTTTGGATGTACATGTTGTATTCTACCGTTGATGGACTGTTGAGTAGCTTCTGGGGCCCATAGGTTTCCTCACCTTTTACAATTAGTGAGTAGTCATGTGGGTATATTTTTTTCCCATAGCTTTATTAAGTTATTATATAATTGGCAAACAAAATTGTATACATGCTTTTTGGGTATTGTGAGCATTTAAAGTAAGCAATTTTGAAGTATATAATATATTATTATTAACTGTCATCACCCTGCTCTCCAGAACTTACTTCTACTAACAGAAACTTTATACCCTGTGAAACATTTCCCCAGTCCCTCCCTTCCCCCATCCCTGGCTTATGGTAACCACTATTATACTGTCTCTATGAGTTCCACCTTGTTAGATTTCAAATACAAGTGAGATCATGCAGTGTTTGTCTTTATGTGCCTGCCCTATTTCGCTTAGCATAATGTCTTCTAGGTTCATTCAGCTTGTGACAAATGACAGGATTTCCCTCTTTAAGACTGAATGCGTCTGGGCACAGTGGCTGATGCCTGTAATCCCAGCACTTTGGGAGGCCAAGGGAGGCTGAGGCAGGCAGATCACCCGAGGTCAGGAATTCAAGACCAGCCTGGCCAACATGGTGAAACCCCATCTCTAGTAAAAATAACTAAAATCGAGGCTGGGCGCAGTGGCTCATGCCTGTAATCCTAGCACTTTGGGAGGCTGAGGCAGGTGGATTGCCTGAGCTCAGGAGTTCCAGACCAGCCTGGGCAACACGACGAAACCCTGTCTCTACTAACAATACAAAAAAATTTGCCGGGCATGGCCGCATGCACCTGTAATCCCAGCTACTCAGGAGGCTGAGGCAGGAGAATTGCTAGAACCTGGGAGGCAGAGGTTGCAGTGAGCCAAGATCACATCACTGCACTCCAGCCTGGGTGACAGAGCAAGACTCTGTCTCAAAAAAAAAAAAAAAACTGAATGGTATTCCAGTGGGTGTGTACAGCACGTTTTCTCCATTCATTTGCTGTGGACACTGGGTTGTTTCCATATGTTAGCCACTATAAGTAATGCTGCAACACAGACAGTAGTGCAGACACCCTTCAGCATACTAATTTCACTTCCTTTGGATATACATAGGATTGTTGGATCATATGGTACTTCTATTTTTAACTTTTTTTGACCCAGAATCTCGCTCTGTTGCCCAGGCTGGAGTGCAGTGGCACAATTTCAGCTCACTGCAATCTCATCCTGCCAAGTAGCTGGGATTACAGGCGTGTGCCACCATGCCCAGCTGATTTTTGTGTTTTTAGTAGAGACAGGGTTTCACCATGTTGGCCTGGCTGGTCTGGAACTCCCAACCTCAAGTGCTTCACCTGCCTCGGCCTCTCAAAAGTGCTGGGATTACAGGCGCAAGCCACTGTGCCTGGCCTATTTTTAACTTTTTGAGAAACCTCCATACTAGTTTCCATAATGGCTATATGAATTTACCTTCCCAGCAACAGTGTACAAAGGTTCCTTTTCTCCACATCTTCTCTAACACTTTTTTTTTTGTTACACTTATTTTAATAGATGTGAGATGCTATCTTGTGAGTTCAGCTTACATTTCTTTGATGATTAGTGATTTTGAACATTTTTACATATGCCTGCATTTCTTTTATGAGTGAGTTTAGCATCTCTTTCATATGTTTAAGAGCCATTTGCCTTTTTTTGTTTTGTGAACACTGTTCATTTCTCTAACCCTTTTTTCTATAGCATTGTTGGGCCTTTTCATGTCTGTTTTTACAGTTCGTATATTAGAGATGCTAGTGCCCTTGCCTTGCCTGTGATGAGCTCCAATTTACTATTTTGACTTAGTTTTTTGGGAGGTTTTTACTGTGCTTGTTGTTGTTTAGAGACAGGGTCTCATTCTGTTGCCCAGGCTGGAGTGTGGTGGTGCGATTGTAGCTTACTGCAACCTCCAACTCCTTGGCTCAAGCAGTCCTCCCCACTCTGCCTCCCAAGCAGCTAGGACTACAGATTGCACACCACCATGCCCAGCTCTTTTTTTTTTTCTTGTAAGAGATGGATCTCACTGTGGTACCCAGGGTGGCGTTGAACTCCTGGGCTCATGCAATCCTACCCTCTTGGCCTCTGAAAGTGCTCGGGTTACAGGTGTGAGGCAGCACACCTGGTTATTTTGACATGTGTTTGTGGTGGGGGGTTTTACCTTGTTTACTATGGTTTTTATACCATGAAAACATTTTTAAGAATGATTAATTAAAGCTGTAATTTTCTTTTCTTTTGTTCTACTGATTCTACCTTAGGCAGAAATAGTATAGTCATGTAAAATATATGTTAAAATGTAAATTAAATGTATTTTTTAAAATATACACTTAATTCTTTGTTGCTATAATGTGTTCCTCTTCTAGGCAAGGATAAAAGCCATCAATACATTTTTTGCTAAGAATGGTTATCGATTAATGGATTCTAGTATCTATAGTCAGCCCATTCAAACTCAAGCACAGTATGCCTCCCCAGTCTTTATGCAGCCTGTATATAATCCTCACCAACAGTACTCGGTCTATAGTATTGTGCCTCAGTCTTGGTCTCCAAATCCTACACCTTACTTTGAAACACCACTGGTAAGTGAGATCCTTATAATAAAATATAATAATATTTTTAATTTGAGCTGAAATTTGAAGAAATCAGTTGGAGTGGGAACTCATTTATGTTGAATTGATGACTTTTTGGCTTTTATTTTATTTTTATATTTTTTGTAGAGATGGAGTTTTGCTGTGTTGCTCAGGCTGGTCTTGAACTCCTGTGCTCAGGCAGTCCACCTGCCTTGGCCTCCCAGAATGCTAGGATTACAAGCGTGAGCCACTATGCCCGGCCACTTTTTGGCTTTTAAACAGTGATATGGATATCTAATTTTCCATACCAAATAAATGCATATGACTAAGAGTTGAGCTATTAGAGTACATAATTTTATTCCATAAAATTTGCTGAGTGAATTGAAAGAAGAGACGGATAAGGTTTGTGTGGTTTTAAATGCATTTTAATGTTGTGAAATGTCACACCAGAACATTCTTTATTAAGTTATGAATTATTGTTCATAAATCCAGTGGCATTTGAAGTGAATATTGCAGAAGTGAATCAGTAAAATATTTTAAGATATTTTTGGCTTGCAAAAGATAAATTCATAAGCTCATTAAGGTTCTTGTGACCCTCACACCAGGTTTTACCTTTACCATTAATATTGTTTAAACATACATTTTCTTCTAGGCTCCCTTTCCCAATGGTAGTTTTGTGAATGGCTTTAATTCGCCAGGATCTTATAAAACAAATGCTGCTGCTATGAATATGGGTCGACCATTCCAAAAAAATCGGTAAGATAAAAACCATAGCTGTAATGTATTTTAAACAATTCCTAATGGATCTTAAGGCATTAATAGCAATGCTTATTGTCAGGCTCAGTAAAAAGGTTTGGTGGCTTTTTTGTTTTGTTTTTACTAAATGTATGTGAACAGTTTAATCTAGAATTCATAAAAACACTTTGACCTTAGAGTTGGTAATGCTACTAACAGACTTGGGACTCAGATTTTTTTTTTAATAAAGAGAATAGAAAACTTATTTCATGACAGCAGTCTCTGACAAATCTGGTGACTAATTTCCATTTAGTATGTTAAATGGGTAGCATTTTAGAGAATTCTTTGAAGAATAGATGTTGGGATGTATGTTATTTAGGTTTTTAAAGGATTTTTGAAATGACATCCAAGAACTATAGTGCACAGCAGACAGTAGCTAACATTTATTGCACATTTAATATCACAAACTCTGTTCCTAAGGATTTTACATATTTTATCAGTTACTTTTTTCAGAACCCTTTATAGGTGTACTTATGTCTACTTTACAGATAAGGAAATTGAGATGTAAAATATCATGTCTGAGAACACACAGCTCGTAACTGGTAGAGCTAAGATTTGAACCTAGGCAGTTCAACTCCAAAGCCCGCACTTAAAGCACTATGTTCAGGATAAATTATTAAGAATCATAGAAACTATATGCTATCATAACAAAGATTGACATGTACGTCTGAGGTATTTTACTTTATGTAAACATCAATAGATAATCTCAATATTTGGTGTATGTTATGGCTTCTTGTTGTTGTTGTTTTGGGGGTAGAGACGGGGTCTGCTTATGTTGCCTGGGACTGGTCTTGAACTCCTGGGCTCAAAGCAGTCCTCCCAAATTGCTAGGATTACAGGCATGATACTATGTTTTTTAACAGAGTATAAGTAACCAAAGAATAAAGGACTGATATATAGTCATTTTGATTTATTTAGTAGTTTCACATTTGTTATTTCTCATTTGCTGTTTTGTGAGACTCTTGGTTTTTGAGGGTTTTTCCTAATAGTTTATATTCAGTGACACTCAGTCTTTTGCCAGATTCGATTCTCCTAATTATTTCTTTTTGGAAAGGAGATCATCTGGAGTATGTTTTTCCAAGATGACTTCTAGGAACTTAGTCCTTTTGTGACAGGCTTTTCTGAAACTTGTTTTACTGGAGAAATGAGCCCCAACAGAATGAAAAAATATTCTTCTCACTGGAAACATTATGTACTACCCTTTAATAGTCAGAGTTTTTGGACTGCTCTTGACAGACACAATTGGTTAAAGCAATTGAAGATCATTTTCAAGTGTTAGAAAAATTTTAGTGCTAAGAATAAACACAGGCTGAGGTGCATGGATCACCTGAGCTCAGGAGTTCAAGAGCAGCCTAGGCAACATGATAAAACACCATCTCTACCAAAAATACAAAAATTAGCTGGGCGTGGTGGTATAGTGCATGCCTAAAGTCCCAACTACTCAGGAGGCTGAGGAATGAGAATTGCTTGAGCCTGAGAAGCAGAGGTTGCAGTGAACTGAGATCACACCACTGCACTCCAGCCTGGGCGACAGCGAGACTCTGTCATTCCCCGCCGCCACCTGCTCTCACCCTTCCCTGCTCCCCCCGTCTGAAAAATAAAGGTACTGACATTTGCAGTTGCTTGACTCTAAAATACTTTCGATAGCTCCATGGTTATTTCTTTATTGTTACCTTTTATCCGTTGTACCTTTTTGGTGACAGGGATGAAATTACAGCAAGAAAACCAGGAATGACAGTCAAGTTATCTTTACTTATAAAGAAGTATACCTATGGTTTTGAAAATACATGGTGTGTTTGGTACATTTTTGCATGTTACTTAAAACTACTTGTGTACAGTTCTTTTCCATATATTTGACCAATACAGGTTAGTAATTTTTAATTACAGAAATAATAAGTGAATACTTTTTGTAAAAATGCAAATAAAGACCTTCTGGACCAGCAACCCGAATCCTTGTTTCCTTCTTGCTTCTAAAAAGTGACCGCTGCCAGGCCTTTATCATTATTAGTATTAACAGCCAAGGACAAAGTCATTTTTAGAGAGCCTTTTGCAATTTTTGTATTAACTCGTGACAGCCCAGTGATGATCACTATTCCTTCTTAGAGAGAGTAGGACTAACTTTCAGAAATCCAGGCATTTTTCTACCTTTCATACTTTATCTTTCTTTCACTTTACCTCTCTTGTCTGTCTTTTATCACTTCTTTCTTTCTTCATTCTTTCTCTCTTTTGCCTGGATCGAGATTGTAAGTCCCTCTCAGTGAAGGGTAAGATTATGAGATCTGAGGGCTATATAAATGTAGTAAGTTGTTCCTTAAGCATATTGAAATGTGTGAAAGTTGGATGAAGGACATTTTCTAAACACATGCAAATAGCATATCTATCATGTCAGTTCATTTTCAGATGTAATGGGTAATATACATTTTTTTTTTTTTTTTGGAGACAGAGTCTTGCTCTGTCACCAGCCTGTAGTGTAGTGGTGAGATCTCGGCTCACTGCAACCTCTGCTTCCTGAGTTCAAGCGATTCTCCGGCCTCAGCCTTCCGAGTAGCAGGGACTACAGGCATGTGCCAGCTAATTTTTGTATTTTTAGTAAAGATGGGGTTTCATCATGTTGGCCAGGATGGTCTCAATCTCTTGACCTCGTGATCCACTCACCTTGGCCTCCCAAAGTGCTGTACAGGCATGAGCCAGCACACTCGGCGTTTTTGTTGTTGTTGTTGTTTTTTATAAATAAGACAGAGTTTTGCTCTCTTTGTCCAGGTTGAAGTGCAATGGTGTGATCTTGGCTCACTGTAACCTCCGCATCCTGTGTTCAAGCGATGCTTCTGCCTTAGCCTTCCAAGTAGCTGGGATTACAGGCACATGCCACTACACCCAGCTAATTTTTTGTATTTTAGTAAAAACTGTTTTCACCATGTTAGCCAGGCTGGTCTTGAACTCCTGACCTCAGGTGATCCACGCACCTTGGTCTCCCAGCGTGCTGGCATTATAGGCATGAGCCACCGCACCCGGCCTAAGTATTTTTAAAATTACTTTTTGTGGCCAGTGGGGTAGCACATGCCTATATTCCCCACACATTGAGAAGCCAGGACAGGCAGATCACTTGAGCTCATGAGTTGGAGACCAACCTAGGCAACAGAGTGAAACCCCGTCTCTACTCAAAATATAAAAATTAGCCAAGCATACTGGTGTGCACCTGTAGTCCCTGCTACTCAGGAGACTGAGGTAGGAGGATAGCTTCAGCCCAGGAGGTAGAGGTTGTAATGAGCTGAGATCGCACCACCTCGCTCCAGCCTGGGTGACACAGCTAGACCTTTCTCAAAAAAATATATATATATATATTTTTTTGTTAGGTGACATACTATTTTTATTGCTATTTAAGAAATCTAGTTTGTAATATAAAGTAATTCTATGGAAAAGTGTCACTTTATGTGAAACTCAACCGAACTTCTTTTTTTTTTTTTTTAAGACAGTGTTTTGCCCTGTCACCCAGGCTGTAGTACAGTAACATGATCATGGCTCACTATAGTTTTGACCTCCCAGACTCAATCAATTCTCCACCTCAGCCTTCCTAGTAGCTGGGACTACAGGTGCGTACCACCATGCCTAGCTAAGTTTTATATATTTTTTTGTAGAGATAGGATTTTGCCATGTTGCACAGACTGGTCTCAAACTCCTAGGCTCAAATGATCCTCTCACCTCAGCCTCTTCAAGTGCTGTGGTTACAGATACGAGCCGCTGAGCCCACTGCGCCCAGCCTGATAATTTTATCTTTGTTTGTTTTTGTATTTTTAGTTAGAGACAGGGTTTCACCATGTTGGCCAGGATGGTCTCGATCTCTTAACCTCATGATCCACCCACCTTGGCCCCCAAAGTGCTGGGATTACAGGCATGAGCCACCACACCCAACTAATTTAAGTGTTAATAGTGTTAATTTTTTATGGTCCGTCAAGAATAAAGAAGGACAGCTAGAGATGCTGTGGGAATTTACATTTACTTGGTGGGGTTATAATTATTCAAGAAGTTTTCAATCCCTATTCCTAGAGTCAGGAATTGGCAACATGTGATTAATATTGTTGGTTTATAACTATGAAAATAGATTACAAAAACTGGGATATATAAACTGCAAATAATGGGCCAAACATAAATCTCACTCTTCTTAATCTGTAGAGCCAAGATACTCAGTTGCTTGAGTTTTTAGGTGTTTCTGCTGCTATAGATGTTCTTGCTACTGATTAAATTGCATTATTTTTCTATTAGTCGACCTTAGCTTCATCTGCTTGTAAGCTTTTAGGAAGTTGGTGCTTATACCCATCATCCAAGATAAAAACTCCCTTTGTTAGAAGCAGGTTGGTTTGTTTAACCACATTGCATACCTTAACACATGCAGTCATGCCATGCTATTGGGTGCATTGCTATATTTTCCTAGTTTGCTGTCCTACATATGGATCTTTCGACAAATCTTATTTGGTGACGCATGCTTAGTAAGATGCTAGGTTTTGCTTGTTTGTTTGTTTGTTTTGTTTTGTTTTTTGAGACAGTTTTGCCCTTATTTCCCAGGCTGGAGTGCAATGGTGTGATCTTGGCTCACTGCAGCCTCCGCCTCCTGGGTTCAAAAGATTCTCCTGCCTCAGCCTCCTGAGTAGCTGGGATTTCAGGTGTGTGCCACCATGCGTGGCTAATTTTTGTATTTTTAGTAGAGATGGAGTTTCACCATGTTGGCCAGGCTGGTCTCAAACTCCTGACCTCAGGTGATCCACCCGCTTCCACCTCCCAAAGTTCTAGGATTATAGGTGTGAGCCACTGTGCCCAGCTGAGGCTAGGATTTTTTAATTATATTGCAGTATTTCTTACTCTCTTCATTATTACTCCCCTAAACAGCCTTTTTAGACATTTTCCTCCTGTGAAAATTTAATACTACAGACGATTGTATATCTGTATGTATGTAATGTATGTATCTGTGCTTTATACATAAAATGATTACTTTTTGCCCTTCCCTCACCCCCCATTTTTACTCCCATTTAGCATGGTTTTGCTTCCATTAAGAATGCATAGCGGGCTGGGTGTGGTGGCTCACACCTGTAATCCCGGCACTGTGGGAGGCTGAGCTGGGTGGATCATGAGGTCAGGAGATGGAGACCATTCTGGCCAACATGGTGAAACCCCATCTCTACTAAAAATACAAAAATTATCTAGGTGTGGAGACGCATGCCTGTAGTACCAGCTACTTGGGAGGCTGAGGCAGGAGAATGGTGTGAACCCGGGAGGCTGAGCTAGCAGTGACCTGAGATTGCACCACTACACTCCAGCCTGGCGACAGAGCGAGACTGTCTCCAAAAAAAAAAAAAACAAAAAATGCATGTTATAGGCCAGATGTGATGGTTCACGCCTGTAATCCCGACACTTTGAGAGGCCATGGTGGGCGGATCACAAGGTCAGGAGTTCAAGACCAGCCTGACCAAGGTGGCAAAACCCTGTCTCTACTGAAAATACAAAATTAGCCGGGTGTGGTGGCGCATGCCTATAGGCCAGCTGCTTGGGAGGCTGAGGCAAGAGAATAGCTTGCACCTGGAAAGCGGAGGTTGCAGTGAGCTGAGATTGCACCACTGCACTCCATCCCAGGCAACAGACAGACTCCATCTCACCAAAAAAAAAAAAAAAGAAGAAGAATGTATTACATATACTCATAAGCTTAAACCTGGCTAATTTAAACATGTCGAGAGTGCATCCAATGACATTAGCTAAAATCCTAATTCTGAGTATTGAAGTAAAAGTAAGTTTCTTTCAAAGAACTTTGGATTTTTCCCTGTCTCTCCAAACACAACTTTAAAAATATATATATTATTGGCCAGGCGCGGTAGCTCAAGCCTGTAATCCCAGCACTTTGGGAGGCCGAGACGGGCGGATCACGAGGTCAGGAGATCGAGACCATCCTGGCTAACACGGTGAAACCCTGTCTCTACTAAAAAAATAGGAAAAACTAGCCGGGCGAGGTGGCAGGCGCCTGTAGTCCCAGCTACTCGGGAGGCTGAGGCAGGAGAATGGCGTAAACCCGGGAGGCGGAGCTTGCAGTGAGCTGAGATCCGGCCACTGCACTCCAGCCTGGGCGACAGAGGGAGACTCCGTCTCAAAAAATATATATATATATATATATATTATTATCTTAGAGGTAAGGTTTTCTCTGATGCCTGTGCATGAATTCAGTTGTGCAATCATAGCTTGTTGCAGCCTCAAACTCCTGGGCCCAAGCAGTCTTCTGCCTCAGCCTTCCAAGTAGCTGGGAGTAGTATAGGTACATACCGCTGCACATTTTAATTTTTTTTTGCAGTGATAGGGTCTTGCTGTGTTGTCCCAGCTGGTGTTGAACCCCAGAGCTCAGTCCTCCTGCCTCAGCCTCCCAGAGTGCTGAGATTACAGGCGTGAGCCACTGCGTCCAGCCCACAACATTTTTTAATGTAAAATTTACTTCACTTTGGCCTGGCGTGGTGGCTCACACCTGTAATCCCAGCACTTTGGGAGGCTGAGGCGGACGTATTACAAGGTCGGGATATCGAGACCATCCTGGCTAACATGGTGAATCCCCATCTATACTAAACAAAATACAAAAAATTAGCTGGATGTGGTGGCCAGCACCTGAGACGAGAATGGCATGAACCCAGGAGGCGGAGCTTGCAGTAAGCCGAGATGCGCCACTGCACTCCAGCCTGGGTGACAGAGCAAGACTCTGTCTCAAAAAAAAAAAAATTTACTTCACTTTTTAAAATAATGTTTGAGATGTAGAAGGGGCTATACTTTTACAACATAATGCTTTTCAAGTTAAATTTTTTGAAAACCCCAGTACAACAGGAGCCAATTTTTTACCTGAGGAAAGTTGTTCTTCTGTCTTGATTTACTGCTTTATGTATATTATTTTATATTTCCTATAGTATGAAGCCTCATTTTAGGTCATCCAGTGGTTCCGAACACTCAACAGAGGGCTCTGTATCCTTGGGGGATGGACAGTTGAACAGATCTAGTTCAAGAAACCTTCCAACTGAACGGCATAACCCTACAGTAACTGAGCATCAGGAGCAAACTTACCTTCAAAAGGAGACTTCCACTTTGCAGATGGAACAGAACGGGGACTATGGTAGGGGCAGGTAAGGAAATAAGGTACCTGAAAATCTTTGATAATAGTGTGATCGTCCTGAATAATTGAAGAACATGATCTGGTGGTTGGTTTGGTTTGGTTTTAATTTAATTATTGGTATATGGTTATATTAAATAAATATGTTATTTTCAGAACATGGGTTGATTGCTTTTTATAAAGAAATAGAGTACTCATGTAGAATATATCTCTGAATCAGAGGTTTATAGTTCCTTATAGTTCATATAGGAAAGAATAGCTTAGAAAATTAACATATCCATCTGCCTTATGGTTTTAATGTCTTCCAGCTTTTAAACTATAGAAGTGGCTGGGTGCGGTGCCTCACGCCTGTAATCCCAACACTTTGGGAGGCTGAGGTGGGAGGATCATCTGAGGTCAGGAGTTCAAGACCAGCCTGGCCAACATAGTGAAACCCTGTCTCTATGAAGAAATACCAAAATTAGCTGGGCAAGGTGGCAGGCACCTGTAATCCCAGCTCAGGAGAATCACTTGAACCCAAACTCAGGAGACAGAGGTTGCAGTGGGGCAAGGTTGCGCCACTGCGTTCCAGCCTGGGTGACAGAGTGAGACTCTGTCTCAAAAATATAAATAAACTATAGGGGTGAGGTTATATATTGCCAACTTGCCTAATTAAATAATAGTATGGTTCTGGTTTGAAGGGATTGCTACTAACAAATGGGCTCATCTTACTTTATGGTGTGGTAGTAGGTAAAGTTTTTGGTAAATTGGCTCAGGATACCTCAGAATAATATATTATCTTTTAGTAATAGAGAAAACTAGCCCGAAATGTAGAAGATGTTTAAATTGAAATTTATGCAGCTGACTGGGCATGGTGGCTCACGCCTGTAATCCCAGCACTTTGGGAAGTGGGGCAGGCGGATCATGAGGTCAGGAGATTGAGACCATCCTGGCCAACATGGTGAAACCCTGTCTCTACTACAAATACAAAAATTAGCTGGGCATGGTGGCGTGTGCGTGTAATTCCAGCTACTCAGGAGTCTGAGCAGGAGAATTGCTTGAACCTGGGAGGCAGAGTTTGTAGTGAGCCGAGATAGCACCACTGTACTCCAGCCTGGCAACAGAGTGAGACTCTGTCTCAAAAAAAAAAAAAAAAGTATATGATAGAATGTATCTATCTGAAGAAATTTATGACTTGTCCCTTCTCCTCCCCCCACCCCAACCTTTTTCTTATTAAAAGGAGAACTCTCTTCAGAGGTCGAAGACGACGAGAAGATGACAGGATCTCAGTAAGTTTTTTAAAACTTTTATTCAGACTTTTTTCTCTTCTGTGATTTACTATGGCATTGACTTTTGGTCTTTCCTTTCTGGGTTTTTGTTTTATTGATTGTACCCTTCAGCAAAGGTAAATAGAGCCTAAATTTAACCCTGAAATTTTTACCACCACTACCCACATACCCACCCTCTAGCACACATGTAGTATGGAGTTTCACTTGTGTTGCTTGCTTAAAAAAATTATTTGAAGATTAATGTGTTCACGTGATTTTTAAATAAAATCACGAAGTCTTTCTAACTTTCCTCACCTTTTCTTTTCTTCTTTCTTTTCCAAGACACGGGATATTACTGTTTCCCAGGGCACTGGAATTACAGGCCTGAGCCACCATGCTTGATGCAAGATTAAGGATTTCTAGGGAGAGGCAGAGGAGGAAGGGTCTTGCTATGTTGCCCAGGCTGAAGTGCAGTGGTACAGTCATGGCTCACTGCAACCTTGACATCCCAGGCTTAAGTGTTCCTCCTCTAGAGATGGGGTCGGGCACCGTGGCTCATGCCTGTTTTCCCAGCTCTTTGGGAGGCTGAGTCAGTTGGGTTACTTGAGGCTACAGGCCCCATGCAAGTGCAAAACCAAGCAGAATGGTCAGGACATCTTAAAGCTCCAAAATACTTGCCTTTGGCCAGGCATGGCGACTCAAGTCTGTAATGTCAGCACTTTGTGAGGCTGAGATGTGCAGATCACTTGAGCTCAGGAGTTGGATACCAGCCTGGGCAGCATGGTGAAACCCCATCTCTACAAAATTAAAAAAATAAGCCAGGCACCACTGTACACGCCTGTGGTCCCAGCTACTTGGAAGGCTGAAGCAGGGTGATCCCTTGAGCCCAGGAGATGGAGGTTGCAGTGAGCCAAGATTGTGCCACTGCACTCCAGCCTGAGCAACCAAGTGAGACTTTGTCTCAAAAAATAATAAAATAATATCCTTTGACTCTATGGCCACTCCTAGGTTGCACTGATACAAGGGTTGGGCTCCCAAGGCCTTAGGCAGCTCCACCCCTCTGACTTTGCAGGGATCAACCCTGGAGGCTGCTCTTACCGGCCCACTTGAATGCCTGTGGCTTTTCCATGCCTGTTTTGGAGTCTGGAGGACGGTGACCTTCTTCTGCCACTATGCAGTGCCCTAGTGGAGGCGTGTTGTGAGGGCCTCAGCCCCATATTTCCCCTCTGCATTGTGCCCCTGGAGCAGGTTTCTGCCTGGACTTAACCAGACTGGTATAAGTTTCTTTTCAGAGGATGCCGTACATCCTCTGAAATCGAGTCAGAGGCTCCCAAGCCAGTCTAGGAAGTTCCTCATCTTCTATCCTTTTGAGCCCTCCAGACTCTTCCACCCTCTATCTGTTACCCAGTTCCAGTACTGCTTCCACATTTTCAGTTATCTTTTAGCAGTGCTCCACTCTTCAATACCAATTTTCTTTAAGCCAGTCTCACATTGCTAGAAAGAAATACTTGAGACTGGATAATTCATAAAGAAAAGAGGTTTAATTGGCTCACAGTTCTGCAGGCTGTACAGGAAGCATGATGCAGGCATCTGCCCGGCTTCTGGGGAGGCCTTGGTAAACTTATAATCATGGCTGAAGGCAAATGGGGACCACGCAGTGAATACATGGCAGGAGGAAGAGAGAAGAAAACCATTTTCAAAGAAGAAAATATGTTCCATTATAACTGAATTGTTTTTAGGCCACACTGAACCTCTTAAATCAGTGTTGTAACTTTATTATACACAACCATGAAACTTCAGGCAACTTTTTCTTTTTGGGGCGGGGGGGGAGACCAAGTTTCGCTTTTGTTACCCAGGCTGGAGTACACATGGCACGATCTCAGCTCACTGCAACCTCTGACTCCCGGGTTCAAGCAGTTCTCCTGCCTCAGCCTCCCAAATAGCTAGCTGCGACTACAGTCACCTGCCACCACGTCTGGCTAATTTTCTGTATTTTTAATAGAGACGGAGTTTTACCATGTTGGCCAGGCTGGTCTCAAACTCCAGACCTCAGGTGATCCACCTGCCTTGGCCTCCCAAAGTGCTGGGATTACAGGCGTGAGCCACCGTGCCTGACCAACAATTCTTTTCTTTTTTTGTTTTTTTGAGACAGAGTTTTGCTCTTGTGGCCCAGGCTAGAGTACAGTGGTGTGATCTCGGTTCACTGCAACCTCTGCCTCCTGGATTCAAGCGATTCTCTTGCCTCAGTCTCCCAAGTAGCTGGAGTTACAGGCGCTTGCCACCATGCCTGGCTGATTTTTATATTTTAGTAGAGACAGTGTTTCACCATGTTGGTCAGGCTGGTCTTGAACTCTTGACCTCAGGTGATCCACCTGCCTCAGCCTCCCAAAGTGCTGGGATTATAGGCATGAACCACTACACCCAGCCCAACAGTTCTTTTTTGGCATTCCATTGCAGCAGTCCACATGACTTCTCATGTGGCCCTCAACAATTTGGAATAAGAGATTAGACCCTGCATGGTGGCTCAGGCCAGGCATGGTGTCTCACGCCTGTAATCCCAGTACTTTGGGAGGCTCAGGTGGGTGGATTCCCTGAGGGTAGGATTTCAAGACCATCCTGGCCAACATGGCGAAACCCTGTCTCTACTAAAAATACAAAAATTAGCCAGGTGTGGTGGTGGGTGCCTGTAGTCCTAGCTACTCAGGAGGCTGAGGCAGGAGAATCACTTGAATCCAGGAGGCAGAGGTTGCAATGAGCTGAGATTGTGCCACTGCACTCCAGCCTGGGCGACACAGCAAGACTCCGTCTCAAAAAAAAAAAATAGAGATTAGATTTGGGGTTTATTCAGTATGTTGTAAATGTTATGATGGAGGACTAAACATTGGAGTAAAAGAAACAGGCATGACTTCCAGTGGGTAGGTCTTGGTAGAGGAGCTCTTATGCAGGAGGGAGATCTTAGCTGGGAATAAGATTTTGGATTTGTAAGCCTTCACATAGTAATTGGAGTGATAAGCTCATGCAGAGTACTCTCCATAGAGTGATGAAAGTGGTCTAATATGGAACTTTGGGGAATAAAGCAGCAGTGTTGGGTTGAAAAATGAGATTTTTCAGCATACTGTTTAAAGTATTCAAGCAAAATCTGAATGGATATGGCTAATGGACAAGTGTTATCTGGGTTGTAGGCAAAGGCCTAGGCTGAAAGTATTTAAAACCTACAATTCAATGATATTTTGGTAAATTTACAGAGATATACAGCCGTCAAAAAGTGAAAAAGATTGTTTTAACAGTTGCCTGCATAAAGGTAGTAGTTGAAGCCATGGATAGTGGACATCACTCAAGGAGAATATGAGAAGTAAAGAGTAGTAACCAAATGGAAACCATCAAAATTTTAGAGATGGTCAGGGGAAAAAGAGCACATGTCTGTCAAATTTAAAAAACAAAAAGGTATCACAGAAGCTAAGAGAAAAATGCGTTCCCGAGGAAAGGATGGTTAACACACCAAATGCTGTAGGTCAGGAAATGTGAGATCAGGAAAAAGGGTCTGTCAGGTTTTGCATTGTTGATGGCATTGGTGACATCTAAAATAATTTTAGTGGAGTGATGACAAAGTGGAGGAGATAAGTAAGAGGTAAGAGGCTTGTCAGAGGATATATAGGGTATTAGGAGGGAAGCATGAGATTTTTCATATACGTTATATAGAGGAGGGATATTGTTCTCTCTTGAGATAGATAGATGGAGAAAGATGGTGATGGTTGGGCACAATTGCTTAAGCCTGTAATCCCAGCACTTTGAGAGGCCAAGGGGAGAGGATCACTTAAGCTCAAGTGATCAACCTTGTCACTGCTAAAAAACAAAAAATAAAAATTTAGCCCAGTGTGGTGGTGTGCACAGCTAGAGGCAAAAAAGGCAGGAGGATTACTTGAGTCCAGGAAGTCATGGTTGTAGTGAGCTATGATTGTGTTACTGCATTTCAGCCTTGGTGACAGACCAAGACCCTGTCTCAAAAAAAAAAAATAGTTGATAGCAAATTTAGGTAAAGTGGGTGTTTTTGTTGAGAAGGCATAGTAAATTATGGAATGAATAGTGGAGACTAGTTAGAAAGCTTAAGGAGTATGGCAAAGTTTACAAAAGAAACAGGTGAGAGAACTGACTAAAGAAAAGTAGAATTGATAAAGACTGATGAGAGCTCAAGTGAGATGTCAAACCAAGAATTTATGTAGGGATACAGTTCTGTGCATTATAGAGGTTTTATTTACTTATTTTTCTTTTCTCGCAGCTTTCAGCTTCAGTGACACAGGATTAGAGAATGAGATAGCCATGTGACCTATTTTGTTATTTGTTCATTTTAGAGACCTCATCCTTCAACAGCTGAATCAAAGGCTCCAACACCAAAGTTTGACTTGTTAGCCTCAAATTTTCCACCTTTACCTGGAAGTTCATCAAGAATGCCAGGTGAACTCATTTTGGAGAATAGGATGTCTGATGTTGTTAAAGGTGTCTACAAAGAAAAGGTAAACACCCAGCATCTAATATGAGTCTCACCTTATGAGACCATATTTAGGCTTTATTTGCAGTGTTATTATTTAAAGTTTTACTTGCACTTAGTGTACATTTCTATCATAGTTTTTATTTATGGAGTTTTCAGCATACTTAGAGTATTTTTTAAAAGATTCATAATAAAGCTGCACAAAGGCAATAAAATGTTTCTTGGCTTTTGCGTGTCTTTTTTTTTTTTTTTTTAAAGACATTATCTCAGCTGACTGCAGCCTCTACCTCCTAGATTCAAGTGATTGTGATTCTTCTGCCTCAACCTCCCAAGTAGCTGAGAGTACAGTGTGCGCAGCCACGCCTAGCTAACTTTCGGTTTTTTTTTTTTAAGTAGAGACAGGGTTTCGCCACATTGGCCAGACTGGTCTCCAACTCCTGACCTCAAGCATCTGCCCATCTTGGCCTCCCAAAGTGCTGGGATTATAAGCGTGAGCCACCACGCCCAGCCTTGCATGTCTTTCTATCAGTCAACTCAGCCTGGTAGAACTGATAACTGATTAATGCAAGATAAATGGAAGGTATCATTTCCATTTGTGTGCCTATAATTCACTAGTGATGTAAATGAATTCTTTCAAATAATGGAAAGTAGATGTCTAGAGGCTGAGATACCTCATCCTATGATTATTTGGTGTGTAGACCTCTCCATATCAGAAATCCTCATGTCTCACAAGTTTTTCTCATTTTCTACCTTTATTCTAATTCAATTTTTTTTTATTGTAACAGTACATGTCTATAGTATATCTAGGCTTTTAATGAAAAGCCTGCAACTACTTTCAGCTCCTTAGCTTTTTCTGTATTTTTTTTTTCCTTTTGAGCGGAGTTTTGCTCTGTAACCTAGGCTGGAATGCAGTGGTGGATCTCTACTCACTACAACCTCTGCCTCCCGGGTTCAAGCGATTCTCCTGCCTCAGCCTTCTTAGTAGCTGGGATTATAGGCATGAGACACCACACCCAGCTAATTTTTGTATTTTTAGTAGAGACAGTGTTTCTCCATGTTGGCCAGGCTGGTCTCAAACTCCTGACCTCGCAATCCACCCTCCTCGGTCTCCTAAAGTGCTGGGATTACAGGCGTGAGCCACTGTACCCAGCCCTGTATTTCTAATTAACATCTTTTTTTTTTTTTTTTGAGACGAGTCTTGCTCTGTAGCCCAGGTTGGAGTACAGTGGTGTGATATCTGCTCACTGCAAGCTCCGCCTCCTGGGTTCACGCCATTCTCTCGCCTCAGCCTCCCAAGTAGCTGGGACTACAGGTGCCTGCCGCCACACCCAGCTAATTTTGTTTTTGTATTTTTAGTAGAGATGGGGTTTCACAGTGTTAGCCAGGATGGTCTTGATCTCCTGAACTTGTGATCCACCCATCTCGGCCTCCCAGAGTGCTGGGATTACAGGCGTGAGTCACTGCACCCTGCCTAATTAACATCTTTTTATTGTAACCTCTTGGCTTTTCCATTTTCAGCAGTTTTTGTTAGGTTCACATTCTGAAGCTAAAGATTTAGGTCTCTTAAACCAACATACTCACACTTTTCCTATCCTCCTGATACATTGTACTTCATTATATGTAAGATATCATCAATTATAAGGCACCCATTATTTTAGTATCTCTAAGAAAGTAAAAAATGTTGCTAGTTATGCTAGAACACCCATCCTTTGTAAGTATTACATATTTTTTCATGGCTGAGACTCAAACATAATATACTATGATTGTTTCTCCTTTTGTGTGCACTCTCGGTGTCCTACTGCATAGCTGTGTTCTTGGGCCTTCTCTTTACCATCACCCTGGCAATTTTCCTTACTCTCCTTTATCAATCCCCTTTTTTTTCTCACTCTTTTTTCACTCTTCCATGTTAGGGTGGTTCGTATCTTCCATGGTCATGAAGTATAAATTTCTTGCATTCTGAAAATGTTTTTCTGCTCTCAAATTGATCAGTAGATTATTTCTATATTGGATTCTCTATTAGAAATCATTTTCCCTTGGAATTTTGAAGGTATTATTCCACTGTCTTGTTTCTTTAAAAAAAAAATTGTGACATGTAGTAGTTATTTCATAATAACTAAGATACACTTTTTTCCCCCATGTTTTATCACCTTCCAAAATCAGACTAAATATTATTTTTTAAAAAATGTAAAGGCTGGGCACAGTGGCTCACGCCTGTAATCCCTGCACTTTGGGAGGCCAAGCAAGGCAAGCGGATCATGAGGTTAGGAGTTTGAAACCAACCTGGCCAACATGGTGAAACCCCGTCTCTACTAAAATTAGAAAAAGTAGCTGGGCGTGGTGGCACGCACCTGTAGTCCCAGCTACTTGGGAGGCTGAGGCAGGAGAATCACTTGAACCTAGGAGATGGAGGTTGCAGTGTGCCAAGATTGCACCGTTGCACTCTAGCCTGGGCGACAAGAGCAAAACTCTTGTCTCAAAAAAAAGAAAAAAAAAAATTAAATATCCAGTCACATTGGCCCATACCTGTAATTCCAGCACTTTGGGGGTCCAAGGTGAATGGATTGCTTGAGCCCAGGAGTTTAGGACCAACCTGGTCAACATAGAGAGGTCCCGTCTGTACATAGAGTGTAAAAAAAAAAAATAGCTGGGCATGGTGACGCATGCCTGTAGTCCTTGCTACTTGGGAAGCTGAGACAAGAGGATTGCTTCAGCCCAGGAGATCAAAGCTACGATGAGCTTAAGTGCAGTATTTTTGTTTTCTTCTCATCTTAAGGTCTGCTTCTATCCAGTGGTTTTATTTTTATTTTTATTTTTTCTTATTGGTACATAAAATAATGGTGTAGTTTACCAATAATGGCATCTCAGATTTCAGAAGATGATACACAAACATACATATATACTTTTTTTTTTTTTGAGACGGAGTTTCACTCTTGTTGCCCAGCCTGGAGTGCAATGGCGCAATCTCAGCTCACTGCAACCTCCACCTCCCGGGTTCAAGCAATTCTCCTGCCTCAGCCTCCCAAGTAGCTGGGATTACAGGCACTTGCCACCGTGCCCAGCTAATTTTTGTGTTTTTAATAGAGATGGGGTTTCACCATGTTGGCCAGGCTGGTCTTAAACTCCTGACCTCAGGTGAGCCACTGTGCCCGGCCATATATACATTTTTAAAGAATAATCATGAAGTGTACATCTCCTTATAACCCCAACACACAATTGTAGCCGATAAACATCCCTAGTATCTTAGCAGTGACATGTGTGTCTCCTCCCTATTTATAGTCACTCTGCCCCACTCTTCCCCTTTAGATATAAACATTATTCTGACTTTGTGATAGCAATTTTCTTGCCTTCATAGTTTTGTCATTCTGCATTGATAGAATTTTTCTGTGAAGGGCCAGATACTCATAGTAAATACTTTAGGCTTTGTGGGCCATGTATTGTCACATATTCTTTGTTTTTACAACCCTTTAATAACTTAAAAACCAAACCAGGCATGGTGGCTCATGCCTATAATCCCAGCACTTCAGGAGGATCACTTGAGGCCAAGAGTTTGAGACTAGCCTAGTCAACATAGGGAGACCCCCATCTCTAAAAAAGAATAATAATAATAATATAAAAATCATAATTATAATTTACAAACCATTCTTAGCTTGTAAGCCATACCAAAACAAGTTACAGGGTGGGTTTGGCCTTGCAGATCTTAGTTTACCAACCCCTGCCCTAGGTGATAAAACGGGGTGCCTGTTTTTGAAAAGGTTATAAAAGGAATTGCACGGTATATATTCTTCTTTTCTTTCATTCTGAATGGTTTGAGATTGATCACTGTTAATACAGATGACTGTTGTTCATTTTGAACTATTATGTGATATTCTATTGTAGGAAGTAAAATATTTATTCATTGTACTGTTAATGGACATTTTGCCATTATACATCTTCATATGAGCAAGAACTTTTTAGGATTTATACATCAGCTTGTGTTCTTTTAAAATTTTAAAGTCTTTCAAGTGTTTTTTTGAGATGGAGTCTCTCTCTGTCACCCAGGCTGGAGTGCAGTGGCATGATCTCGGCTTATGCAACCTCCACTGCCAGGGTTCAAGCGATTCTTGTGCCTCAGCCTCCCGAGTGGTGAATACAGGCATGCGCCACCATGCCCAGCTAATTTTTGTATTTTCAGTAGAGATGGGGTTTCTGCCTTGTTGGCCGGGCTGGTCTCGAACTTCTGACCTCAGATGATCCACCCACCTCGTCCTCCCAATGTGCTGGGTTTACAGGCGTGAGCCACTGCGCATGGTCAGTCTTTCAGGTTTTTAAGAAACAGATTCATATATTTTTTTACATATTCTGCACACTAATCCTTTGTCAGTTACATGTAGTACAAATAATCTTTCACTTCTGTGGTTTCTTTTCCATCTTCAGTGCCTGTAGGTTGAAACAAGTTCTTAATTTTAATATGGTCCTATTAGTCTTTTCTTTATAATTTGCTGTTTTTATTTTATGCTTAGGAAATGATCTAGCTTCCAGAGATCCTTTTGAGAACCCTAAGGGTGCTGATTCCTGATCTCTAACATGATTTTTTCCCCTTATCTGGAGATTTTTAGGGTCTTTTATTGATCCTTGGTATTCTGCGAAATTTCGTGATGTGCTTTGGTATGGTTCTTTTTTTGGTCACAATTCTTTTTGTTTGTTTTTTGTGGAGATAGAGTCTGCCTCCGTTGCTTAAGCTGGAGTACAGTGGCGTGATCTTGGCCTACTGCAGCTTCCACCTCCTGGGTTCAGTTGATTCTCCTGCCTCAACCTCCCCAGAAGCTGGGATTACAGGCATGTGCCACCATGCCTGGCTAAGTTTTGTATTTTTAGTAGAGACCATGTTGCTCCATGTTGGTGAGGCTGGTGTCGAACTCCGGACCTCAGGTGATCAGCCCACCTCGGCCTCCCAAACTGTTGGGATTACAGGTGTGAGCCACTGCAACCAGCCTTTACTTAAACCTCTTTTTGAGACAGGGTCTCTCTTTATCACCCAGGGTAGAGGACAGTGCCATGATCTTGGCTCATCGCAGGCTTCACCTCTCAATGTTCAAGCAGTCCTTCTGCCTCAGCACCCCCAAGTAGCTTGGGTTACAGTTGCAGGCTGCCATGCTTGGCTAGTTTTTGTAGAACTAGGGCTTTGCCATGTTGCCGAGGCTGCTCTTGAACTCCTGGGCTCAAGTGTTCTGCCCACCTTGGCCTCCCAAAGTGCTAGGATTACAGGGGCCAGCCACTGTACCCGGCCTTTAAACCTCTTTTTTTTTTTTTTTTTTTTTTAAGTCTTGCTCTGTCACCCAGGCTAGAGTGCAGTGGCACAATCTCGGCTTACTGCAACCTCTGCCTCCTGGGTTCAAACGATTCTCTTGCCTCAACCTCCCGAGGAGCTTTGACTATAGGCGTGGCGGCACACACCCGGCTAATTTTTTTGTGTTTTTAGTAGAGACGGGGTTTTACCATTTTGGCCAGGCAGGTGTCAAACTCCTTTCCTCAAGTGATCCGCCTAAGGCAGGCAGATTTCACAAAGTACTGGGATTACAGGCCTGAGCCACCATGTCTGGACTAAACCTCGTTTTTTATCTTTGTTGTTATTATGTTTTCTATCAAGTTTTTCTGAATGTTACTTTCTAAACCTATTGAAAATTTTATTTCACGCATCAGTTTTAATTTCTAGGGCTCTTTTCTAAATTCTGTGCCAGCGGTATAAATACACATAACAGCGTTTACCATCTTTTTTTTTTTTTTTTTTTTTGAGATGGAGTCTGGCGCTCTGTCGCCCAGGCTGGAGTGCAGTGGCCGGATCTCAGCTCACTGCAAGCTCCGCCTCCCGGGTTTACACCGTTCTCCTGCCTCAGCCTCCCGAGTAGCTGGGACTACAGGCGCCCGCCACCTCGCCCAGCTAGTTTTTTTGTATTTTTTAGTAGAGACGGGGTTTCACCGTGTTAGCCAGGATGGTCTCGATCTCCTGACCTCGTGATCCGCCCGTCTCGGCCTCCCAAAGTGCTGGGATTACAGGCTTGAGCCACCGCGCCTGGCGCGTTTACCATCTTAACCATTTTAAATGTGTACAGTTTTGTAGTGTTAAGTACCTTCACATGGTTGTGCAGCTAAGCTCCAGAAGTTACTATCTTTCAAAACTAAAACTCTATACCTATTAAACCATTCCCTCTTCCTCCCTTCTCTTATCCTTCTGCAGCCACTATTCTACTTTCTGTCTCTAAATTGACTACTCTTAGAAATTCATGTAAATAGAATCATACAGTATTTGTCTTTCTATGACTGGTTTATTTTACTTAGCATCCTCAACGTTCATTCATGTTCAGCATGAGTCAAGATTTCATTAGTTTTTTTTTTTAAATGCAGCCTACAAACACTTTTTTTTTTTTTTTTTTTTTTTTTTTTTGAGACATGGTCTTGCTCTTTTCCCAGGAGGGAGTGCAGTGGCACTATCATGGTTCACTGTAGCAGCTTCAACCTCCCAGACTCACGTAATCTTCTCAAGTGGGAGGGACAACAGGTGGACACCCCCTTACCCTAGCTAAATATTTTACTTTATTTTGTAGAGACAGGATCTTGCTATGTTGCCCAAGATTGGTCTTGAACTCCTGGACTCCCAAAGTGCTGGGATTACAGTCATGAGCCCCTGCACCCATCCCTACATTTAACTTTTTTTTTGTCAGGGGACAGAATCTCGCTCTGTAGCCCAGGCTGGAGTGCAGTGGTGCAATCTCGGCTCACTGCAACCTCTGCCTCCCAGGTCCCAGTTCAAGCAATTCTCTTGCCTCAGCCTCCCAAGTAGCTGGGATTACAGGCATGCACCACCATGCCCAGCTAATTTTTGTATTTTTAGTAGAGACAGGGTTTCACCATGTTGGCCAGGCTGGTCTTGAACTCCTGACCTTGTGATCCACCCGCCTCAGCCTCCCAAAGTGCTGGAATTACAGGCGTGAGCCACTGCGCCCGGCCTATTTAACTTTCTAAGGATCTGCCACATTGCTTTCTAAAGCAGTGCATCATTTTACATTGCCATCCTCTGTGTTTGAGTTTTAATGTCTCCATATCATCACCAACATTTATTAATGTTTGTCTTTTTTTATTATTATAACCATCCTTGTAGGTATGAAGTGATTTTTCACCGTTGTTTAGCTTTGCATTTTATGATGACTAATGATGTTGACCATCTTCTCTTGTGCTTATTAGCCATGTGTATCTCTTCTTTGGAAAAA
The DNA here is from genome assembly GCF_002776525.5 of Piliocolobus tephrosceles. Classification (NCBI taxonomy): domain Eukaryota; kingdom Metazoa; phylum Chordata; class Mammalia; order Primates; family Cercopithecidae; genus Piliocolobus; species Piliocolobus tephrosceles. Next base: position 47,650,476 of record NC_045443.1, read on the forward strand.
GGTCTAAGTGTAATTTTGAAAAATCTTTTTACTTTAAGGATAATGAAGAGTTGAGAGTTAGTTGCCCAGTGCCTGCAGATGAGCAGACAGAATGCACTTCTGCCCAACAACTCAATATGAGTTCCAGTTCTCCATGTGCTGCTGAGCTTACTGCATTAAGGTACAATTTATAGTATAGAAGATCTTCAACATTAAATTACTTTTTCTGGTCGGGCGCGGTGGCTCTCGCCTGTAATCCCAGCACTTTGGGAGGCCGAGGCAGGTGGATCACCTGAGGTCAGGAGTTCAAGACCAGTCTGGCCAACATGGTGAAACCCCGTCTCTACTTAAAAAACAAAAATTAGCCGGGCGTGGTGGTGGGCGCTTGTAATCCCAGCTACTCGGGAGGCTGAGGCAGGAGAATTGCTTGAACCCAGGAGGCAGAGGTTGCAGTAAGCCAAGAGCATGCCACTGCACTCCAGCCTGGGTGACAGAGTGAGACTCCGTCTCAAAAAAAAAAAAAACATTACTTTTGAAAAAGAAACATTACTTTTTCTTCTGATTAGTTGCTAAACTGTTCCATAGCTATTCTGAGTCTAATTGCAAGCTCTTTTTTCCTTAGCACAACTCAGCAAGAAAAGGATCTAATAGAGGATTCCTCTGTTCAGAAGGATGGTCTCAACCAGACAACTATGCCAGTTTCTCCTCCAAGTACTATAAAGCCATCGAGGGCAAGTACTGCTTCACCATGTAATAATAACATAAATGCAGCTATAGCTGTGGCTTTACAGGTAACTTGAAGATTTTAGTTTATGTCAAAAAAAAAATACAATAGATAATTTTTTTTTTCACCTAACACTTTGTTGGAACAGAGTCATTTGGAAGTAGCCCGAGTTGGGGCTATCAGAAAGAAGCTTAAGGAGTTTTAAGGTCACTGCAAAGAGATGGAAAGTTTTAGGTGGTTTTTTTTTTTTTTTTTTTTTTTGAGACGGAGTCTGCGCTCTGTAGCCCAGACTGGAGTGCAGTGGCAGCATCTCGGCTCACTGCAGGCTCTGCCTCCTGGATTCATGCCATTCTCCTGCCTCAGCCTTCCAAGTAGCTGGGACTACAGGCACCCACCACCATGCCTGGCTAATTTTTTGTATTTTTAGTAGAGATGGGGTTTCACATTGTTAGCCAGGATGGTCTCAATCTCCTGACCTCGTGATCCGCCTGCCTCAGCCTCCCAAAGTGCTGGGATTACAGGCGTGAGCGACTGCGCCTGGCCCATTCTGTTTCTTTTGATTGCTTTTTTTCTGTTCATATGGTTAAGTGAATCTTCTTCCTTACCCACATTAGGATGAATTTATCATTTGGGGGCTAACATAAAGCGGCCTTGTGCCTCTTGATATTCTTTTGGTTGTATATGTGATACTTAACAGTCTATAAGTGGCCATTGAGAGGCCACTCCCACTTATTCAAGTTCCAGGATTGTTTTATAGTTAAATAATTGGGAAAATACAGAAAAGCAGAATAAAACAAAATTTACCTATAATCCCTAGCATTTTAGTACAGCACTTTAAAAAATAGATTTACAAGACTATCTTATTTAATGATAGCAATAATACTAAAATGATAGCTACCATTTGAATGCTTACTGTATATTATTAGGACTAGTGCTAAAGACTTTACATGCTTTATTCTGTTCTCACAATACCTCTATTCCACCTTTTTCAGTTGAGGTAATTAAGACATTTAATGAGTCTTTTTATACCATTGGTTTCTAACTACTCTGCTGGGATTCTTTTGGAATCTTTCTTGGGGTTCTTTGTAGCAAGGAAAAGGAACAGAAAGAACCATTTTATTTCATCATATGGCTGTACCATATTAATCTAATCTGCCCTTTCCTGTTAGGCATTTAGGTCATTTCCATCATTATAAACAATGCTGACATGAACATCCCTCAGTTAAATTCCTCAAACGAAATTATTGTATAATAAATAAAGATTGTACCAGTGTACTCTAGGCAGTATATATGAGAGTGCTTGTTGCCTTTTTCTGGAAGATAATTTGTGGTTTTCTTGTGGTTAACACAATCATTTTTGTACTTTATAATTTAGAGAATGTGTACCATAAATGTTCTTTTTTTATCATCACTTCAAAGGAACCCCGAAAGTTAAGTTATGCTGAAGTGTGCCAGAAGCCCCCTAAAGAGCCATCTTCAGTTCTTGTGCAGCCACTACGGGAACTTCGCTCTAATGTGGTGTCTCCCACCAAAAATGAAGACAGTGGAGCTCCTGAGAACTCCGTTGAGAAACCACATGAGAAGCCAGAAGCAAGGGCTAGTAAGGATTATTCTGGCTTCCGAGGCAATACAATCCCCAGGGGAGCAGCTGGAAAAATCAGGGAACAGAGACGCCAGTTTAGCCATAGGGCTATACCTCAGGGAGTGACTCGACGTAATGGCAAAGAGCAATATGTGCCACCCAGATCACCAAAGTAAAAAACAACAAAACTATTCAAAAACTTCTCTCTCTTCCCATTAAACTTGAGCTGTGGCTATATTGAACTGTTTTGGAGGGGAGGGGGTAGCCAGGAAGGAAACAGGAGAAAGTACATCCTTAAATCATTATGGATTTTGGAGTTGTGAGTGATAGGATCCCAAAATTCATCTCTAATGTGATTTTTAAATGCTGGAGGATTCCAATCAGTATAAATATATATATATATATACACACACATATATAAAATATAATTTTTCTATTTTTGTTTTTGGTTTTAATTTGCAGAGATTTGCTGCCAGGAATCAATTTTGAGGGTTCAGATTTAGCTTGGAGGGAAAAAAAAAGTATACATCCTTCAGTATAGGAGATGAGGGAATGAGAGAAAATATTTTTTGAAGAAGCATTTCTGTAAAATTAGAAATTACTTTTTTTAATCTATTTAAAGTTTGGCTTGAAGAATGCCGTTTCTGACTATATGGCCTTGTATTGCAAAGCAGATCAGTGGCTGGGGTGCCTGTTGTGGGTGTGAGTGTGTACAAGAGCGATTGAAGCCAAATCTGTTGTCATGTTAGTAAATGATTTGAAAACTGAATGTAATACTTGAGTAGATTTTTTTTTTTTCTAGTTTGAAATTTAGTCTCTGTCTTTTTGACCTTACTAATACTTCATTCAACAAGCTGTAAAATGATTGTACCTGGAGATGTGACTACCAATCAGTTTGACACTCAAGGAAAGGGGGTTATTAAAAAAATTGAAAATTTCATCTTGGACCTCAGTGCATAGGCCAAATGGATTTCAGAGGTTTAAACTTCCCTGTGATTCCCCCCCAACACCCCCAAAATGAGAAACAAACATTTTTTTCTTACTCCATATGTTACTCTCTGTTCTTTGCCCACTCACAAAAGCAAGATAACCAACTACCTACTGAAGTGTATGTTTGTAATTGCTTTGACCAGTCTAGTCAAATCATATAAATTGTTCTAAATTTCAGAATTGAACGTTGAAGTATTTACTCTTCTGTTCACACATTTAGAATTTTAGCTCCCAAGATGGTAGGGCAGACTGACCCTACAGTAATTTATTTGTTGTTAATGTTAAAGATGAAACATAGTAACTGACTCTTAAGTGTTAAATAATGTAGAAGTAAAATATTTTTTTAAAAAAGGCTTAATTTAGAGGGGTACTTATTTCTGTTTACAATGTATATTTATCACCTTCCTTTCCTCCTATTCTCCCCCCACACCCAAAAAGTATAGTTTGGAATTCACTGAAACAATACCAACAAGTCATGAGATTTTTTAGTAAAGATGAGAAAGATGGTTGAAGAAAATTAATGCGTAATTTCTCAGTGAATAAAGTTGTAGCTCTCATATACTAAATAGACAAGTTTACATGGTGTTATTTAGAAAACGGCTAAAATATTAAAAACTGTGTTGTGTTCATCTGTTTTAAGTCATACCATGTTCAGAGTTCTATGTAAGGTGGGTTTTATTTTTCTTTTAAGGATAGTTTGTAATAGTAAGAACTGTCCCATATGTTAGTAAATTACATATGTACAAATTGAAACTGTAAATTGTGGACACTGGAAAGCACCATTGTGACATAGAGTAAACATCTTAGTAATATATTAAAGTGAATGTAAATGGTGGTTAAAATTATATTACTGTGAAATTCATCTTCCAACTCTAAGTTAAGCTTTGGAGATATATATTAGTGGTTAACTGTTAAGAGCTTTGAAAACACTGCACATATCTGTATAAGCCAGAATTACTATTTCTTTGACTTATTATTAGCTTGGCAGTTACTTTTGATTTGGTTGTTTTATGACATGGTATACTGTATTTACTCAGTTTGAAACTATTCATTTCTACACACTATTTTTAAAAATTGCCTACTAGGTGAAACATAACAATATAACTACCTGTGCTGAAATTTGGGGGAAGTTTAGGTCCTTTAAAAAAATATATTAATCATTGACTACATCTATGATAAAAGTGCTTATTTTGGTTTACTAAGATAATGCAGTTGGTGGAAATGATAAACATTTTAAGTGTTAACATCCTTTAACTGCATTGGATTTCAGAGAATAAACATTTTGTAAAAATCACTTGGCAAGGATTATAAACTTAATTACTGCACTTAAAATGAAACATTACTTTTTTTTAAACAATGTGTCACAAATGTAGGCCTGTATTACTTGTATGCTTGTGTGACTTACTGTTAGTCCACCAACTTCTAAAAATTTAAAGGCTGTAAGTGAAATACAAGAGCCTTCTTTTAGAAGAAAGCAGGTATATTTTTGCTTTTTCTTAACGTTATTGAAAGTAGAAATTTAATTTGAAGATATAACCTTTAAAAATTTCTTACTAAGACAATGTTTTTAATTTAATTTGCCTCATTACATCTAGTAGTTCCCATTTGATGGGATGTATAGGGAAGAGTGAGAGAGAGTGAGTGTGTATGTATGTGTGTGTAATATTTATATATATTCACAGTATGTATTTAGCATTTATTTTATTACAGCAGATTTAAAGTTTGTATCTAAATAATGCCTGTGAGTTGTGTGAAGCTCTTGGCTTTTTTCCAACATTACTTTGTAACTAATGAGGGTGGATGTTCATTGTAGTTTATTTATTTGGTTCTTTAGATGGAGGAATTTAAATAATCAAATTTTTCTCTTCACCCTTATGACTTGACATTTCCTTGGTCTGTTGGAGGCTAAAAGTAGGTATAAATGATACTGAATGTTTGGTATAGTGATACTCTGCTATAGTTCTTAATGCATGAAGAGAACAAGAGTCACAAAAGTTCACCACCTTGCACTTCATAGAGAAGGTACATAGAGACATTGCAAAACCTGTCTCCATTTGCTATCCTGATAATTAAGGTTTTCATAATACCTAGGGCCTGTCTCTGAGTAATTTTAATTTTGCCAAATACACTGACATTTAAAATAGTGATCCATCTAAATGTTTTTCAACTGGATTTTGAGGAAGGTAAGAGCTTTCGATAATAAGGGTTTGTTGTGGTAGTTGTCTTATGTGCTGAATTTGCAGATGATCAGATGCTATGCAGAATTATGATTTATTTTTGTTTCCTAAAATTAAGATAGCTTGAATATTATTTCACATTCCTTTTTCTTTTTTAAATAAACAGGTTTGCTTTGGAAAGGCTTAATGATGGAATGTTAGCATCTTCACTATGGTAAAGGAGAACAAAAAGAATGTTGCTGGAACATAAAATAGTATTTAAAAGTTAATGAACACTTCTAGTTTTATTAGTTATGGCCTTAATAATTAGTCTCTTGGCTTAAATGTCCACTGGTTTTACTTTGACGCAGTTGAACAACACCAGGGTTAAGTCTCTGGTATTTAGGCTGGCAATATATTAACCATATTTTAAAAGTACCATTTTTTTTTTTTTACAAAAAAGATAAAACTCAAAAGAGAACAGTGTATTCCTTTTGAGGGGCTTTTATAAATTATTAACTATAATATATGATGGATTTTTTCCTAATTTTTTATATTTCCTTACAATTTTGGTGGCCATTAATTTAACTTTAGGCTTTTGGTCATATGCTAGTCTGAGCTTCCAAAAAGATACATACATGTTTCACTTCTCATTAGCTGAATGAGGGTATTTTAAGAAGTTGAAAGAGAATTTATTTTCAAGTTGTGAGTAAATTCTCTTTTGAAATTCACCTGATTATTAAATAACTTAAAGTTTATTTTTAAAAGCTGACAACTTTTTATGAATCTTTGAGCTAACAGTTCCTAAAAGCGTAATTCTGATATTAATGGGCTGTGTATTAAATGGTTTTATTTTCAGTTTTGCAGCATAGAACACTGTTGAAATATCCATGTCAACTTGGTTTTTTTAACCTAATTCGGGTGTCTTTGACATCTCTTAAATGTTGGGGGTGGGGGTCAGAGCCAGTTATCCGGCTTCTGCTTTGTCGATTGCTTAGATTTGTTCCTGTTGTCAAAACTGTCGCCCCCAAAATTGGTGTGACACATGCTCATGCATAAAATGTTAAAATGTATTTGTATTTGTTTTCAACATCGCCAAGGTGCTATGGGAAATTAAAGTAACAAAATTAGAAAAAAAAAATAAAGTTATTAAAAAGCAGGACTGGTTTCCTTTTCTCTAGGTGGTGTATGTCTAATGACTACTTCTGTCTGCCTTTCAATATTATATGTTGCCCTCGCTAATACTATTATTATTACTGTCTAAGCTGTTTTTTGGATGATGAGGGCAGTGGGAAGTAATGGTGTTTCAAGTAAAACAAGGGCAGAGAGACAAGATACAGCTTTATGATCCTGGAGTTTTCTTTTAGTATCAGAAGCAGTGATGAAAGGGGGAAAAAACGCTGGGCACGGTGGCTCTCGCCTGAAATCCCAGCACTTTGGGAGGCCAAGGTGGGTGGATCACCTGGGGCCAGGAGTTCAAGACCAGACTGGCCAACATGGTGAAATCCCGTCTTTATTAAACATAAAAAAATTAGCTGGAGGTGGTGGTGGGCACCTATAATCCCAGCTACTCGGGAAGCTTAGGAGAATCGCTTGAACCTGGAAGGTGGACATTGCAGTGAGCCAAGATCATGCCATTGCACTCTATCCTGGGTGACTAATGAAAGTCCGTCTCAAAGGGGAAAAAAGGCTGGGTGCAGTGGCCGTGTAATCCCAGGGCATTTCAGGGGCCGAGGTGCGTGAATCACCAGAGACTGAGTTCAAGACCAGCCTGGGCAATATAACAACCTAGAGGGTGAGGCAGGAGGATTGCCCGAGCCCAGGAGTTCAAGGCTGCAGTGAGCTATGATTGTGTCAGTGCACTGAACCCTGGGAAAAAGAGTAAGACTCCATCTCCAAAAATATATATGTGTGTATATATATATATGGTGGTTGGGGGACAGGAATCATGGTAATGTGTAGCTTAAAAACTGTACCTTCATGGAACAGGTTGTGGCTTGATTTGAGTATGTGCATGTCAAGCCCAGCTAGAGGCTTTTTGGGGCTTTTCAGAGGGAAAATTGACCAGGAAATTTAAATGAGGGGTTTTTTTTTGTTTGTTTTGTTTCTGTTTGAGACCGAGTCTTGCTCTCGTTGCCCAGGCTGGAGCGCAATGGCACGATCTCGGCTCGGTACAACCTCAGCTTCGTGGCCCGAGTTTTGGTTTTTTAAAAATGCTTCATTTTAAAGCAAAATGGAAAAGCTGAGTCAGTCTCTGGCTTTTTAACAGGTATCTGTAAATTATTGTGACACCTTTTACTGAACATATATTGCTAAAAAATAGTGGAGTAGCGAGGCGTGGTGGCTCATGCCTGTAATCCCAGCACCTTGGGAAGCCGAGACGGGTGGATCAACTGAGGTCAGGAGTTCGAGACCAGCCTGACCAACATGGTGAAATCCTGTCTCTACTAAAAATACAAAAATGAGCCCAGCATGGTGGCTCACGTCTGTAATCCCAGCTACTCTGGAGTCTCAGGCACGAGAATCGCCAGGAGGTGGAGGTTGCAGTGAGCAGAGATCGTGCCCCTGCACTCCAGCCTGGGCAACAGAGTGTCTCAAAAAAAAAAAAAAGGGTGTTTCATGGCTACTCTGCCACAGTTTATTCTTGAATTAAGTGAATCTTTTTTTAATGGTAGAACTTTTTTGTGGGTTTTTTTTTTTTTAGATAGAGTCACTCTCGCCCAGTCTGGAGTACAGAGGTGGGATCCCAACTCGCTGCACCCTCCGCCTCCCAGGTGCAACCGATTCCCTTGCCTCAGCCTCCCAAGTAGCTGGGATTACAGGCACATGCCACCACGCCTGGCTGATTTTTGTCTTTTTAGTAAAGATGGGATTTCGCCATGTTGTCCAGGCTGGTCTCAACTCCTGCCCTCAAGTGATTCGCCTGCCTCAGCCTCCCAAAGTGCTGGGATTACTGGCGTGAGCCACTATGCCTGGCCAGTGATAGAACTCTTTTAAGTCTATGAATGTGGCCTAATTTCAAATTATATTCTCAGAAATATTTACTATTCTGCCAAGTTACGTAGTTTGGATATGTATGTAGATACACCTTAAGGTAACAGATTTAATATGAGCATTCAGTTTAATAATTACCTAGCTCTTCAGCATTGCCTTTAGCTAAACCTTTAATTTGGAAATGAGCAATTATTTATCTTAACAAAGATGGCTAATGTCAGTGAGCAAAGTGGTGCTGGTAATGACAGGTTTACGGGGATAAGTGCTAACAAAGCCTTAAGGGGCTGATGTCAGTGTTTTAATATGTTTATTTGGCCAAGATATGAGGGGTGCATAACTTAAATTTTATATAAAGAGCACAGTATTCTTTATAGTGGACCCAAAACTAAATTGGTAAACTCAGGTAGGCTCTCGTGTTGTATTTAAAATGAGTGATTTTGCAAAGAGTTTCATTACAGATACCTTATATTTAACTACACTTCTTGTTAGAAAATATTAATCTAAATATTATGCCTTCAAGTTTTAATTATATACCTGGAAGTTTTTTTATTTCCTTTTTTTGTTGTTGTTGCTCATTCACCATCATACTCTGATATACCTGGAATTTTTTAAATGAAAAGTTCTTACCAGTTACTATTAAAGAATTATGCAGTTTCTTAAAACCATAGTGTTTTTAGTTTGTACGAGAATTTTAAGGAATTGGAATGTTTTCACTTTTTTAATATTGTTCCCAAATGAGCACCCCCAGTTTCTTAACTTTTTATTTAAAAGAAGGTCTCACTCTGTCACCCAGGCTAGAGTGCAGTGGCACAGTTGTGGCTCACTGTTCCCTCGAACTCCTGGGTTCAAGCAGTCCTCCCACCTCAGCCTCCCCGGTAGCTGGGGCACATGCCACCATGCCCGGCTAGTTTTAAATTTTTTTTATTTAATTTTTTACTTATTTTGAGATAGTCTTGCTCTGTTGCACAGGCTGGAGTACAGTGACACAGTCATGGCTCACTGCAGCCTCGAATTCCTGGATTCAAGTAATTCTCCCACCTCAGCCTCCCAAGTAGCTGGGACTACAGGTGTGTGTCACATCAGCTGATATTTATTTACTTATTTTTGTTGTTTGTTTGTAGAAATTGTCTCACTCTTGCCCAGGCTGGTCTCAAATTCCTGGGCTCAAGCGGTCCTACTGCTTTGGCTTCCCGAAGTGCTGGTATTACAGGTTGAGCCACTGCACCTGGCCCTAGTTTAGCTTTTAAAATGCATTTTTTAGGCAGCCGTTCTGCAGGTCTTTGATTAAGTTCTAATTTGCTATTTTGCATTCTAAATTATGCCTAAAATAACTATCATCCTGTCAAAACTGAGGGTATTGACAGCATTGGAGTGAATCATGATGGAGTGTTCATTTAATTAGTATTTATTGTATGCTATGTTCCAGACAGTGCTAGGCAGCAAAAATAGATAGGATTCCTGCCCTTATGGTGCTTAGCATGAAAAAGTCAGTCATAAATAATTGCCAAGTTTAGAACAATAGTAAATATGACAGATGCAGTCTGACAGTCTATGAGATTGAAGTAGAGGACAGTGCAAGAAGGAATGCTTGGAGAAACTGAGAGGACATACATCTGAAAGAGTAGGAGTCAATTATATGGGCAGGTAGAGGGTGCCCTTAGATGTGAGGGAACAACCTATATCACTTTATGGAAGAATTATAAGCCCCGCAGCCATAGCATGGGGAATATTGTTCCATCTTCTAAGATAAGGCTGGAGAAGTAGGTAAGAGCCAAACTACTGGGATCTGAAGTGTGCATTTTGGTATTGATACAGGGTGTCACTCTGTCACCCAGGCTGGAATGCAGTGGTGCCACCACGGCTCACTAGGCCTCTACCTCCTGGACTCAGGCAACCTCCTGTCTCAGCCTCCTGAGTAGCTGGGACCACAAGTGCACACCGTCACCAGCCCTGGGTTTTTTGTTTTGTTTTGGTTTTCTGGAGACATGCTCTTGTTTTGTTGTTAGGGCTCAAGCGATCCACCCGCCTCAGCCTCCCAAAGTGCTGGAATTAGAGGCATGCACCACCCTGCCCATCCTTCAAAACCAATCCTTTAAAACCCAGTAGTTAATCTGTAGTATAGGGTGGTTTTAATTAAATAAAATTTTCAGCCAGTTTTAAATGTGACTGTTAGGGACAGGCCTAAATGTTATATCCACCACTTTTTTTCTTTCTTGATTCTTGTGTCCTTAACCCTATTCATCATTCTCTTTCCCACCTGGACAGTCTCCAAGTCACCACTATTGTGCTCAGCATATGATACCATTCAAGACTTAATGTTTCCAGTCCTCACCAGTAAGGTCTCCCACCTACTGTAGACGAATAAAAGCATTATGTTTGTCATGACTGTTTATTACCTCTTAAAATTTTTTTTCTTCATTATCGATTTACCATTTTTCCGTGGATCCAAAAAAGACTGATAATTCATGCCTGCTTAAGCAAACCAGTTGTGTCCAGAAGTAATAAACCCATCCTATAAATATGTCTTGAAAGTTGTGGAATTTGCATGTCCATCAAGCCTTTTCATTATCCCCGGCCGGTCAAGGTGGCTCACACCTGTAGTCCCAACACTTTGGGAATCCAAGGTGGGTGGATCACTTAAGACCAGGAGTTCAAGACCAGCCTGGCCAACACAATGAAACCCTGTCTCTAAAAAATTTGCTGGGCATGATGGCATGTGTCTCAATCCCAGCTAGTCGATACATTACTCTGATACACTGAGGCATGAGAATCACTTGAACCCGGGAGACAGAGGTTGCAGTGAGCCAAGATCATGTCACTGCACTCCAGCCTGGGTGACAGAGTAAGATTCTGTCTCAAAAAAAGGCCTTTTTGCCCACCTTGAAGGAAATTATAGGTGTACCATAGCCAGCTCTGCAACTGGTCCTGGTGTATTCAGGCAGGTAATTTTTGTTTGTTTGTTTTTGTTTTGTTGTTGAGATGGAGTTTCACTCTTGTCACCCAGGCTGGAGTGCAATGGTGCGATCTTGGCTCACTGCAATCTCTGCCTCCTGGGTTCAAGCGATTCTCCTGCCTCAGCCTCCTGAGTAGTTGGGATTACAGGCACATGCCACCACGCCTGGCTAATTTTTTGTCTTTTTAGTAGAGACAGGGTTTTGCCATGTTGCTCAGGCTGGTCTTAAACTTCTGACCTCAGGTGATCCGCCTGCCTCAGCCTCCCAAAGTGCTAGGATTACAGGCGTGAGCCACCACACCCAGCCACTAGTTGTTAAATCTAGATGATGAGATGTGTACGCAGGTTTGATTATCTGTTTGGAAATAGTTTCAAATAAAAAAATGTTAAAAGTTTAAAGGGGTCTTTGGTTTCCAGTCTGGCATGTAAGAATCTTGGAGGTTGGCACTTCATCCTAACAAGTCAAAAACTGAATTAACTGGCCAGGCACAGTTGCTCATGTCTATCATCCCAGCACTTTAGAAGGCCGAGGCGGGTGGATCACGAGCTCAGGAGATCGAGACCATCCTGGCCAACATGGTGAAACCCCGTCTCTACTAAAAATACAAAAAAATTAGCTGGGCATGGTGGCGCACACCTGTAATCCCAGCTACTTGGGAGGCTGACGCAGGAGAACTGCTTAAACCCGGGAGGCAGAGGTTGCAGTAAGCCAAGATCGCGCCACTGCACTACAGTCTGGTGACAGAGTGAGACTCCTTATCAAAAAAAAAAAAAGCTGGATGTGGTGATGCACACTTGTAATCCCAACTATTCTGGAGTCCCAACTACTCTGGAGCCTGGAAGGATCACTTGAGCCTGGAAGATGGAGATTGCAGTGAGCCAAGATCCCACCACTGCACTCCAGCCTGGGGGATACAGCAAGACTGGCTCAAAACAACAACAAAAACTCTGCTCTGCAAAAGAGACTGTTGAGAGAAAAATACAAGCCACAGACTGGGGGGAAAATTGCAAAAGATATATCTGATAAGCAACTGTTACCTAGTATATACAAAGAACTTAAAAAAATTTCTTTTTAGTTAGCTGGGTGTGGTAGTGTGTACCTGTAGTCCCAGCTACTTGGGAGAGTGAGGTGGGAGGATCACTCAAGCCTGGGAGTTTGAGGCTATAGTCCACTACAGCCTAGGTGACAGAGCTAGACCCTGTCTCAAAAAAAAAAATTAAAAAGTGAACCAAAGACTTTAACAAACACCTTGCCAAAAAAGACATACGTATGGAAAATAAGGATCTGAAAAAGGTGCTCCATATTATGTCATCAGGAAAATGCAAATTAAAACCAGATACTGCTACACCTAATGAAAATAGCTAAAATTCAGAACACTGACACCACCAAATGCTAGCAGAATGTGGAGCAACATGACTTCTCATTTATTGCTGGTGGGAATGCAAAATGGTATAGCCACTTTGGAAGACCATTTGACAGTTCTCCACAAAACTAAACATAACACTATATGGGATCTAACAATCATATTCCTTAGTATGTACCCAAAGGAGTTGAAAATATGTTCACACAAAAACCTGTACATGGATGTTCATAGCAGCTTTATTCAAAATTATCAAAACTGAGAAGCAACATTCAGCAGGTGAATGGATCAATAAACTGTGGTACATCCAGTTAGTGTTATTTAGCACTAACAAGGAATGAGCTATCAAGCCATGAAGACATGGAAAAAATGTAAATGCATATTATGAAATGAATGAGGCCAATCTAAAAAGGCTACATGCTGTAAGATTCCAACTTATGACATTCTGGAACAGGTAAAACTACAGAGACAGCGAAAAGAGCAGGGATTGCCAAAGGTGAAGAGTGAGGAATGGGTGAATGGGTGGAACACAGAGGATTTCCAGAGCAGTGAAATTATATATGATACTATAATGGTGGATTCATGTTGGACCATTAGACATTGGTCCAAACCCATAGAATGTCCAGCACCAAACGTGAAGGCTAATGTAAACTATATTATTTGAATGATAATGATGTGTCAGTGTAGGTTCATCAGGCAGGCAAGGTGGCTCATGCCTGCAATCACGCCTGACCAGCCTGCCTGGGCAACATGGGGAAACCCTGTCTCTACAAAAAATACAAAAAAATTAGCCAGGGCGTGATGCGGTGGCTCACACCTGTAATCCCAGCACTTTGGGAGGCCAAGGTGAGGGGATCACTTGAGGCCAGGAGTTCGAGACCAGCCTGACCAATATGGCAAAACCCTATCTCTGCTAAAAATACAAAAATTGGCCCTGCGCAGTGGCTCACACCTGTAATCCCAGCACTTTAGGAGGCCAAGGCAGGTGGATCACTTGAGGTCAGGAGTTCAAGACCAGTCTGGCCAACATGGTGAAACCCTGTCACTACTAAAAATACAAAAATTAGCTGGGCGTGGTGGTGGGTGCCTGTAATTCCAGCTGCTCAGGAGGCTGAGGCAGGAGAATCACCTGACCCTGGGAGGCAGAGGCTGCAGTGAGCTGAGATCGAGCCACTGCACTCCAGCCTGTGCAACAGGGAGAGACTCGGTCTCAAACAACAACAACAAAAACATTAACTGGGCATGGTGGCTTGTGCCTGTAGTCTCGGCTACTTGGGAGGCTGAGGCAGGAGGATTGCTTGAGCCAGAGAGGACGAGGCTGCAGTGAACCCTGATCATGCCACTGCACTCCAGCCTGGGTGACAGAGAGACCCTGTCTCAAAAAAAAAAAAGGGGGGGGGGGCGGGGGCGGTGGCTCACACCTGTAATCCCAGCACTTTGGGAGGCCAAGACGGGTGGACCACGAGGTCAGCAGATCGAGACCATCCTGGCTGAGGCGGTGAAACCCCGTCTCTACTAAAAATACAAAAAAATTAGCCGTGCATAGTGGCGGGCGTCTGTAATCCCAGCTACTCAGGAGGCTGAGGCAGGAGAATCGCGTGAACCCAGGAGGCGGAGCTTGCAGTGAGCCGAGATCGTGCCACCCGCACTCCAGCCTGGGGAATTGAGCAAGATTCCGTCTCAAAAAAAAAAAAAAAGTAGGTCCATCATTTGTAACAAATGTACCACTCTGCTGCTGGAGGATGTTCAAGAGAAATGTCACATAGGTGAGATGTCTGATAGGTCCACTGAATTTCACAATTAGGTGGTTACTGGTAACCATTACCAAACCGATTCACTAGAGTGTGAGTGGAAGCCTGATTATAAAGAGTTGAAAAGAGGTTAGAAAATAAGCAGAAGGAAGCCAGAGGCCTACTTTAAAAGTTCAGTGATAGAGCTGGAGCTGGATTCAAGTGTGTAATCAATTTTCTTTTTTCGTTTTTTTTTTTTTTTTTCAAGTGTTAGGTATTTCAGTGCTCCACGTGCTCAGAGAAATTTCTCTATTAACAAACTATGGAAATGATCTCTGAAAGTATAGTCTTTTTGTGTGCTTTTCTTCCTTCCTTCCTTCCTTTCTTTCTTTTTCCTTCCTTCCTTCCTTCCTTCCTTCCTTCCTTCCTTCCTTCCTTTCTTTCTTTCTTTCTTTCTTTCTTTCTTTCTTTCTTTCTTTCTTTCTTTCTTTCTTTCTTTCTTTCTTTCTTTCTTTCTTTCTTTCTTTCTTTTCTCTCTTTCTTTCTCTCTTTCTTTCTTTTTGAGATAGGGTCTCACTCTCACCCAGGCTGCAGTGCAGTGGTGCTATCACGACTCACTACAGCCTGAACCTCCTCGCTTGGGCTCAGGTGATCCTCCCGCCTCAACCTGCATTTTTTTAGAGTCGGGGTTTAGCCATGTTGGCCAGGCTGGTCTGAAACTCCTGGGCTCAAGTGATCCACCAGCCTCAGCCTCCCAAAGTGCTGGGATTACAGACATGAGCCACCGCACCTGACTGAAGCACAGTCTTTGTAATCCATCTTCTTACCCTACTAACCCTGTCTCTCCATCTCCCCTCTTCTCTCCAACTTACCCCTCTTATGCCCAGTCTGTTAGCTGTGTGTTGGCTTGTTCCTTAAGTGGGATCTCTCCATGTGACAGGAAAGACTGGCCAGTAGCAGTTATATGTTTACACAGTCCTTGCAGACACTTCCGGATAAGGAAATAATTCTCTTCCCCAGTGTCCATATAGCAAATCTCTTCACGGGACAGATTATCTTCAGCCGTTTCAGGCTTTCATGATGATCATAGCTGCGAGCCCCAGAGATTAAGAGACATGATACTCCTAGCATCTATATATCAAAATTTAGGGATCCTGTACCTGTTATTGGTAAAATCATATTTCCTTGATTTCTGATGAGGCTTTTTTTTTTGAGACAGAGTCTCACTCTGTCACCCAGGCTGGAGTGCAGTGGCAGGATCTCAGCTCACTGCAACCTCCACCTCCCAGGTTCACACCATTCTCCTGCCTGAGCCTCCGGAGTAGCTGGGATTACAGGCGCCTGCCACCGTGCCTGGCTAACTTTTTGTATTTTTTTAGTACAGACGGGGTTTCACCGTGTTAGCCAGGATGATCTCGATCTCCTGACATCCTGATCTGCCCACCTCAGCCTCCCAAAGTGCTGGGATTACAAGCTTGAGCCACCGCGCCTGGCCTGTTTTTTTTGTTTGTTTTTTTTTTTTACTTTATTTATTTATTTTTGAGACAGTTTCGCTCTGTCACCCAGGCTGGAGTGCATTGGAGCAATCTTGACTCACTACAACCTTCGCCTCCCGGATTCAAACAATTCTCCTGCCTCAGCCTCCCAAGTAGCTGGGACTACAGGCGCCTGCTGCCATGCCTGGCTAATTTTTCTTCGTATTTTTTAGTAGAGACGAGTTTTCATTATGTTGACCAGGCTAGTCTCGAACTCCTGACTTTGTGATCCACCTGCCTCGGCCTCCCACAGTGCTGGGATTACAGGCATGAGCCACCGCGCCAGGCCTCTGATGAGTTTTTAAATCTTTTTATATATGTTTGTTAGCCATGTATTATTTCTTACTTATTTTTCCATGAGGTTGTCAGTTTTTGTTTATTGGCAAGCCTCTATATATTCTGAATATTTTGCTATATGTTAAATATACTAAAAAAAATTATTGCCTGTAATGTTTTTACTTTAACTTGTATATAGGGTCTTGTATTTTCTTCTAGTACTATAATAATTTTGGTTTTTAAATTTTAGCTTTTTTTTTTTGAGATGGTGTCTTACTCTGTTGCTCAGGCTGGAGTGCAGTGGCATGATCTCGGCTTACTACAACCTCTGCCTCCTGGGTTCAGTCTCCTGAGCAACTGGGATTACAGGTGCCTGCCACTGTGCCTGGCTAATTTTTGTACTTTTAGTAGAGATGAGGTTTCGCCATGCTGGTCAGGTTGGTCTCGAACTCCTGACCTCAAGTAATCAGTCCGCGTCCGCCTCCCAGAGTGCTGGGATTATAGGCTTGATTCACCATGCCTAGCCTGAATTTTAGCTTTTAAATATATTCAGAGTTTATTTTGGTGCATTATTTATTTCTGAAGAGTCATTTGTTCCAAAACCATTATTGAAAACTCTATCCTTTCTCTCTGATTTGAGGTGCCACCTTTATCACAAAGGAAACTCCCAGTTATTCCTGCATTATTGTTTCTTTACTGTTTACCAATTCTTTATCAATTCTATGTCTATCCTAATAGCTTTCTGCCTTAAATTCTACATCTTTTTGTGTGTGGATTTTGATGTTTAAACAAGCAAGTTGCTCCTATGACTATTCTTTTTTTTTTTTTTTTTTTTTTTTGAGACGGAGTTTCGCTCTGTCGCCCAGGCTGGAGTGCAGTGGCCGGATCTCAGCTCACTGCAAGCTCCGCCTCCTGGGTTTATGCCATTCTCCTGCCTCAGCCTCCCGAGTAGCTGGGACTACAGGCGCCTGCCACCTCGCCCGGCTAGTTTTTTGTATTTTTTAGTAGAGACGGGGTTTCACCGTGTTAGCCAGGATGGTCTCGATCTCCTGACCTCGTGATCCGCCCGTCTCGGCCTCCCAAAGTGCTGGGATTACAGGCTTGAGCCACCGCGCCCGGCCTATGACTATTCTTGTTTAGCATGCCTGGCCACTCCTGTGAATTATTTTATTCAATGTGGATTTTAGAATCACCTACTGAATTTTGTTAAAAAGTATTCTGTTAGGATTTTTATGAATATTGCATTACACTTTTTTTCAAGAGAATTAAATCATTTATTGATTATACATGATAATGGATGATACACAAGCTTCATTCCCATCTATAATTTTATCTGGTACCATTATTCAATTTAGATATATTGCATAGGATGTGCCAACAATCACTTTTATAACCAGTAATTCCATGATTTTGCTTGGGTAATCCCTTTTAATGGTGAACTTCAGGTCACAACAGTAACTATCAGTTCAACTACACCAAGGTTTCCGAAGACAATGGCTTCTCCACCCAAGCAGGTTGTATATAAATTCCAAATAGAACCTGGCATCACCCTGAAGGAATTCTAACTTCACACGGTTGGGGAAATTTACCAGGATGGCTTCAGAGTAGACTAACTTTACACAGCACATTTAAAAAAAGACATTTATTCAGCGTCACGATCAGACTATTACATTTAGCAATCAACAGCATGGGTGCAAAAAAAAAAAAATCTACATTAAAACCCTTTGTTGGAATGCTTTACACTTTCCACAGAACAGAAACTAAAAATAACCTGTTATACAATTAGTCACAAATACAGTCCTCGAATTTTTTGCCCATACACATGAGTATTTGTCTAAAACATGTCTTCTTTGTAGCAGCTAGGCCCTGCCACCACTGTGCTTGGCTGAGTTCACAAATCTGTTGTAACCTGTAGCTTCCCTGTCACTTCTCTGGCTCTCCTCTCCTGCTAAGATTTGTTTCCTAATTGAAATCTTCCGCCACTGCCATAGCTACTGCTGCTCCTGGAACCGCCATAGCCACCTTGGTTTCATGGTTTTGCAAAGTATTGGCCTCCACCGCCATAGGGGCCAGAGCTTCTGCCTCCAAAATTTCCTCCCTTCATGGGTCCAAATTTGAAGACTGATTGTTGTAATTGCCAAAATCATTGTAGCTTCCACCACCTCCAAAATTGCTTCCATCATTACCAAATCCATTATAGCCATCCCCACTGCCACCATATCCACCACCACCACGGCTGCCACCAAAGCCACCATGACCGCTGAAGTTTCCTCCACGACCGAAGTTGTCCTTCCCACCGAAACCACCTCCATGACCACCACCCAAAGTTTCCAGAAGCACTTCGACCTCTTTGGCTGGATGAAGCACTAGCCATCTCTTGCTTTGACAGGGCTTTCCTAATTTCACAGTTGTGGCCATTCACATTATGGTATTTCTGAATGACAATCTTATCCACAGAGTCATGGTCGTCAAAGGTTACAAAGGCAAAGCCCCTTTTCTTGCCACTGCCTTGGTCAGTCATGATTTCAATCACTTCAATTTTTCCACACTGTTCAAAATAATTTCTTAGGTGATGTTCTTCAGTGTCTTCTTTAATGTTACCAACAAATATCTTTTTCACAGTTAAGTGGGCACCTGGTCTTTGAGAATCTTCTCCTGAGACAGCTCTCTTTGGTTCCACAACTCTTCCATCCATGTTGTGTGGCCTTGCATTCATGGCTGCATCCACCTCCTCCACAGTGGCATATGTGACAAACTCAAAGCCCCTGGAACGCTTGGTGTTTGGATCTCTCATTACCACACAGTCTGTGAGTGTTCCCCATTGCTCAAAGTGGCTCCTCAGGCTCTCATCGGTTGATTCAAAGCTCAGACCTCCAACGAAGAGCTTCCTCAGCTGTTCGGGCTCTTTAGGAGACTCTGACTTAGACATGATGGCAGGGAGAAGATAGACTTTAACGATGCTTCTTCGGCGACGTCCATGGGCAGAAAGTCACTGTTTTTTTTTTTTTTTTTTTTTTTTTTGAGATGGAGTCTCACTCTCTCGCCCAGGCTGGAGTACAGTGGCGCGATCTCAGCTGACTGCAACCTCCACATCTCAGGTTCCAGCTATTCTCCTGCCTCAGCCTCCAGAGTAGCTGAGATCACAGGTGTGCACCACTATACCTGGCTAATTTTTGTATTTTTAGTACAGATAGGGTTTTGTCATGTTGGCCAGGCTGATCTTGAACTCCTGACCTCAGGTGATCCATCTACCTCAGCCTCCCAAAGTGCTGGGATTACAGGCGTGAGCCACTGCACCCAACCTGCATTGCACTTACAGGAAGTTTTTTTTTTTCCTTTTGAGACAAAGTTTCACGCTTGTTGCCCAGGCTGGAGTGCAATGGCATTATCTTGGCTCACCACAACCTCTGCCTCCTGAGTTCAAGTGATTCTTCTGTCTCAGCCTCCTGAGTACTCCTGAGTAGCTGGAATTACAGGCATGTGCCACCACGCCTGGCTAATTTTGTATTTTTAGTAGAGACAGAGTTTCTCCATTTTGGGCAGGCTGGTCTGGAACTCCCAATCTCAGGTGATCCACCAGCCTCGGCTTCCCACTGTGCCTGGCCATGGAAATTTTAGGACAACTGACTTGATAAAATATTGAGCCTTGCCACTAAAAAACATGCACGAGGCCGGGTGCGGTGGCTCAAGCCTGTAATCCTAGCACTTTGGGGGGCTGAGACGGGCGGATCACGAGGTCAGGAGATCAAGACCACCCTGGCTAACATGGTGAAACCCCGTCTCTACTAAAAAATACAAAAAACTAGCTGGGCGAGGTGGTGGGTGCCTGTAGTCCCAGTAAACCTGGAAGGCGGAGCTGGAAGTGAGCTGAGATCCGGCCACTGCACTCCAGCCTGGGCAACAGAGGGAGACTCCATCTCAAAAAAAAAAAAAAAAAAAAAAATGCACGTTTATATTACCATTCATCATTCAGACTTATTTTTTGTGTACATTAATCAGCCTTCCCTTCTGATTTCTTGGTTTTTAGACTTGTAGCTTTTTAGTGTGTCTTGATATCAGGTCAGGCAAAGCCCCCTTTTCTATCTCTTATTTTTTGACTTTCTTTGAACATTTCATCTTCTGTTTGAACTTTAGAATCAGCTTGTCAAGTTACGATTTTTAAAAATTACAACGAGGCCAGGCTCATACCTGTAATCCCAGCACTTTGGGAGGCCGAGGCTCGTGGATCACCTGAGGTCAGGAGTTCAAGATCAGTCTGGCCAACATAGTGAAACCCCATCTCTACTAAAATCACAAAAATTAGCCGGGAATGGTGGTGCAAGTCTGTAGTCCCAGCTACTTGGGAGGCTGAGGCGGGAGAATTACTTGAACCTGGGACGCAGAGGTTGCAGTGAGCTGAGATTGCACCACTGCACTCCAGCCTGGGTGACAGAGCGAGGCTGTGTCTCAAAAAAAAAAAAAAAAAAAATTAGCTGGGTACGGTGGTGTTGCCTGCAGTCCCAGCTACTAGGGAGGCTGAGGCAGGAGAATCGCTTGAAACTAACCTGGGAGGCAGAGGTTGTAGTGAGCCGAGATCACGCCACTGCACTCCAGCCTGATTGAGGCCTTGTCTCAAAAAAAAAAAAAAAGAAAAGAGATTTGATAAATATTGTATTGATTTTTACTGATTAAGTTTTAAAGTACTGATACCTTCATGATGTTGAGTCTTCTAGAAATGGGTAGTTATTCATTTAGGTATTCTTTTTCTGTTTGTTTTTCAGCTAGGTCTTCTTTTAGATTAGTTGATAATAGATTAGTTTTTTCATATAGGTCTATACATTTCTTGCTAGGGATATTTCTATTTATGTTATATTTTGTTATAACTATGAATGCGTTTTGCCTTTCAATGGCAATTACTATAAGACAAGAAAGTTACTTATTTTTGGGCCTGGGTGCGGTGGTTCACGCCTGTAATCCCAGCACTTTGGGAGGCCGAGGCAGGCAGATCACGAGGTCAGGAGATCGAGACCATCCTGGCTAACATGGTGAAACCCCGTCTCTACTAAAAATACAAAAAAATTAGCCAGGTGCGGTGGGGGGGTGCCTGTAGTCCCAGCTACTTGGGAGGCTGAGGCAGGAGAATGGCGTGAACCTGGGGGGCGGAGCTTGCAGTGAGCCGAAATCGTGCCACTGCACTCCAGCCTGGGCGACAAAACGAGACTCCATCTCAGAAAAAAAAAAGACAAGAAAGTTACTTATTTTTATATGTTGACCTAATTTTAAGCTACCTTATACAACTCCCATTAATATTCTGTAGAACTAGAATTTAAACTCTATATGAATGTGGACCTTATTCAAACACTGTATCCCTAGCACCTAGGCAATGCCTAATATGTTACTTTAACTTAAGACATATTTTATTTATTAATTTTTTTTGAGACAGACTCTCGCTCTGTCACCCAGGCTGGAGTGTAGTAGTGTGATCTTGGCTCACTGCAACCTCAGCCTCCCGGGTTCAAGCAATTCTCTGTCCCAGCCTCCCAAGTAGCTGGGATTACAGGCGCCTGCCACCATGCCCAGCTAACTTTTGTATTTTTAGTAGAGACAGGGTTTTTACCATGTTGGCCAGGCTGGTCTTGAACTCCTGACCTTGTGATCTGCCCACCTTGGCCTCCCAAAGTGCTGGGATTACAGGTGTGAGCCACCGAGCCCGGCCACTGATATATATTTTAATGAATGAATGATGGCATTTTAGTTGATTCTGTTGCATTTTCTGGATAGACAATTTTTCCAATTTTTCAACTATTGTAATCATGAGACTTGGTAGAGATTGCTCTGAAATTCATATTCTGAAGTACCCTTTCTTCTATGTATACATCAATATTAGATAAAACAGAAAAAGGTAAAGTTACACAGCTATGACATGCAGAAACAAGAACTATTTCTTTGTACTTAAAACAGTGTTTAGAGGCTGAGTAGGGTGGTTTGTGTTTGTAATCTCAGCACTTTGAGAGGCCAAGATGGGAGGATTGCTTGAGCCCAAGAGTTTGAGAACAGCCTGGGCAACATAGGGAGACCCCTGTCTCCACAAAAAGTAAAAAAATTAGCCAGGCTTGAGTCTGGGAGTTTAAGGCTGCAGTGAGCTATGATCGCGCCACTGCACTGAAGACTGGCTGACAGTAAGACTCTGTCTCTAAAGGAAAAAAAAAATGCTTATTTGGAGAAATAATCCCTGAAAACTTTTCAAATTTGATAAAGAATATTAATGTGCACATTCAAGGTCAATTAACTCCAAGAAGAATAAACTCAAAGAGATCCACACCTAGGAACATTATGGTCAAACTGCCAAAAGACAAAAACAAAGACAGAATATTGAATGCAGCAAAAAAAAAAAAAAAAAAAAAAAAAAAAAAAAAAAAAAAAAAAAAAAAGCAACTCATCATGTATAAGGGATCTGCAACAAAATTAATAACTGACTTCTCATCAGTGCAAGGTCAGAAACATGAACATCCATCTGAAAGGTCTGTCTCCAAGGTCCCTTAGAGCAACCCATACAACAAACAGGCTGCATCACTACCAGGGAAGCTGCTGTTTGCAGCCATTGCACACTGGGCCCCCATGAGGAAAGGAACTCAGTCGGCTTAATTGGCTGCAGGTTTCGTTTTTTTTTGAGACGGAGTTTCGCTCTTGTTGCCCAGGCTGGAGTGCAATGGCGCGATCTCTGCTCACTGTAGTTCTCTGCTCACTGCAACCTCCGCCTCCCGGGTTCAAGTGATTCTTCTGCCTCAGCCTCCTGAGTAGCTGGGATTACAGGCGTCCACCACCACGCCCGACTAATTTTTGTATTTTTATTTATTTTTATTTTTATTTTTTTGAGAGGGAGTCTGGCTCTGTCGCCCAGGATGGAGTGCAGTGGCCGGATCTCAGCTCACTGCAAGCTCCGCCTCCCAGGTTTACGCCATTCTCCTGCCTCAGCCTCCCAAGTAGCTGGGACTACAGGCACCAGCCACCTCGCCCGGCTAGTTTTTTGTATTTTTTTAGTAGAGACGGGGTTTCACCGTGTTAGCCAGGATGGTCTCGAACTCCTGACCTCGTGATCCGCCCGTCTCGGCCTCCCAAAGTGCTGGGATTACAGGCTTGAGCCACCGCGCCCGGCCCTAATTTTTGTATTTTTAGTAGAGACAGGGTTTCACCATGTTGGCCAGGCTGACCTAGCATTCTTTTTTTTTTTCTTTTATTGAGACGGAGTCTCGCTGTGTCACCCAGGCTGGAGTGCTGTGGCAGGATCTCAGCTCACTGCAAGCTCCGCCTCCCGGGTTCACGCCATTCTCCTGCCTCAGCCTCCCGGGTAGCTGGGACTCCAGGCGCCGCCACGTCGCCCGGCTAGTTTTTTGTAGTTTTTAGTAGAGACGGGGTTTCACCGTGTTAGCCAGGATGGTCTTGATCTCCTGACCTCGTGATCCGCCCGTCTTGTCCTCCCAAAGTGCTGGGATTACAGGCTTGAGCCACCGCGCCCGGCTGACCTAGCATTCTTAACCTCAGGTGATCCACTTGCCTCGGCCTCCCAAAGTGCTAGGATTACAGGCATGAGTCGCCGCTCCCGGCCTGCCATTGTCTTAAAACTGAAACAGAAACAGAGAGCTCCTGGCAGATAGGACCAGGAGTCACAGTGAAGGAGGTGGTCTGTGATTAGGTTTTTATAAATGGGCAGGTATTAATCAGGGGAAATGGAGTAAAGGACACGACTGGAGTAAAGGACACGACAGACATACATGGGAAAAAGTAAGGCCTGGGGCCCCTAAAAACTTGCTCGAGAGTAAAGGTAAATGCTATGTGTCCACACTACTGTGGTAAAGCCGACGGTCCACATACCATGAGCCCATTTCGCAGCGGGGAAATTCGGGTGGTGGGCTTGGGCCCGTCGTTCTGGTAACTCCCCAGTAGAGGGCGCCATAAGCATGTGCGTCCTCAGCCTGACTGGGCTGTGGAGGCGGTGCGTCCTCCTGGCCCGGGGGCGGGGCCGTCGCGCTCACGTGACCTTTGCTGATGGCGGCGGCGGTGGTGGCGGCGGTGCTGGTGGCGCTCGGCGGCCGGAGCCGGATCCTGTAGCCGGGTGTGGGCCCGCGTCGGTCCTTCCCTCCTTCGGCCCCCTCTCTTGTCTTCCGGAGTGTGGCTGGCGGAGCCGGGATGGCGGAACGAGGCCTGGAGCCGTCGCCGGCCGCGGTGGCGGCGCTGCCGCCTGAAGTGCGGGCGCAGCTGGCGGAGCTGGAGCTGGAGCTCTCGGAGGGTAGGAGCCGGGCGGGGGAGAGGGCGCCCGGGGCCCTGCGGATCGCTGCGACTCGGGAGACAGGTCCCCGCCGCGCGCCCTGGCGGCCGTGCGGCGAGGGGGACGAGGGTGCAGAGAACCTGGCCTGGCACTGCACGACCGTCTTCCCTCCTCTCCCACCCCACTAAGTGGTTTCCTGTGGCTTTCATTGTTTTCCCATGAAGGGGACTAAGTAAGGGCTTGTGGGAGAGGTCCTCCCGGGCCCACACTGCTTCTGCGCTTCCTGCCCCCCAAAACCCGAGACAAAGCTGCGCCCTCCCGCTTCTGCCCAGGCGTCTGGGCCAGGTGGGTGAGGGGGAGGGCTGCGAGGAGGGTGGCTGACAGCTTTCTCCTTTCCTCTCCCCTTTTCGTGGAGGGCTCCACGCCTTGTTCCAGCCCCTTTCCCCCTTTCAAAAAGAGAAAGACACATGGGAAATCCACAGCAGTATTTCTTCTCTTTCCTTTAACAATGCGCGATGCCTCCCCAGTGACAGGAGTGAGACAGCAGCGGGTGAGCCATTGAGGGTCCTAGGGAGAGAGATGAGAAGCAGTGGCATTAACCCAGAGAGACACTCGGTGCTGCTTTTAGACCACCTTTGTCATAAGAGGTTTTTTTTCCTGGTGCCTGTTATTTGGGCTGAATTTTCCGCATGTGGTCACCTTTTGGAGTCTTTGAAGAGGGAGAGAGAGGAGGCTACTGGTTACTTGCCGGCATTCTTTCTTTTGACAATGGATTGGGACAGAGAGGGTTCGATTTTTCAGAATTTAAAAAAATGGGATAAATCAAGCCACTGTTATTAGAGAACTCCTTGTACAACAATGAGCGAAACACAGTGCTCCGTTGTGGGCATGTGATCAGGCTTGTTGGGCAGTTGTGATCAGTTCTCTGTAAAGTTCCTGTTTTTATCACTGGCTGCCCCTGAGACAAAAGCAGCATTTTCTCCAAGCTTGATACCAGTACTTTGATTGTGTCTCCAGAGTTGCATATTCTTGAGTTCCTTGTGGAAGGCCCTCTTCACTAGCATTTTTCGAGTGGATCAAAAACTCTTGATTGGAAAAGAAGAATGTGATCAACTCCCAGGATCTTATTAAACATTACTTATTGTTTACTTATTAAGGTATTATGGTTCTCTCCCCTCCGAGAATCATTTACAATGAAAAACCAAAAGTAGAGTTGAATGTTATAAATCCTGTTGGGCATTGAAGGAAATAATTATTTTTAATAACCCTTTTAATAACAATGTGTAGGGAAGTGCTGTTTTTACCTGTACTTAACTATCAACGTGTTATTTTTCAATTAATTCAATTTTCAGGTTATTCTTTGGCCAGCCCCGGGAATCACTGGTATTAGATTAATTTGTTTCTGTAAAGTGTTTAAGAAGATAGGAATCCTTTGGGTTTGTCTGCCCAGTTATACCTGTTTGAAATATTCACCAGGTGAATCCATTTGCCATAGACTTGAATGGCTGAGGCTTAGTTTGTTTAAATGTAAATTTCTTTAAGTTTCCCCCGCTTGGAAAATCGAGGGGCTTACCATCATTTCTGTCTCTCAAGAGAACTCATTCTTCTCCTAAAGCGTTGACATTAAATCTGTGTTGACTTGCATTAAAATCTGACTTTTAAAACTGCTATTTGAAAGTAACAAATCAGCTAGCTTTGATTAGTCAGAAAGAGAGAGGTTTGCCTGGATGCTTGCGTCAGAGGGAGATTAAAAATAGGAGTTGATTGCTTTCACACGGAGAGGGAAATCCTGGAAGCTCCTTATTCTGGGTATATCTGCTTCCAGCTGATTGTTGTTTACATCTCTGGGTGTTTCTAGACATCTCTAGAATGTCTAGAAATATTCTGAGTAACTATTTCTAGGACCTCCACTGATTAGCTCACCTCTCTCTCCTTCAGAAAGGTGTGAAACTTCTTCAAATTGTGAATGCCAAGGCTTAAACATTTTAAGGACAAGTGCGTGGTTTGCTTTCCAATGAAGGATTATTTTGGTTGGCATCTGACTTGGTTTGAATTTGTTTCTTATAGATTTATACTACACTTCTCGTATTTCATCTATTTTAGCAATGGATGACTCTGGAAAAAAGTACAGTTGAAAAACTTGGGCCTGCCGTGTCAGCATATTGGTCATCTTTCTTGCTTAAAGTACAGGGGACGGTTGGCTGGAGTAGATAGACATTAGGAATTCAAGTGAAGTTAAAATAATCCAATAGTCCCAATAGCTGTGTAGTATGGTGTTATTTGTGATGTCTGTAGCAAATTTAGAGCTAAGTTTTGTTTGTTTTGCATTTTCTGTAGTTACTCTGCTCTAATGTAAGTACTTTGCTTTTTTTGTTTTAGATGCTTTTCTTTTGTTTGCTTATTTGTTTTTTTTGAGATGGAGTCTCACACTGTTGTCCGAGCTCGGCTTACTGCAACCTCCGCCTCCCAGGCTCAAGCAGTTTTCCTGCCTCAGCCTCCCCAGTAGCAGGGATTACAGGCGAGCACCACTACTGCCGGGCTAATTTTTTCGTATTTTTAGTAGACAGGAGGTTTCACCATGTTTACCAGGCTTCATCTTAAACTCCTGACCTCAAATGATCCACCCGCCTCAGCCTCCCAAAGTGTTGGGATTACAGGCGTGAGCCACCGCTAAAGATGCTTTTAACTGTGTGTTTATCATGCCTTGCTGACATTGGTGCACTCATTTCTCTATTTTCATTTTTTTTTTTTTTAGGTTCAGGCTGTCATTGGTCCTAATCATAGCAATAATCTGAGCTGTTTGCTGTTAAAGAATTTTCTTTGTGCTTGCCTGTATTTTCAGCTGCAGGCTTTGGTAATAGATCAGCCAACTCTGTGCTGAAATGCAGGTTTGTGCCTGCTTTAGGCTCTGCCGCAGAGCGTGTTGCAGAGCCCTGTGATGTGTCTGGTGCTTCAGGCAGGTCACCAGGCATCTTCCTGGTTAAAACCTGCTTCTACCACAAAAAGAACAGGCTGAAACGGCCTGGAAATCATTTACAAATTGAATTTTCATATAAGGGTGAGCTTTTCTATAGATGAGTTGAATAGGTAGAAGGTTTCTGCAAGTATTTCTGTGACTGAAATTTTTAATGATCCACATATTTTATTATTATATCTTGACAGTAAGCTCTGTTGTTTGGACTTATGTATATGGTCTAGTCAAGTGTATGCACATAAAATAGCACTAATGGGGAGAATTAGTTTGCTTAAATCTGTCTAATAATACATTATATTTGTGTAATGATCTTTTTGTACATTGTCATTTGAGCTTCACTAAATGTCAATAGATAGAATAGGTATTGTTACCACCCACCCCCGCTTTCTTTTTTTTTGGCTTAACAGAAGGGAAAACTTGTACTTGAAACGATTGTTTTGTCTAAAGCTGCATACCTAATAAGTGTCATTATCCTAAGCTGTCATGTGATGATGATAGTGTAATGATTTAAATATCTGTGCTGTCATTGCACAACTTGTTAACTAATTTTTACTCTAAGGAAATGCTACCAAACAGTTCTTTTTTTTTTTTTTTTTGAGACGGAGTCTCGCTCTGTCACCCAGGCTGGAGTGCAGTGGCGCAATCTCGGCTCACTGCAAGCTCTGCCTCCCGGGTTTACGCCATTCTCCTGCCTCAGCCTCCCGAGTAGCTAGGACTACAGGCACCCGCCATCTCGCCCGGCTAGTTTTTTGTATTTTTTAGTAGAGATGGGGTTTCACCGTGTAGGCCAGGATGGTCTCGATCTCCTGACCTTGTGATCCACCCATCTCGGCCTCCCAAAGTGCTGGGATTACAGGCTTGAGCCACCGCGCCTGGCCTCTTTTTTTTTTTTTTTGAGATGGAGTTTTGCTCTTTTGCCCAGTCTGGAGTGAAATGGAGCGATCTCAGCTCACTGCAATCTCTGCCTCCCGGATTCAGGTGATCTCCTGCCTCAGCCTTTCTGAGTAGCTGACTTTACAGGCATGCACCACCATGCCCGGCTAATTTTGTATTTTTAGTAGAGATGGATTTTCTCCATGTTGGTCAGGCTGGTCTCGAACTCCCTACCTCAGATGATCCACCCGCCTTGGCCTCCTGAAGTGCTGGGATTACAGGCGTGAGCCACGGTGCCTGGCCCTAAACCATTCTATACCACAGTGTTGATTCTTTCTCTCTGAAATCTCTTTCAAATCCATCACTTACGCATTCAGTTCAGCAGATGTGTATTTTGTGCCTACTGTGTGCAAGTGAGCAGGATACCATGGTAGCTTTCAAGAAGCTCTGAGTCTGGCAGGGAAATTATTGAAAAATGCCAACAAAACAGTCCATGACCATGGTGGAGTTATGTACACAGACTGCCTTCTAAGAAAAGAGGAAGCTATCTGCTTTATCGTCGTTGTGAGAGGCAGAAGAGAATTATAAAGACAAGATTGGATTGTGTGGCTAGTAGAGAGGGCTGTAATTTAGCCCATGCAGATCAGTCATAAGCGCAATGCAAAGAAGAATGTTCCCATACTTCTGTGGCATGCAGGAAGGAGCTCAAGTCTTTCAGTGTCTGAGAATAGTCCAAAGATGACAACTGGAAAGGTATTTAAGATAAAATAACACTCACAGGAAGGGATCCTCCCTTTTCTTGTTTGAACACTTCTCTGAGCACAAACAGTAAACATAGACCCATCCTCCCTTTCTCCTGCCTGTTTCATCATGTAGCTTTGTGGTCCTTAAAGCATGGCACAGGGTCTACCATGAAGGCAAAGGGATAAGAGAAGGCTGACTTCCTAGAATTGCGGTGACTTTTCTTTAGGAATGGGGAAGAGGTGGAAGAGTTGAAGAGGAAAAGGAGAAGATGTTGGATAAAGATTTTATAGTCTCAGAAGGGGGCAGGTAGACTTAAGCCACCATAAAACTGGTAAATCCCTCCTGCTTTACCTGTCATGGGAAATGGGGCCACTTCTCCCAAAATACATAGCTTAGTCATAGATTCATAGACTACACCTTTATCAAAGTTCTGTCTAAGCAGTTGTGACACCTGATGCTAGGAGTATTAAGGAAAGCAGGAATGTAGATTTATAAATAACCAAGAATGGGCATTATCTAAGCGATCTACCTCCGGAACTTGCGTGTGTGTTTTTGGTGGGCAGGAGCTCATCTTCAGAATTACTGTCAGAGCCCTGACACATTCCTTTGAAAATCCTCATGGTGGCAGATTTCAGTTCTTTGAGGGTAGAGTTTCATTTATAGGTCACTTGGAGTCAAGTAGAGAAAAGCTGGTTAATATTCTTTTACAGCCCAAACTAGTTGTGACTGAAAAAATTAGAGTGATTATAAACTGATTTTAGTTGTGATTGTCAAAAAATCAGAATGATTGTAAACTGGTTTTGAGGGCAGTTCCAGAAGAGAAGTTACAGACAAATTCACTGGAAGAATGATTCACCTTATTGAAAAGAGTGGCTTGTTTGGATATCCTTGTTCTGGTGTGTATTTTGAAAAATTAATCTTGTTTGACAGCCCACAGCATTGAGTTCGATTTTTGAATAAGATAAATCATTAACATGTCATGCTTAGCTCAGCCCTTGATTGCAACTTTCTGTCCTAGCCTGTGTAAGACTTAGCACTTTAAGATTGAAAGTTCATGTGAGTGGCTAAAAAGGGCCTTCATACTATATTTGTATTCTAATTACTAGAGTTCTCCATGGTTCTCTCTCATGTGACTTATTCAGGGATATTCTTTGAAATGCTCCTTCTTGCTTATATGCACAGTTTCTCATAAATCTTTAAGGGTTCAGCTAAAGTACCATCTTTTTTTTTTTTGAGACAGAGTTTCACGTTTGTTGCCCAGGCTGGAATGTAATGGTGCGATCTCAGCTCACCGCAACCTCTGCCTCCTGGGTTCAAGCAATTCTCCTGCCTCAGCCTCCCGAGTAGCTGGGATTACAGGCATGTACTACCACTTCTGGCTAATTTTGTATTTTTAGTAGAGACGGGGTTTCTCTCTGTTGATCAGGCTGGTCTCGAACTCCCAACCTCAGGTGATCTGCCCACCTCGGCCTCCCAAAGTTATGGGATTATAGGCATGAGCCACCGCACCTGGCTTTTTTTCTTTTTTTTGAGATGGAATCTTTCCCTGTTGCCTGTGCTGGAGTGCAATGGTGCAATCTCGGCTCACCGCAACCTCTGCCTCCTGGGTTCAAGCAATTCTCTAGCCTCAGCCTCCTGAGTAGCTGGGATTATAGGTGCCCTCCACCATGCCTGGCTAATTTTTTGTGTCTTTAGTAGAGATGGGGTTTCACCAGTTGTCCAGGCTGGTCTCGAACTCCTGACCTTGTGATCTGCCTGCCTTGGCCTCCCAAAGTGCCGGGATTACAGGTGTGAGCCACCACACCAGGCTCAAGTACCACCTTTTTGTAAACCTATCCCTGACCAGTGTGATTTCTCTTTTTTTTTTTTGAGACAGGGTCTCAGCTCTGTCGCTCAGACTGCAGTGGTGCGATCTCGGCTCACCACAACCCCCACCTTCCAGGCTCAAGCAATTCTCCTGCCTCAGCTTCCTCAGTAGCTGGAACTACAGGCAAATGCCACTACCATCTGGCTAATTTTTATATTTTTAGTAGAGTTGGGGTTTCACTATATTGGCCAGGCTGGTCTTGAACTCCTGACCTCAAATGATCCATCTGCCTCGACCTCCCAAAGTGCTGGAATTACAGGCATGAGCCATGGCAACAGGCCAATCATATATTTTCTAAGTATTTAAATTGCTTTTCATTTTATCTCTTAAAAATTTTTTTTTGAAAGTAGAGACGAGGATGGGTACAGTGGCTCATGCCTGTAATCCCAGCACTTTGGGAGGCCGAGGAGGGCAGATCACGAGGTCAAGAGATCAAGACCATCTTGGCCAACATGGTGAAATCTTGTCTCTACTAAAATTACAAAAATTAGCTCAGAATGGTAGTTTGTGCTTGTAGTCCCAGCTACTCGGGAAGCTGAGAGCTCCTTTTGCCTTGGTTCCGCCAAAGTGCTGAGATTATAGGTGTGAGCCACCGAGTCTGGCCTTAGCTCAATGTACGCTTTTTTTTTGTTTTTTTGTTTTTTTTGAGACAGAGTCTTGCTCTGTCCCCCGGGCTGGAGTGCAAGGCATGATCTCTGCTCACTGCAACCTCCACCTCCTGGTTTCAAGTGATTCTCCTGCCTCAGCCTCCTGAGTAGCTGGGATTACAGGCTCGTGCCACCACGCCTGGCTAATTTTTGTATTTTTAGTAGAGACAGGGTTTTGCCATGTTGGCCAGGTTGGTCTCAAACTCCTGACCTCAGGTGATCCTCCCTCATCGGCCTCCCAAAGTCCTGGGATTACAGGCTTGAGCCACCACCGCACCAGGCCTCAATGTAAGCTCTTATAGAGAGGTCCTTCATATCTGAAATTTATTTTAAATAACTTGCAACTATTTATTTCTTATGTTGTTTTAGGAATATGATAAATTTTTGGTCATTTCAATTTGAATTGAAAAATAAAGTCTCTGTCTTGGGAACTTGATCTTGGCATAAGGTATTGTTGTGTAATCATTTGAGAAGCACATATTTTGACATCTGGTGGGCCTGGGTTGAAGTTCTGGCTGTATCATTTATTAGCTCTGTGACCTTGGACAAACTGTCTAACCTCCCAGGTATGAGTTTTCAACACTTAAAAAAGGAATGACGGTGGGGTGCGGTGGCTCCCTCCTGTAATCCTAGCACTTTGGGAGGCCGAGCCGGGTGGATTGCCTGAGCTCAGGAGTTCAAGACCAGCCTGGGCAACATGGTGAAACTCCGTCTCTACTAAAATACAAAAAAATTAGCTGGGCGTGGCGGCGTGCACCTATAGTCCCAGCTACTCGGGAGGCTTGAATTGCTTGAACCTGGGAGGCCGAGCTTGCAGTGAGCTGGGATCGCACCACTGCACTCCAGCCTGGGCGACAGAGTGAGACACCGTCTCAGTAACAACAACAAAAAGGAATGACACCCTCCTTAGAGTTGTAAGGAGGTTTAAAGTAAGAAATAGAAAAGCTGAGTGTAGTGTGGCATGCAGTGAGTACTCAGCACATGTAATCTTTATTGCTGGTGATAGTGAATGGATGCATGGAGACTTGGCAGTTTTTAATATCTTGTGTTACTTAGTATAATAAGGTTATATATGAAGTGATGAATCAATTTGTGATTTTTTTTTTTTTTTTTGAGGCGGAGTCTCGCTCTGTCGCCTGGACTGGAGTGCAGTGGCCGGATCTCAGCTCACTGCAAGCTCCGCCTCCCGGGTTTACACCATTCTCCTGCCTCAGCCTCCCGAGTAGCTGGGACTACAGGCACCCGCCACCTCGCCCGGCTAGTTTTTTTTGTATTTTTAGTAGAGACGGGGTTTCACTGTGTTAGCCAGGATGGTCTCGATCTCCTGACCTCGTGATCCGCCCGTCTCGGCCTCCCAAAGTGCTGGGATTACAGGCTTGAGCCACCACGCCCGGCTGTGATATATTTTTTAAAAGTAAGGCTTCACTCCATCATCAGTTGTTCCTGTTGGCACCTATACCCTTAGTCCGGCACCTGTTGGGTCACTGCAAGCAGTTGATTAAAGCAGAAGACTTGCTGGTCTGTTTCATACAGACATCTCACATATGTACATTTCTGAACCTACAGGTTCAGGCAAGTGCCTGTGACATGTAAGCTTAGTTTCTGAGACTTAGCATCTACAAGCTATGAAAAGGGACATATGGATGTTTAGAATCTTCAGAAACTATGGTTTTTACTCTTCCGTTTCTTATCCCCCACTTGTCCTCAGTGAATATATCCTTTTAGTTCCTCTTTCAAAAGTTTTCTGGCTGGGTGCGGTGGCTCACGCCTCTAATCCCGTTACTTTGGGAGGCTGAGGTGGGCGGATCACCCGAGGTCAGGAGTTCGGGACCAGCCTGGCCAGCATGGCGAAACCCCATCTGTACTAAAAATATAAAAACTAGCCGGGCATGGTGGCAGGTGCATGTAATCCCAGCTACTCTGGAGGCTGAGGCAGGAGAATTGCTTGAACCTGGGAGGTGGAGGTTGCAGTAAGCTGAGATCATGCCTCTGCACTCCAGCCTGGGAGACAGAGTGAGACTCAGTCTCAAAAAAAAAAAAGAAGTTTTCTTGATCTTCTTTTCCTTAGAGTTTACTTACCACCAGCCTTCATGAGTCCTCTCAGACTTAATTGGTCTGATTGTAGTCTCTTTTTAGCTCTAGATTGATCTTTCATCTTTTAAAAATACTACTTTTATTTAAAGCCATTGCTAAATCTAAGGCTCTGTCATTCAGTTGTCTTTTTTTTTTTCCTTTTTTGAAATGGAGTTTCACTCTTGTTTCCCAGGCTGGAGTGCAATGGCACGATCTCAGCTCACCATAACCTCTGCCTCCTGGGTTCAAGCAATTCTCCTGCCTCAGCCTCCCGAGTAGCTGGGATTGCAGTCATGTACCACCACGCCCCGCTAATTTTGTATTTTTAGTAAAGACGAGGTTTCCCTATGTTGGTCAGCCTGGTCACAAACTTCCAACCTCAGGTGATCCGCCCACCTCTGCTTCCCAAAGTGCTGGGATTACAGGTGTGAGCCACCGTGCCTGGCCTTTTTTTTCTTTTTTTTTCCTTTTCTTAAAGATAGTCTTGCTCTGTCATCGAGGCTAGAGTCCAGTGGTGACATTGTAGCTCACTGCAGCCTCTAATTCCTGGGCTCAAGTGATCCTCCTGACTCTGACTACAGGTGTGCGCCACGATGCCTGGCTAATTTTTTCTTTTCTTTTCTTTTCTTTTTTCTTTCTCTTTTTCTTTTTTCTTTTTTTTTTCTTTTGAGACAGAGTTGCCCAGGCTGGAGTGCAGTGGTGCCATCTTGGCTCAGAAACACCCTTGTCCCAGGTTGAAGTGATTCTCGTGCCTCAGCCTCCCAAGTAGCTGGGATTACAAGCATGCACCACCACACCCCGCTAATTTTTGTATTTTTAGTGGATACAGGGTTTTGCCATACTGGCCAATGCCTGGCTAATATTTTATTTGACTTTTTAGAGATAGGGGTCTCCCTGTGTTGCCCAGGCCGATCTTGATCTTCTGGTCTCAAGAAATCCTCCTGCCTCAGCCTCCTAAAGCACTGGGATTATAGACATGAGCAATTGTGTTGGGCCTCAATTATCTTTGAATTCTAAGTTTCCTAAAAGTGGAGATGATTTCCTATATTCTTTACCCTTGGGGTCTAAGTTAGTACTTTTGTACACATCAAATGGTCCATCTCTTTTTGTTGATTGTTTATATCACAGAGGATTGAGAGTTTTTCATATCTGTGTTTATAGTGCATAAGATGCTTTCTGGTGTGGATGCTCTTTTATGAGTAAGACAGGTGCTGAGAGGCCATTTCTTTGGAAATTCCATAGTGTCACAGCCGTCTGAATCTTTGGATACATGGGTTGGATTCATTGGACCTGAAAACTCTAAAATTACATGCAGGTTTTTTTTTTTTGGTTGAGACAGGATCTTGTTCTGTCACCAAGGCTGGAGTGCAGTGATGTGAACATGGCTCACTGCAGCCTTGAACTCCTGGGATCAAGTGATCCTTCCACCCCAGCCTCCCAAGTAGCTGGGGCCACGGGTATGCACCACCATGCCCAGCTAATTTTTTTATCTTTTGTAGAGATGGACTCTTGCCATGTTGCCCAGGCTGGTCTTAAACTCTGTGCTCAAGCAGTCCTCCCACCTTGGCCTCCCAAAGTGGTGGGATTACAGGCATGAGCCACGACACCTGGCTGTATGCAGGATTTTGAGTGTGAGTGCTTATGTGTCTTTTTTGGGATCTGGGTCTACAACTTTCATCAGTTTCTTAAAGAGAGCTATGAAGCAAAGTTAACCAAGACTATGCATTACCACCTTTCATTCTCACTAGTTTATAAGTAAGACCAGACTCCCTCAGCTTCCCTCCCCAACACTTGGCAGACTCATCTATATCAGTTCCACCCGTATCCCCTTTCTTTTCTCAGAGGAAGAATTGTCCTCTTCCTGTTCTAAGGTCTGTCCCTCCATGTTCTCACTCTCATCCCTTCTCTTTTGAGATCTTGGGATCTCACTTTATTGATTGATCTATTCATTTACAGGCTCTCTTTGTTTCTTTCATCTTCAGCCTCTCACTTAACACTTGGCCCTTGACTCCTTGCCTTCAGCCTATACATTTGTTCCAGCTTCTCCCATCTTTATTTTATGTTTCTGAAACAGGGTCTCACTCTGTTGCCCAGGCTGCAGTGTAGTGGGGTGCTCACTGCAGCCTTGACTTCCTGGGCTCAAGTGATCCTCCCACTTTAATCTCTCAGGTAGCTGGGACTACAGGTACATTCCACCATGCCCGGCTAATTTTTAAATTTTTTTGTAGCAACAAGGTCTTGCTTTGTTGTGCAGGCTGGTCTTGAACTCCTGGGCTCAAATAATCTTCCCACCTCAGCCTCCCAGAATGTTGGGATTACAGGCATGAACCACCACACCCAGACTCCCAGCTTTAAAAAAACACACACACAAAACTTTGCCACAGTCTTGCGTGAGAATATGCTTGCTTTCATGTGCTGGCACTCTCCCTCTCTCAAGCCTAAAAGGTGTGGCCTGTATTTCCTTCCTCTTATTTCTTACCTTTGCTCACTGCTCAGTCCATTTCCCCTGCCTTATTAAGTCTGTGAAACAACTGTCTCCAAGGCTACCACTGACTCCCAATTTCAGACTGCAGAGAACCTGCTGGATATGGCATCTCTCTCTGTGGCATTGTACACTGTGGACTTTTGTTTTTTTTGAGGTGGAATCTCACCCTGTTGCCCAGGCTGGAGTGCAATGGTGCAGTCTCTGCTCACTGCAACCCCCGCCTCCCGGGTTAAAACAATTCTCCTGCCTCAGCCTCCCAAGTAGCTGGGATTATAGGCGCCTGCCACCACGCCCAGCTAATTTTTGTATTTTGTTAGAGATGGGGTTTCACCATGTTGGCCAGGCTGGTCTCAAACTCCTGACCTCGTGATCCGCCCTCCTTGGCCTCCAGAATGCTGGGATTGCGGGCGTGAGCCATTGCGCCCGGCCCTACGCTGTGGACCAGTATCTTCATAAACTCTTCCCTTCCTAACCTTTGTGTCAGTTTCCTTCTGGCTTCCTAACCTTCCTCTTGTTCTCTCTGGGGTTTCTTCTTCTCTTTCTTTCTCCTAATGAGAGTATTCCTCAGATTTGTGTCTGTTCTTCACCTCACTTTACATACACAGATGAGTAATCTCATCTGTGCCCAGGACTTCAGCTGTCATGGCTGTGCACATGGTTCCCTAGTCTGTATCTGTAGCCCTGACTTTTGTCTACTCTAGACATTCCATTGGTTCCCCCCATGCTAACATGGTAAGTCTAAAACCACTCTATTTCAACTTCTTCCTCCACCCCTGCTCCCACCTCCCTGCTTCACAGATATCTGTATTTCAGAATGTCCACTTACTATCTCCATCTATTTCTGCTGCTGTGACAACATACCTTAGACTTGGTAAATTATAAATGATAGAAATTTATTGCTCACAGTTTGGAAGCTAGGAAGTCAAAGATCAAGAAGTCAGAAGATTTACCTGATTTGTCTGATGAGAGCCTGCTGTCTGCTTCAAAGATGGCACCTTCTTGTTGCATCGTCACATGGTGGGAGGGGCAAACAGGCTCCCTCAAGCTTGTTTTATAAGGGCACTAAGCCTGTTCATGAGCACTCCTCTTTCATGACCTAATCACCTCCTAGAGGCACCATCTCTCTCTGTCTTTCTGTCTTTCTATCTTTCTCTATTTCTCTTTCTCTCTCTCTTTCTCTCTTTCCCTCTTTCCCTCTTTCTCTCTCTCTCTCTCTTTCTTTCTTCCTTCTTCTTTCTTCTTTCTGATAGTCTTGCTCATCACCAAGGCTGGAGTGCAGTGGCGAGATCATAGCTCACAGTAGCCTTGGATTCTTGGGCTTAAGTGATCCTCCCACCTCAGCCTCCCAAGTAGCTGGGATTACAGGCGTGTGCCACCACACCTGGCTAATTTTTTATTTTTTGTAGAGATGGGGTCTTGTTACGTTTCCCAGGCTGGTCTCAAACCCCTGGCCATGAATGATACTCCCACCTTGGCCTCCCAAAGTGCAGAGATTATGACTGTGAGCCACTGTGCCTGGACCCCATCTCTTAATACTATCACATTGGGGATTAAGTTCCAACATAGGAATTTTTGGGGGACACTGACATTCAGACCATAGTAACTTACCAAAGTCAAAATATGGAGAGTCATCCTTATATTCTTTATTTATTTATTTAAAAAATTTTTTTTTCTTTTTTTGGAGATGGAGTCTTGCTCGCTCTGTCACCCAGGCTGGAGTGCAGTGGCGCAATCTTGGCTCACTGCAAACCGCGCCTCCTGGGTTCACACCATTCTCCTGCCTCAGCCTCCTGAGTAGCTGGGACTACAGGCGCCCGCCACCATGCCTGGCTAATTTTTTGTATTTTTAGTAGAGATGGGGCTTCACTGTGTTAGCCAGGATGGTCTCGATCTCCTGACCTCGTGATCTGCCCAACTTCGGCCTCCCAAAGTGCTGGGATTACAGGCGTGAGCCACTGCACCCGGCTGAGTCATTCTTATATTCTAAAAAAATTTTGTTTTGGCTGGACGCGGTGGCTCATGCCTATAATCCCAGCCCTTTGGGAGGCCGAGGTGGGAGGATCACCTGAGGTCAGGAGTTCGAGACTAGGCTGGCCAACGTGGTGAAACTCCATCTCTACTAAAATGCAAAAATTAGCTGGGTGTGGTGGCGGGTGCCTGTAATCCCAGCTACTTGGGAGGCTGAGTTAGGAGAATTGCTTGAACCCAGGAGACGGAGCTTGCAGTGCGCAAAAAAAAATTTTTTTTTTTTTTGAGACGGAGTCACGCTCTGTCACCCAGACTGGAGTACAGTGGCATGATCTCGGCTTACTGCAAGCTCCACCTCCCGGATTCACACCATTCTCCTGCCTCAGCCTCCCAAGTAGCTGGGACTGCAGGTGCCTGCCAGCACGCCAGGCTAATTTTTTGGAATTTTTTTAGTAGAGTTAGGGTTTCACCAGGTTACCCAGGATGGTCTCGATCTCCTGACCTCGTGATCCACCCACCTTGGCCACCCAAAGTGCTGGGATTATAGGCGTGAGCCACTGCACCTGGCCAAAAAAATTTTTTTAATTGAAATTTTTTTTTTTTTTTAAATAGAGATGGGGTTTTGCAGTGTTTCCCAGGCTGGTCTCGCTCCTGGGCTAAGGTGATTCACCCGTCTTGACCTCCCAAAGTGCCGAGATTACAAGTGTGAGCCACCTTGCCCAGTGATCCATATTCTAATGAATCACAGAGTCTTGTTGTTTCTACTTCCTGTACTCCATACCATTCCAGTGTTAGTTCAGGCACTTATTTCTTGCTTAGACTAATGAGGTAGTCTCCTAACTCATCTGCCTGTCTCAGTCTCTTCTCCCTTCAGTGTGTCCTTCTCTACCCTGTCATTGATTGATCATTCTGAAACACAAAGCTAATTGTGTTATTTTCCCTCTTTAAAACTTTTCCTTGGCTTCTCCCAGTCACAGGATAAACTCTGAGCATCTTTCTTTGAATATGAAGACCTGCCTGCCTTTTTAACCTCATTTCCTCCACTGTCTATATTTGTTCTCTGCTCTCTAGCCATGCGAGATGACTTGCACTTCCCTGAATACACTGTGCTTTTTTTCACTTGTATGCTTTTGTATACATTGCCATTCTCTAAAACCTTTACTCTGGCATGTTCTTCCTCTTTTTTTGCCCAGTTAACTTCTGTTTCAGTTTCCTGTGAGTTTCCAGTTAACTTCTGTTTCATTCCAGTTTCCTTCTCTAAGCTCTTTTAAGAAGTTAAATCTCTGTATAAGTAATCATCAGTTATTGAGAACTTATGATGTAATAGGTCCTGTGCTTAGCACTTCATATACCTTACCTACCTGGTAAGTAGGTGCTGAATACATAACTTCTATTATCATAATGATGATGAGGGAACTGAGGTAGCAAAAAGCACCTGAACATTGCATACAATGTATCTTCCCATCTGTGGTTACACATTTCCCCATAAGGTAGCATTCTGGATGCACACTGGGAAGGAGCACTGAATTTAGGAGTCATGCTGAATTGGGTTCACACCCTGTATGGTCTTGGGCAATTTTTTGTTTGTTTGTTTGTTTTTTTGAGATGGAATCTCTCTCTTGTTGCCCAGGCTGGAGTACAATAGTGCGACCTTGGCTCACTGCAACCCTCTGCCTCCTGGGTTCAAGCGATTCTCCTGCCTCAGCCTCCCGAGTAGCTGGGATTACAGGCACCCGCTACCATGGCTGACCTCAAGTGATTGCCCACCTCGGCCTCCCAAAGTACTGGGATTACAGGCGTGAGCCACTGCACCCGGCCCTTGGGAAAGTCTTTGAAATGTGTTTCTAATCTTAACAACTCCTGGAGATAGGTATGCAATTTCTGTACAGTGTGCTGGGATTAGAAACCAAGTCTTTTTGGTTCTAAGCCCTGTGGTGTTTCCACACAGCTGTTTTGTTCTCCATCTCCCTGAATCTTGTTTCAAGTAGTTTCAGCAGAATTCTCTTCGATCTAAACTGTTTATGTCTCATTTTCCTTAGGATACAACTTCTGTCTTTTTTTGATTGTTTTTTGAGACAGGGTCTTGGTCTGTCCCCCAAGCTGGAGTGCAGTGGCATGATCTTAGCTCAATGCAACCTCAAACTCCTATACACAAGCTATCCTCCAAGTAACTGGGATTACAGGTCCCTGTCACCATGCCTGGCTAATTTTTTATTTTTTGCAGAGACAGGGATCTCACTTTGTTGCCCAGGCTGGTCCTGAACTCCTGGGCTCAAGCAGTCCTCCTTCCTTGGCTGCCCAAAATTCTGGGATTACAGGCCTGAACCACTGCACCTGGCCACAGCTTCTGCCTTTATTCTTTTGGGAGTAGGGTTCCCTTGGGAGAAGAATGGGACTATTCTATCTTATTCTCAGAGGAAAAGGTATAGGGGTGTAATTTCTCACTGTGCTTTGCAGGAACCAGAGGGGTTAACACCCTGTAGATTATATTTGGAGGGTTTCCTTCAGACCGGTGTAACTACTGGCAAAATGTGACTTTTTTTTTTTTTTTTTTTTTTGAGATGGAGTCTCGCTCTGTCGCCCAAACTGGAGTGCAGTGGCCGGATCTCAGCTCACTGCAAGCTCCGCCTTTCGGGTTCACTCCATTCTTCTGCCTCAGCCTCCCGAGTAGCTGGGACTATAGGTGCCCGCCACCTCGTCTGGCTAGTTTTTTGTATTTTTTTTTTTAGTAGAGACAGGGTTTCACCGTGTTAGCCAGGATAGTCTCGATCTCCTGACCTTGTGATCCGCCTGTCTTGGCCTCCCAAAGTGCTGGGATTACAGGCTTGAGCCACCGCGCCCGGCCAAAATGTGACTTTTATTTCTTCTACTTATTTCTTAAAATTTTTGTACAGATGGTGTTTCACTGTATTGCCCAGGCTTGTCTTGAACTCCTGGGCTCAAGCGATCCTCCCACCTTAGCCTCCCAAAGTGTTGGGATTACAGGCATAAACCACTATGCTGGGCCTCTTTTATTTCTTAAAAAAATGAAAAATATGAAGATCATCTATAAAGTGAAAGATAATTTTATGTACTTGTCTTTTGTTGTGAAGTTACTTTTTCTTCCTTGGATTGAGATGGAGATGATGAGAAGCTGAAAGGGGAAACCCAGGATGATAATATTTTGGATGCTACATGGGACAGCCCTAAATGAAAATCCACAGGTCTAGCCTAGCATCTTGGAAAGGTCTGTGTTGTGAACAGGTCTCGGGCTTCTGGGCTATTGATAAAGAGTTATACTTACATTGTGGTGCAGAAAGAGTTTTTAGTCTTTTTTCCTCCAGTATATTTAATGTTTAATGTAAAAATTAGCATATAAATGAATGTAGATGTTTCTGTGAATGACATGTACTTTAATTGTTTTTTCTTGGAGTTTTTTTTTTTTTTTTTTTTTTTGGTGAAGGAATAGTGCTTTAATACCCTTTATTTTTGGAGGACTGTTGGCATCTGCAGGATTTTTTTTTGCATTTTTCTTTCTAAGGATGTAAGATCATATTGTCGTAAGTTAATCATAGGCCAGAACTTGTGGCTTTTAATTCAGTTCAGGCATGAATAAATTTTATAGTGCTGACCAGTCTTGTCAATGAATCTCCTTTTTTTTTTGAGACAAAGTCTTGCTTGTCACCCAGGCTGGAGTGCAGTGACACAATCTCGGCTCACTGCAGCCTCCGCCTCCTAGGTTCAAGCCATTGTCCTGCCTCAGCCTCCCCAGTAGCTGAGATTACAGGTGCGCACCACCATGCCCAGCTAATTTTTGTATTTTTAGTGGAGACAGGGTTTCACCATGTTGGTTAGGCTTGTCTCGAACTCGTTACCTCGTAATCCACACACCTTGGCCTCCCAAAGTGCTGGGACTACAGGCATGAGCCACTGCACCTGGCCTAAATCTCCTTTTAAAAAAATCAACCCAGCAAGGAATTGTTAGGTAGAAGCTTCTGATAGTTCTTGTTTAGTAAATCTGTGACAAAGGCAAAGACACTGTCTTAAAATTTTAAAGAGTCATTCTTGATTTATTTGACTTTGGAGAAACTTTCTCTGGTTTGGAGAAACTTTCATTTTTAAGTTGAACATGTAGAAAAAGCAGTGGTATGAGTTTTCCTTCCATAGTTCTTTGCTTGTTTTTCTTCAAGAAGACCAAGAGAAGTACTAGAAAATGAACATCCTGTTTAAAAAACAACTTCTCCATTTGTCGGTTTTCTGAGCTCTGATTTCTAATGTTACCCCTATATCATAGCTATTTTTAAAATTATCTTAAAGTTAGGAAATTATCATTTGCATAAATATTCTCATCTCCCCTAAGTAAGCTGCTTGAGGACAGCACACAGTGTCTTTTAGTGAAAATGCTTTTCAGTTCAGCTAGTGAATGAGGGGATTCTGCCACCAGCCTCCCTATCTACCTTTTTTCTTGCTAGTGTCTGACACTCTTCATATGGGTTTCCTCGCTCTTTCTTGACAAGCTCATTCCTGCCTCTGCATTGGTAGTGAGTATTTTCCCTGTCAGGACTGCTTTTTCTACTATTAAAATCCAACCCTTGTTTCAAGGCCTGGCTGATGTTCCTCTCATCGTGAAACCTGCTGACTGCTTTAGTACATATTAATCTCTTCTATTTTTAGACTATTGTTATATTCAGCAACAGTGTTTTTGTTTTTTGAGATGGAGTCTCACTGTGTTGCCCAGCCTGGAGTGCAGTGGCATGATGTCGGGTCACTGCAACCTCCGTCTCCCGGCTTCAAGTGATTCTTGTGCCTCAGCCTTCTGAGTAGCTGAGATTACAGGCGTGCGCCCCCATACCCTGCTAATTTTTGTGTTTTTAGTAGAGACGGGATTTCTCCATGTTAGCCAGGTTGGTCTTGAACTCCTGACCTCAAGTGATCTGCCCTCCTTGGCCTCCCAAAGTGTTGGGATTACAGGTGTGAGCCACTGCACCTGGCTTAATTTTTGTATTTTCTGTAGAGATAGGGTTTTGCTATGTTGCCCAGGCTTCTTGAACTCCTGGGCTCAAGAAATTCACCTGCCTCGGCCTCCCAAAGTGTTGAGATTACAAGCGTGAGCCACCACGCCCAGCCCCCAAACATTTTAAATTTAATTTATTTTATTTTATTTTTTTAAGATGGAGTCTTGCTCTGTCACCCAGACTGGAGTGCAGTGAGTGGCACAGTCTTGGCTCACTGCAACCTCCGCATCCTGGGTTCAAGCGATTCTCCTGCCTCAGCCTCCCAAGTAGCTGGGATTACAGGTATGTGCCACCATACCCGGCTAACTTTTGTATTTTTGGTAGAGATAGGGTTTTACCATATTGATCAGGCTGGTCTCGAACTCCTGACCTCAACTGATCTGCACGCTTTGGCCTCCCGAAGTGCTGGAATTACAGGTGTGAGCCACCGCACCCGGCCACATTTTTTAAAAATGGAAAGAAAGATTAATAAAAACAAGTAAGGTAATTATTATCTGGTTATTCCAGTTCAGGGTCTGGGAAGGCAGGAACCTATCCCAGCAGCTCAGGGTACAAGGCAGGAACCAGCCCTGGAAAGGACTTTCCATTGCAGGGTGCACACATACATACACACACTCACTTAGACTGGGGCAATTAAATGTGCCAGTTCACCTAATGGACACATCTTTGGGGTGTGGGGGAAACTGGGGTGTCTGGAGAAAACCTACACAGACATGGGGAGAAAATGGAAACGCCACACGGATAGTGGCCCTGGCTGGGAGTTGATTTTTTTTTTTTTTTTCTCAGCCTCTTTATAACATAACATTGAGTAAAATAATGTTACTTGAGGTCCTGCTTGTATATACATAGTATATATTGAGAATGACAAGGAATGTGTAATATAAATGCTAAGTAAGGATCCTTGAACTAGAGGAGACATATTGCAAGAGAAAAACTAGTCGTCTGAACGAAACATTCCCAGTGATTTCAGCAGAACTCAGATGTTGGACAGGGTAATGTG
This sequence comes from Piliocolobus tephrosceles, assembly GCF_002776525.5. Taxonomy (NCBI): domain Eukaryota; kingdom Metazoa; phylum Chordata; class Mammalia; order Primates; family Cercopithecidae; genus Piliocolobus; species Piliocolobus tephrosceles. The sequence continues at coordinate 47,694,626 of NC_045443.1, forward strand.
GGGGATAGGTGGGAAGTAAGCATTATTATGTCACTGGGATATTGGCAGGGGAAGAATGGGAGTTAACTGCATTGGTGAGGAGAAAAATATTTTATTTATAAAAGTGTTAAAAATTATAAATTACTTCCTAGAATATATTTGGGAAAAAGAAAAATTATACAATACTTAAATGTTACAAGAAAAGCATAGGAGCTGTCCTTTGAAGAAAATTGTAAAACTTGAAAGATATAAAAGCAGCATCTGAAAAATCGAAATATATACAGTTGTTCCTCTCTTCATGGGGGACTGGTTCCAGGACTCTCCTCGGTTACCAAAATCCAAGAGTGCTCAAGTCTGCTAAAAAAATTCCTTGGTATTTGCATGTAACGTAAGCACATCCTCCTGTATACTTTAAATCATCTCTAGATTACCTATATACTTGTATAGTACCTAATACAGGGAAAATACTATGTCAATAGGTGTTATGCTGTATAATTGAGAGAGTGATGACAGGAAAAAAAATCTGTACATGTTCAGTACAGATGCCTTTGTTTCTTCCAACTATTTTCAGTCCGAGGTTGGTTTAATCCATGGATGTGCAACCCAAAGATATGGAAGGACCAGCTGTACCATGTTCCTGAATGAGAAGACTGTTATATATAAATTTGATGGGAGTCCAATTACAGCTCCAATGGAAGATTCTTTAAGGAATGGAGAATTAGATAAAATGATCTTAGTGTTCACATGGAAGAATAAATAGAATAGCCAAGAAAATTTAGAAACAGAATAGTGAGGTGATACTTGCCTTACCACATATTTAGAACAGATTCTAAAGTTACTGTATTCAAAGCAGTGTGGTATTAGCTCTAAAACAGGATGAATGAACAGAATACTATGCCCAAATTCTTATATATATAGGAAAAATTATTATGTGTGAAAACATACAGCTCGGTTCAGTTGTCTTCCCAATTTCCTCAAATTAGAAAAGATTTTAAATTCCATTTACTAGGACTCCATAGGACATCAGAATATTGAACTTGTTGATATTCTGTTTATCCTGCTAAGAGGAGTACACTGGAGCCAGAAAGAAAAGCCCCTTCCTGCAATGTCTTTCCAGTGCCCTCTACAGACAGGCAAAGCTTAACATCATGGCACTTGTCAAAGGAAAAATATTTAAAGGGCCCATCTCAGTTTTCACAGAGCAGTGAGGGTATATTTGGAGCTGAAAGGCCATAAAGTGATAACACATCTTTGATTCCTCTCTTTCCTTCAGTTCACCTCTCTGTATCAAGTCCATCAGTGAGGCTTTTTGGTACTACCTTGAGAATATATTTTAAATCTACTTCTTTCCATCCCAAGTCACTGCTAATCATGCCCATATCATCATATATCTTGCTTCTTTAGCTCCTTACCTGGTGGTGTCCCAGCTTTCTTCTCTAACCCATTTTCTACATAGAAGGTAGAGAGCTTTTTAAACTGCAAATTAGGTCATATTACTTCCCTGCTTTATAGCTCTTCCATGAATTCAGTTTGTCTTTAAAATATAATTCAAATACCTTTCCATGGCCTACAAGACCTACACTGCCCTGACCCCTCATCTTTTCCCCTCACCCACTGTGCTTCAGCTACATTGGCTGACTCTTCTTTCTCTTTTCCTTCCTCCCTTCTCTCCTTCCCTATTCTTCCCTCTCCTCCCCTCCTGTCTCCCTGCCTCCCTCCATCCTCCCCATTCTCCCTTCCTTCTTCCTTTTTTTATTTATCTGGTGTTTATTGAGTGCCTACTATGTGCTACATAGGTGCAGGTGATACAGCACTGATTAACATGACAAACACCCCTCCCCTTAGGGGGCTTACATCTGTAGCTGTAGACAAAGAATAAGAAGTAATATTTATGGCTTATTAGATGGTAAAAATTATTATTATTTTTTTTGAGACGGTGTCTCACTCTGTCACCCAAGTTGGAGTGTAGTGGTACGATCATGGCTTAACTGCAGCTTCCTTTTCCTGGGCTCAAGATATCCTCCTCCTTAGCCTCCTGAGTAGCTAGGACTCCAGGCCTGTGCCACCATGCCCGCCTAATTTTTGTTTTTTGTAAATACAGGATCTTGCCATGTTTCCCAGGCTAGCCTCAAACTCTTGGGCTGGAGCAATCCTCTTGCCTTGGTGCCCTGCAAAGTGTTGGGATTACAGGTGTGAGCCTGGCCATTTGGTAAAAATTTCAATGGAGAAAAAGCATCAAGAGGGATAGAGAAGGCTGGGCACGGTGGCTCACACTTGTAATCCCAGCACTTCGGGAGGCCGAAGTGGGCAGATCATGAGGTCAGGAGATCGAGACCATCCTGGCCAACACAGTGAAACCCTGTCTCTACTTTTTAGTACAAAAAAGCTGGGCGTAGTGGCAAGCACCTGTAATCCCAGCTACTCAGGAGGCTGATGCAGGAGAATGGCGTGAACCTGGGAGGCGGAGCTTGCAGTGAGCCGAGATTGGGCCACTGCACTCCAGCCTGCGTGACAGAGCGAGACTCCATCTCAAAAATAAGAGGGACAGAGAATACTGGTAGAGTATTAGTGGGCACAATTTAAAAGAGGGAGGTTATCATGAGATGGTACTTTCAACAAAATAGGCATTTCTTTTCTTCCTTGAACTCACCATACATGTTGCTGCCTCTAGGTTCCTTTTTTTTTTTTTTTTTTTGAGATAGGGTTTCACTCTCTCACCCAGGCTGGAGTGCAGTGGTGTACACGGAGCTCACTGCAGCCTTGACCTCCCAGGCTCAAGAGATCCTCCCACCTCAGCCTCTCTAGTAGCTGAGACTATAGGTTTGCACTGTCACACCTTGCTAATTTTTTAATATTTTGTAGCTACAGGATCTCACTCTGTTGCCCAGACTTGTCTTGAACTCCTGGGCTCAAGCCATCCTCCCACCTTGGCCTCCCAAAGTGCTGGGGTTACAGGCACTTTGTGGTTCACCATTCCTGGCCCTCTTATTCCTTGCTTTTCTTCCACCTGGAATGTTCTGCTCAAACTTTGTCTCAGTTCAAAGTTAACCTCCATAGAGAACCTCCAAGGTTAAATTAGCAGCCCCTCCCATCATTCTTCATCTCACCACTCTCTTTTACCTTCTTTTTTTCCTGTTTAAAATTTTCTAATTAATACCAACATTTGAAATGATCTTGTTCATATATTTATTAATATGATTGCATTCTTCCCCAGTAAAATGTTTGTTTTTTGAGTGCAGAGACTTCACCGTCTTGTTCCCTCCTGCCTCTCTAGTGCCTACAAGACTCAATAGACACTTGTTCAGTGAACAAATGGACTTTGCAGGGAGAAGATTCCAGTGGAATTCTTTAGATGGTGGCAGCTTTAAACAAGTGTACACTTTAAAGTCTACACTTTAAAGAAGTGTAGGCTCTGTCCCCAGGGTCTCTGCCAGGAAGGACAGGAGACCCTTGTGGAAGCTGGTGAGAGCTGCAGCTCGGGGGCATATGTGTTTCCTGGCATTTGGTTAGTTTTTAACGTTTGCTTGTTTGTTTTTCCCTTATTTTCCTCACTATATGCCCTCTGATTTTTACACTTGACTTTTACAGTTGGGTGATATGTGACAACTTTCCATTTCTTCAGTCTGCCAGATTACTTTGCTTATCCAATTCATTTGGTATTTATTATGCAAATACTTTCAGAATACACAGCTCCAAGCCTGGGACAGTGCTTGGGTGACAGCTGGAACCATGCCACCGAGTGCTTTTGCTCCCTGAACAGGAGGCAGACACTTCTCATTTTTTTGTGTACTTTGCGCATGCATTGATTCCTTTTTTCCTCTTTTTTTTTTTTTTTGAGACGGAGTTTCACTCTTACCCAGGCTGGAGTGCAATGGCACGATCTCGGCTCACTGCAACCTCCGCCTCCTGGGTTCAAGAGATTCTCCTGCCTCAGCCTCACGAGTAGATGGGATTATAGGTGCTCACCACCACGCTTGGCTACTTCTTGTATTTTTAGTAGAGACAGGGTTTCACCATGTTGACCAGGTTGGTTCCGAACTCCTGGCCTCAGGTGATCCAACTGCCTTGGCTCCCCAAAGTGCTGGGATTACAAGTGTGAGCCGCCGCTCCTGGCCTTTTTTCCTCTGTCTTAACCAAATGTAATATTCGTAGGACCTGATCTAAAGCATAAGTTGATTAGGTGGGTTTTTCTGCAGATCAGACATTGTAAGAAACCAAAATCAGTTTTGTTTTGGTTTAACTGGTCCTGGTTGGAAAAAAAACTGAATATTTCACATGCCTGGTTTTTCAACATCTTTTCTTGGCTACATTCCGTCTTTGGCAAAATGTTGGAAAACCATGGAAGTGAAATAATTAGCCATATGGCAAATATTGGTTTTGTTGAACCAAGTCAGACCTTTGGTCACTTTATTCTAGTTTATGCAAACAGTGTGGCCAACTACCAAGGACATTCATGGGCTGTGTATAACATGTCCAACTGTACACACAGAATATTTGTCTCTTAGGTCCTACCCACTTTCTCTCAGGTCTCTTTGACTACCTATATCTAAGATGCAGTTCAAACACTAAATTAATTGTAATTTTGCACATGGGAAAATAACTAAAATCTTATTTACTTATATCGTGAACTTCAGGTTTATCTTTATGGCTGAGAGATAAAACTTGTGAAACATCTTAATAACTAAGATTATCCTTGGCCGATAGCACTTTGGGAGGCCGAGTCAGGAGGATTGCTTGAGGCCAGGAGTTCAAGATAGTGAGACCCTGTCTCTAGCTGGGTATGGTGGTGTGCACCTGTAGTCTCATCTACTTTGGAGTTGAGGCTGCGGTGAGCTATGATCGTGCCACTACACTCCAGGCTGGGTGACAGAACAAGACCACGTCTTAAAAAAAAGATTATCCTGTTTCAGTACAGATTGGAAGAAACATGATTAAAATGATTATTAAATGTGAAAACTTGATTAAAATGTTAGTTAACAGAAAATCACCATTGTCAGAAGCATATTTGCTCAGAATCCTGAATTTGATTTATTTTTTTTCTTGCAATTGCAGTTGTGGAAAAAAGTGCTTTTCATTAGAGATGGAAATTCCTTCTATGTGTGTTTTTTTTTTTTTTTTTTTTTTTTTGGAGACAGAGTCTTGGTCTCTTGCCCAGGCTGGAGTACAGTAGTGGAATCACAGCTCACTGCAGCCTTGACCTCCCAGGCTCAGGTGATCCATCTACCTCAGCCTCCCAGGTAGCTGAGACTAAAATCATGCACCACCATGCCCAGCTAGATTTAAATTTTTTGTAGTGATGGACTTTTGCCATGTTGCCCAGGCTGGTCTCAAACTCTTGGACTCAAGCAGTCTGCCCACCTCAGCCTTCCAAAGTGTTGGGATTATAGGCATGAGCCACTGTGCCTGGCTCTTTTTTTTTTTTTTTGGTAGTCAGATTTAGTGTCTCAGTGTCCTCATCCATAAAATGAGGATGATAATAGTATCTACATTGTAGCATTGATGTGAGCACTGAATCAGTTACTATACAAAAGTATACTTTGGGAGGCTGAGGTGGCAGGATTTCTTAAGGCCAGGAGTTCGAGACCAGCCTGGGCAACATAATGAGACCTGCTTTCAAAAAAAAAAAAAAGGAAAAGTATAGTGATTAGTATAGTGTCTGGCACACAGGAAGCAGTGTAAGTCTATTATGCTGCTGTGTTATTTTATATTTCCAAACGTCCATCCATGCAGAAGTTGTGATTAGTGAACAGAGTATCTAAACTGGGCATATGGACCCAAATTTTTTTCCAGCTTTATCTAAAGCAGGATGATAGTTAAAGCCATGAGAATAGATGAGTTCACCCAGGAAAAGAGGGCTTAGAGTGAACAGAGAAGAGTATTTCAGATAGAATCCTAAGAAATGCTAACATGGACAGAGGAAAAGAAAGCTTGCAGAGGCGACTGCGAAGACATGGCTGGAGGTTTAGCAAGAAATCTAGAGAAGGGAAGTCAAGAGAGTTGGGGGCCAGGAAGACAAGAGAGAGAATGACCAAATATTGCTGCAAACAAAAGAATGGTTAAGCATTAAGGTGGGTTTGTTAGATTTAGCCACAAAATGATTTATGATTGTGAACTTGGTGAGTGTGGTTTTAATGCTGTGGTGTGAGGATCAGAAGCCAGAGATTATAATGGGTTAAGAAGTTATTGGGAGGAAATGGGTAAGTTTCAAAAACAGCAACTTTTAGTGGGTTTAACTGTGGTTAGGAGGGGCAGGGCATGGCAGTACTTTCTTATAGTTATTTTAGGGGAAGTTAGGATACTGTAAACAACTAGTCAGGTGTGGTAGCATGCGCCTGTAGTCCCAAAATAGTCCCAGTTACTCAAGAGGCTGAGGTGGGAAGATACCTGAACCCAGGGAGATCGAAGCTCCCAGGAGCTGTGATGGCACCATTGGAACTCTTGCCTGGGCGACAGAGTGAGACCCTGTCTCAAACAACAACAACAACAACAAAAAACTGTAAACAATATCTTTGTTGCATAATAAATGTCATAAAGGAGACACGTTCAAGTACTTGAAGGTGCTTAGGTGCAGGGCATTAGTGTACATTTAGTATTCTGGGAAGGACTGTCCAATGGACCAAAGGAGTTTGGTGGGCTGACAGACGAAGGGAGGAGGCTACTTTGGATTTGTGAATCATTGAAGCGTGTTTGAGGAACTATGATTTAGTCATTGCTAGAACATGGAGTGTAAGCTCAGGAAGTCCAGTGAGCCAGGATAGTGGTTAGGGCTGAGAGCATGGCAGGGGCGGGGTGTGCCCTGTGGCCACACCCATAGAATCTTAAATTTTATCCTGTTGGTATTTGCTTCCCAGTGAGGATTTGTATTGATGTGCCAGGGGTACTCAAAGCTACAACACAGAAATCAGCTGGGCGTGGTGGCTTGTGCCTGTAATCCCAGCTACTCAGGAGGCCGAGGTAGGAGACTCACTTGAACCCGGGAGGCAGAGATTGCAGTGAGCCGAGATCGTGCCATTGCACTCTGGCCTGGGCGACAGAGTGAGCCTCTGTCTCAAAAACAAAAACAAAAACAAAAACAAAAAAGCTACAGGGGGTAAACATAGCATATTTTCTTGGAATATCCATTGAATTGCATTTCACGGGAAATTATTGCTATAGTAAAGCATGAATTGAACATTAAGATCAAACATAATCTTAAATTTTAACATTAAAAAATAATGCATTGTTCTCTAGTGGCCGGCTTCTTCAGGCTGTGCCTCTTCTGGGTCCTCCATTGCTCCATCACTTTCTTTTTTTTTTGAGACAGAGTCTCGCTCTGTCACCCAGGCTGGAGTGCTGTGGTGCAATCTCGGCTCACTGCAAGCTCCGCCTCCCGGGTTCATGCCATTCTCCTGCTTCAGCCTCCTGAGTAGCTGGGACTACAGGCACCCACCACCACGCCCGGCTAATTTTGTTTTTGTATTTTTAGTAGGGACGGGGTTTCACCGTGCTAGCCAGGATGGTCTTGATCTCCTGACCTCATGATCTGCCTGCCTCTGCCTCCCAAAGTGCTGGGATTACAGCCGTGAGCCACCGCGCCCTGCCTCCGTCACTTTCTTCAGGGGAAAGAGCATCCATATAGCATCCTTGGGAAGAGCATTCATGGGAAGCCACTGAATAATTGTAAGCAGGAGTGGATGACATCTGTGTTTGGTGGAGATCACCTTAGAGGAGGATCGTTTCAGGTTCCTGTGTCACACAACCAAGATATACCATTTACATAGATAAAATGCAAAATAGCCTTAAATAGATAAGAGCAGGGCAAGACAGGGCAGAAGACTTACAGGAGGCTAGTGACATGAGCTGTCTCTGCAGTAGGATTAGGGAAGAGGGAATGAAAAGAAGTATTTAAGGAGGGAGAATTTACGAGACTAGTATAGAGGAGGAGAAGGTATGCACATAGATCAGTAGGTGTGATGGGAGAAAGGCGGACTCGTAAGTTTCTTCCTTAGGCATCTTGAGAGAAAGATGGCATCATTTCCTAAAACGGGGAATAGAGGCAGAAGAACAGTTGAAGGTGTAGGGGGAGAAAAAATTCAGTTTTTTTGAATTTGAGAGGTTTTGGGGACATGCAAATTGAGATCTGTAGCAGCAGTTGGGTGTGTGGATTTGGAGTTCTGTTAAAAGGCCTGTCCTGAAGATACACATTCAGTATTCCTCAGCATGTATCGCTGATAGTGGAAGCGGTGGGCATGATTGAGGTTGTCCAAGGAGAGCATATACATACATACATACATACATAGATGTATGTGTATGTGTGTGTGTGTGTGTGTGTATATATATATTTTTTTTTGAGATGGAGTCTCGCTCTGTCGCCCAGGCTGGAGTGTGGTGGCGCAATCTCAGCTCACTGAAAGCTCTGCCTTCTGGGTTCACGCCATTCTCCTGCCTCAGCCTCCCCAGTAGCTGGGACTACAGGTGCCCGCCACCAGGCCCAGGTAATTTCTTTTTTTTTTTTGTATTTTTAGTAGAGACGGGATTTCACCGTGTTAGCCAGGATGGTCTCGATCTCCTGACCTCGTGATCTGCCCGTCTCGGCCTCCCAAAGTGCTGGGATTACAGGCGTGAGCCACTGTGACCAGCCAAGGAGAGCATATTGAGTGGACAGAGGCTAAACACAGAACTGGAAAGCACCACCATTTAAGGGGGAAGCTGAAAAAAAGAACCTGAAAAAGAGGTCGAGGTATGAGTGACCAAAGAGGGAGAAGAGCAAAACAACAAGGAGTATTAAGTGTCTGTTGTTGCACAGAGTTTGAGACTAGGACTGAGAAAATGCAATTGAGATTACAAGCAGAGGTCATTGGTGGTGACCTTTGCCTAAGCTGTTTTAGTAGGGTTTAGGGACAGGGTTGGGGCAAGGAAGGGGTACTGTAGCTTGTTGAAAGTTGGTAAGGAATGCAAAGCAGAGAGGAAGCGGAAGTAGAAGCAGGCAGGGTACCCTGCTGTTTGAAGCCTGGCCATTTGAGGTGGAGAGAAAGGAAGCAGCTAGGATGTTTATACATTCGTCTGTTCTTTGTTTGTCTCCTCACTAGAAGATAAGTTGCCTGAGGGCAGGAACTTAGTTTTATTCACTGCTTTATCTCCAGAGTCAAAAATTGCTCCTGGCCTGTAGTAGGCACTCAACATATATTTGATGGGCAAACGAATGAATTATATTAAGAAGGTAGAGACTTGAGTGTGTTCATTTGTTGGGTCGGGAGGTAAGAGGTCTTGGGGAGGAGGAATTGAAAGTCTAGAGTAGAAAGATGTGATGGAACAAAGTCTCCCTGAGTTAGCAAAGTTTGAAATCCTAAGTGCTGCTGGAGTGATCATTCAGGATACCAGGAATGACTCCTTTTCTGCTGAAACAGAAGGAAAGAAGGAAAGGATGGGAGCAGAGGCAGATACTCATAGGTAGGTGGATAAGGAAGTTGAGGGAGTTCTTGTCTAATGGCCTTATGAGTATTCTGTCAGTTAAAAATAAGAGTGTTGGCCAGGTGCGGTGGCTCTCGCCTGTAATCCCAGCACTTTGGGAGGCTGAGGCGGGCAGATCATTTAAGGTCAGGAGTTCCAGACCAGTCTGGCCAGCATAGTGAAACCCTGTCTCTACTAAAAATACAAAAATTAGCTGGGTGTGGTGTTGTGCGCCTGTAATCCCAGCTACTCGGGAGTCTGAGGTGGGAGAATCACTTGAACCTGGGAGGTGAAGGCTGCAGTGAGCTAGATCGCACCACTGCACTCCAGCCTGGGCGGCAGAGCCAGACTCCGTCTCAAAAAATAAAAAAAAAAATAGGAGTGTCATGTATGTATCCTTGCAAAATGCTCTGTGAAGACATACAAAAAAACCCACCGGCATTTAAGCAGCTGTGCTTCTGTGGAAAGTCACTGTGGTCAGTGACATGAAAGGTAGGTGAGGTGAGGTGCCAGAGAAGATGAGTAAGAGTAGGTGAGACGAGAGATCTCTAGTCTCAGCTGGGAATGTAGGGTGTGGTTTGACCTGAGAGAAGGGAGTGTGAGTACCTGTGTGAACCCCCTTTCCTCCAGAAGGAGCAGGACGCTGTCCTTGGGCTCTCAGGCAAGTGGGAGAAGAAAGGGCAGTGCTAAGTCTTACTCTTTACTGTGTGAGAAAAAAAAGAAACTCGAGCCTTGAGTGAAGTAGAGTAAGTCTTTGTCAGCGACTCCTGGCCCTCACTGGGCTGGTTTTTCAGTGATCTATGTCTGATTCATTTGACAGGAAGCTGCTTTCCCAACTTTTACAAGTTGTTATCTAAAATGGTTTGTGTGCTTATAACAGCAAAGGTAGTAGTGAGAAAGAGGATGTGACAGAGTCACAGTGAGTCATAAAGAGCAAGACATGACCGTATTTGTTTACCTCATCAGGTTTTACATAGAATTAAATTAAAGAATATTAAAGTGTCCATTTTGTTTTAATTAGCAGTTGTTTAGTAATAAGTTCTCATGCTTTGGAATTCTCTGTTTTCAGTCTCATCAAATTGAAGAGCACGTATTTCTCATGACCTTTCTGAAAGGGAAAGGAGAGTAGTGAGGATGGATCTTGCAGTCTTCTAGTCTTCAGCTGAAATTAAATAACCCAACCAAGATGGTTGTTTTTCTTTTGCTGTCAGCCTTATCAGCCATTATTGCAGATCAAACCCTGACGAGTTGTGCAGGGTGAGGGTAGCATCGAACTAGAGTTCTGGCTGTTGTTTTGCATTTTGTGTGTGTTTGCATGTATCCTCTGTAAAGTGAGCAGAGGATTTTTCAGAAAGGGAGCAGATTCCAAGGGTAAGAAGGGATTTCACTTATAGGAAGTTGCAGATTCTAACCGTTTTTTAACTGCCCTACCAAGGAAGACAACTTTTTTCCTTTTTTTTTTTTTTTTTTTGAGACAGAATCTTGCTCTATTGCCCAGGCTGGAGTGCAGTGGTGTGATCACAGCTCACTGCAACCTCTACCTCTTGGGCTCAAGCAGTCCTCCCACCTCAGCCTCCCAAGTGGCCACCATACTGGCTAATTAAAAAATTTTTTAGACACAGATTCTCACTACCTTGCATAGGCTGGTCTTGAACTCCTGGGCTCAAGTGATCTGCCTGCCTTCCAGCCACCCAAAGTGCTGGGATTATAGGAGTGAGCCACTGAGCTGGGCCTAACTTTATATTATAAAAAGTACCTGTTACTTTTTGAAGATGGGAGTAACTTTTTTCCCCCCTCTGACAGAAGATGAAATCAGAGATTGAGGGATGGTAGTTGGAACTTGGTATTATCATAATTAGAATTCATCAATACCTAGAATTCACTTTTTTCTGAGCCATCTCCTTGCTCTAACTCATTCCCCATGATTCTAAATTTAGCCATTAGTCAACTAGTTAGAACTCCAGTTAGGCATGTATTCTGGGGAATAAAATAATGACTTTATCAGCATTTTGGGGAGAACTCAGGGAAAAGAGATTCATCTAGTCAAGTTGGCATCAACAAGCTAAGGACTCATTTCTCATTTTCATGGACAACCAAATTATAGCCAGATCCTTATTTTCTGGGAATTTATATTATGTGTGTGTGTCTAAAAAAACACTTTCAAGACTTTTGAAACCCAATGTCTGGACTCTTTTTATACATTCTCATTTCAGTTGGTTTTTAGAGGAATCAACTGGACAGCATTCTCATATTAGGGGCATGTCAGAGACAGTGCAGTAACATGGAAAAGATTGTGGGTTTGAGTTCTACTTCTGTCTACAAGCTTTGTGACCTTGGGCAAGTCATTTAACCTCTCCTATCCTTTGGGAGATGAAGTGGCTAGATGAGAGAATCTAGTTCTTCCTAGTTCTTAGTTCCTGAGATGACCTATGATTGGATCTGTTTATGAAAATATATGAAAAGGAGATCCTATTTTAAATTCACTGGAACAGGGCCTGGCGTGATAGCTCACTCCTATAATCTTAGGACTTTGGGAGGCTGAGTTGGGTGGCTCAGTTGAGCCCAGGAGTTTGAGATCAGCTTGGGCAAGATGGTGAAGCCCCATCTGTACAAAAAAATACTAAAAAATTAGCTGGGTATGATGGTGCATGACTGTAGTCCCAGCTACCCGGGATGCTGAGGTGGGAGACTCACCTGAGCCCAGGAGGTCAGGGCTGTAGTGAGCAGTGATTATGCCACCGCACTCCAGCCTGTCAGACAGGCTCCTTTGTGAGCCTGTCTCAAAAAGGAGAAAAAGTCCGGGCGCGGTGGCTCAAGCCTGTAATCCCAGCACTTTGGGAGGCCGAGACGGGTGGATCACGAGGTCAGGAGATCGAGATCATCCTGGCTAACACGGTGAAACCCCGTCTCTACTAAAAAATACAAAAAAAAACTAGCCGGGCGAGATGGCGGGCGCCTGTAGTCCCAGCTACTCGGGAGGCTGAGGCAGGAGAATGGCATAAACCCGGGAGGCGGAGCTTGCAGTGAGCCGAGATCGCGCCACTGCACTCCAGCCTGGGCGACAGAGCTAGACTCCCTCTCAAAAAAAAAAAAAAAAAAAAAAAAAGGAGAAAAAATAAATTAACTGGGCAGTTATTTTTTAAAGAAAATCCAGGTCAGGCCTGGTAGCTTATAGCTGTAATCCTAGCACTTTGGGAGGCCAAGGCAGGACGATTGCTTGAGTCCAGGAATCAGGAAATTTTTTTTTTTGTTTGAGACGGAGTCTTGCTGTCACCCAGGGTGGAGTGCAGTGGCACAATCTAGGCTTACTGTAACCTCTGCCTCCCAGGTTCAAGCAATTCTTCTCCCTCAGCCTGCCAAGTAGCTGGCATTACAGGTGCCCACCACCATGCCCGGCTGATTTTTGTATTTTATTTTAGTAGAGATGGGGTTTTACCATATTGGCCAGGCTGGTCTCGAACTCCTGACCTCAAGTGATCCTCCTGCCTCGGTCTCCCAAAGTGCTGGAATTACAGATGTGAGACACCACGCCTGGCTGAGCCCAGGAATTTGAGACCATCCCTGGCAACAAAGTGAGACCTTGTTTCTACTAAATACATACATATATACATAGATACATACATACACACACACACCAGGCGGCATGGTGGCGCAAGCCTGTAGTTCCAGCTACTCAGGAGGATTGCTTAAGCCCGTAAGGGAAGGTTGTAGTGGTCATAGCAATGAGCTATGATTGTGCCACAGCCTGGGCAACACAGTGAGATTCTGTCTCTTTAAGAAAGAAGAAAAAAATCAATTCATATATAGTGAGAACCATCATTCTCTAATTTGTACTCAGTCAAAAGTTACATTTTAGTTTTCTTTTTACAATTTTATTGACAAATAATAATTTTTTTTTTTTTTTTTTTTTGAGACAGTCTTACAGTCACCCAGGCTGGAGTGCAGTGGCATGATCTTGGCTCACTGCAACCTCTGCCTCCTGGGTTCAAGCGATTCTCCCACCTCAGCCTCTCGAGTAGCTGGGACTACAGGTGCATGCCACCATGCCCAGCTAATTTTTGTATTTTTTGGGTAGAGACGGGGTTTCCCCAAGTTGACCAGGCTGGTCTCGAACTCCTGACCTCAAGTGATCTGCCCACCTCGGCCTCCCAAAGTGTTGGGATTACAGGTGTGAGCCACAATAATTGTATTTTTTTAAATGTTGAACTGTCTTAATGGAAGGCATATGCTTAATTATTCAGAGTGTGTGCTGTTGTTTTGGCCTAGTGAGGGTTAAGGGACAGGACTTTAGTTCTTACTGTGACACCTTGCAACCTGTTGAATCTTTCTCCTAATCTCCTTTCTCTCCTACCCCCACTTCATTATCCTGTGCTTTTTCTTTCTTTCTTTCTTTCTTTTTTTTGCAGCACTTACCAGATTGCTTATTTGTTTTTTTTTTTTTTTTTTTTTTTTTTTTTTTGAGACGGAGTCTTGCTTTGTCGCCCGAGCTGGAGTGCAGTGGCTGGATCTCAGCTCACTGCAAGCTCCGCCTCCCGGGTTTACGCCATTCTCCTGCCTCAGCCTCCCGAGTAGCTGGGACTACAGGTGCCCGCCACCTCACCTGGCAATTTTTTTGTATTTTTAGTAGAGACGGGGTTTCACCGTGTTAGCCAGGATGGTCTCGATCTCCTGACCTCGTGATCCGCCCGTCTCGGCCTCCCAAAGTGCTGGGATTACAGGCTTGAGCCACCGCGCCCGGCCGCTTATTTGTTATTCTATAATTTTTTTTTCTATTTTTTTTGTGGAGACAGGGTCTCACTTTGTTTCCCAGGCTGGTCTTGAATTCCTGAGCTCAAGCGATCCACCTGCCTTGGCCTCCCAAAGTGCTGGGATTATAGGCTAGAGCCACTGCACCTGCCAGATTGCTTTATAATTGTTTGCTTACACTTCTCTTTATTCTTCCTAGAGGCTAGAAACCATGTCTTATTCATTTTTACCTTCCCTGTTGTAAAACATTGAGGGAAGGAAATCGGTAGGATGTGAGGGAATAGGTAGGGATTGACTCAAAGATGGCCCAGATTTTGTGTTTGCCCAGGCAAGTGATAGATAGTGTGTTATATATACAAACACCTGAGATGCTGGTTTGGGGTGAAGAATTTAATTTTGGACATGTTGAAGTCTATGGCAATATGGGAGGACCATCCCAGTCAACAAATGGCATTGGCAGGACATTCGAGTGGCTGTTCAATAGGCAGTTAGAAGTGGTGATTTATATCCTGGAGCTGTTGAAGGATTTGGGCATCATCTTCATGTGATTCATCAGGTGAGTCAGATCTTTGAAAAGGAAAGTAAAAAATGAAGCTAATGAGGAATGCCTCTGTTTAGGAAGCTAGAGGAGAAAGAAGAGTCATCCAAAATGACAGGGGTGATCACTCACAGAAGTAGGAGGTGGACTGGGATGGGTAGTGTGGTGCTTCTGTGGAGACAAATAGTAATGCTAAACCTGTAGAGAGCTTAGGAGAATTCAGTGAGAGAATACAAAGGATTGGATTTGTCAGTTTCAGTCCTGTGGCTGAGTCAGAGGCTAGATTGAAAACCGGGATGAGGACACAGAAATGATGAGTGTAGGCTTCTTATTTTGAAGCTGGGAAAAAGGAATGAAAGAACAAGGGTGGATTCAAAATAGTACTTAATTATTTAGCTTTACTATTACTTCTTTTTTTTTTTTTTTGAGACGGAGTCTCGCTCTGTCGCCCAGGCTGGAGTGCAGTGGCCGGATCTCAGCTCACTGCAAGCTCCGCCTCCCGGGTTCACGCCATTCTCCTGCCTCAGCCTCCCAAGTAGCTGGGACTACAGGCGCCCGCCACCTCGCCCGGCTAGTTTTTCGTATTTTTTAGTAGAGACGGGGTTTCACCGTGTTAGCCAGGATGGTCTCGATCTCCTGACCTCGTGATCCGCCCGTCTCGGCCTCCCAAAGTGCTGGGATTACAGGCTTGAGCCACTGCGCCCGGCCACTATTACTTAATAGATACCGAAGAGTCTTCATAGGGCTAAGGGAAAGAGATAGAGGAAAGAAAAGCTTGTGTTGGTGTGGGAGAGCTGGGCATAGGTTAGATCTCTGAATGTGTGGAAGAGGTGAGCTGCTTGAGAACAGGAGGGCAGGGCTGTTGTTCTCTCCTCTAATAGGAAGAAGAGGATGAGTGAACCTCAGAGGGAGGTTGGTGTGGGGATAAAGGGAAAAGATTCAGAAAGGTGGAAGCATAAGGGTTTGAGAAATATGAAGAGAACAGGAGCATCAGCCATCGGGGAGTGTGAGAGGAATTAATGAAACATTAAAAGTACTGCCAACAGTCAGCGTGAAGTTGGAGTGGACACAGAAGTATGAAATGGAAAATAGCTCCACCCCACCTCCATGCCCAGTCCCACTTCCCAAAATGTAACCACTTTTTAAAGTCAGTTTTGTAGTTCTGGTAGTTAATAGTGTAATTTTCAGTAATACGTTGGTAGTCAACAGTGTCTCTTGATTCCCTTCTGTGTACCATGAGAAATTAACCCATTTCTTGTACTCTTTTTTTCTGGAGTTTTTTTTTTTTTTTGTAGTAATATTACTGTTTTTCTGTTATCAAAGTAAATAATGTTTATATTCTCTTTTATATAACAAAAATTAGTCTTCATTCTGTATGTACAAATTAAGCCTAAATATATTCCACAAATACAGTTTTTGCAATATTATTTACTTTGGAATCTAGAGGTGCGGTTGAATACTGGGAAAAGCAAATATAGTATTTTATCACCAAACTGCTTCAAATAGAATGGCCCAAACATCAAGATCTAGTGAATCCTCTTTTAATTTCTTTTCAGCTTTCTGTGCTCCTTTTAGGTCTTACTCAACTGCTGTTGTTTCTCATACTTTAAGTTGTCATTTTTCTTGTATTTTTTAAAAACTTGGAATAGTTACTATTTTTAATATGGGATGCATGCATGTTGAGCTTTAAGTTCTTGCCTTTCAAAAATGTCTTTGTCTCTCATTTGATTGTCATTTGAATATAGCCTATTTTAATACTTTGGAAGCTTTTAGGGTTTGCCTTTTGTCTTTGGAGTTCTGAAATTTCACTAGGATGTGTCTAGGCACGTGTCTTTTCTCTTTCATCCCCTTTGGCTCTAGGTAGACTCACTTCTGTTCTTTTCTCTTTCTTTTTCTCTTCTTTTCTTTTCTTTTCTTTTCTTTTCTTTTCTTTTCTTTTCTTTTCATGGAGTCTCGCTCTGTCACCTAGGCTGGAGTGCAGTGGCACTATCTCTTATGGAATATCATATACAAAAGAGTATATATTAAGTGCATGCACAGGCCGGGTGTGGTGTAATCCCAGCACTTTGAGAAACCTAGGCGGGTGGATCATCTGAGGTCAGGAGTTTGAAACCAGCCTGGCCAACATGGTGAAATCCCGTCTCTATTAAAAATACAAAAATTTGTATTTTTGTATACACCACACCTGCTGGGCGTGGTGGCAGGTGCCTGTAATCCCAGCTACTCAGGAGACTGAGGCAGAAGAATCACTTGAACCTGGGAGGCGGAGGTTGCAGTGAGCCAAGATCATGCCACTGCACTCCAGCCCGGGCGACAAGAGTGAAATACTCTGTATAAATCAATCAATCAATCAATCAATCAATCAATCAATCAATCCACAGTTTAAAGAAGAGTAACAGATTGAACACTGGTAGGTCCATGATCTAGCTTGAGAGCTAAAAGCTTAAAACACCTCTGAAGGCCCTGTGGGCCTCTCCTATTACTCTTCCCTCACCCTTAGATGTAACTATCATCCTGAATTTTGTTAATTCTCTAGTTTTGCTTTGTAGTTTGTATAATCCTAAATAATGTGTTGTTTAGTTTTACAAGTTTCTGAATTTTCTGTGAGTGGAATCATGCTGTATGAATTCTTCTGATTTGTCTTTTCTGCATTGTTTATGAAATTCATTCTTGCTGATCCAAGTTACTGTAGTTATTTCTTCCCTCAGCTTCTATGGCATCCCATTACATGAATCCATCTCAATTTACTAATCCATTCAGCAGCTGGCAGGTAGTTTAGTTGTTTCTGTTTTTTTTTTTTTTTTTGCTATTGCAAATATCATAGCTATGAACATTTTTTGTTTGTTTTTTGAGATGGAGTTTTGCTCTATCACCTAGGCTGGAGTGCAGTGGGATCTCAGCTCACTGCATCCTCCACCTCCCAGGTTAAAGCAATTCTCTGCCTCACTCTCCCGAGTAGCTGGGATTGCAGGTGCCCACCACCATGCCCGGCTAATTTTTTATGTATTTTTAGTAGAGATGGGATTTCACCATCTTGGCCAGGCTGATCTTTTTTTTTTTTTTTTTTTTTTGAGACGGAGTCTTGCTCTGTCACCCAGGCTGGAGTGCAGTGGCTGGATCTCAGCTCACTGCAAGCTCCTTCTCTCGGGTTTATGCCATTCTCCTGCCTCAGCCTCCCGAGTAGCTGGGACTACAGGCGCCCGCAACCTCACCCGGCTAGTTTTTTGTATTTTTTAGTAGAGACGGGGTTTCACCGTGTTAGCCAGGATGGTCTCGATCTCCTGACCTTGTGATCCGCCCGTCTCGGCCTCCCAAAGTGCTGGGATTACAGGCTTGAGCCACCGCGCCCGGCCCCATGGCCAGGCTGATCTTGAACTCCTGACCTCGTGATCCACCTACCTCAGCCTCCCAAAGTGCTGGGATTACAGGCGTGAGCCACCACACCCAGCCAGCTATGAACGTTTTTATATGGTTTTTCATATTAAAAATATATTTACACCTTTAGTCATAGATTTTCAGATGCCTATATAGCAGTCTCAAATGAGGTAGAACAGAATCTCTGGATAGGACATTATGATTAAAAAATTATTTTGTAGACTTCTTTGTGTTTTCCATGGTTTCTCAGTGCACTTAGTTTTATATTTTAGAATTTAAAAAATCAGCTTATATTAACACTCTTTTCCTTTGAAGAATATAGAAAAAGGTAAGGGTCACATGAGATATTTGCATTCATGTAGAAAGAATCAGTGTAACTTGCATATGTTAACTACAATGTTTGGAAGCTTAATGATTTTGTAGAATCATTGACAAGGCCATATGTATCAAATAAGCCTATTTGTAAGTTCTTCCAGTCTTGAATTATAGTGTTCCTGTCAAGTTGATAACTTTTTAAACTTCTTCTATTTATTGTTTTTTAAATCTAATATCAGTCACTCAAATTTCCTTTGTCAGCATTACATAGGACAAAGGAGACCCATCAAAAACTTTTGGAATCCAAGGACAAATAACATTCTTTTTTTTTGTTTTAATCTATGGTCATCAACAACTTCTGTTGGGAGAACAGAGATAGATAGACTAAGAGAAACAGAGATAGAAAATGTTTAATCCTGTTTTGTGGCTTAACTGTAGCACTTCATATTCCCTTGAATTTTAGACTAGATTTCCTCCAAAATTCTGTAAACTTGGGGATATATATGATTGCCAGACGTCTGACACTTTTCTAGATTTGGGACTTTCTGGAATCTGATTTCTTCTGCTAACCTGTAATATATGAAAGAAAGTAACACACACATTATTAAGACAAACTAGAAAATATCCTAAAGAGGCTGGAGGCAGTGGCTCATGCCTGTAATCCCAGCCCTTTGGGTGGCCGAGGTGGGTGGATCACTTGAGGCCAGGAATTGGAGACCAGTCTGGCAAACATGGCAAAACCCAGTCTATACTAAAAATACAAAAATTAGCCATGTGTCATGATGTATGCCTGTAGTCCCAGCTATTTGGGGGGCTGAGGCACAAGAATTGCTTGAACCCGGGAGGTGAAAGTTGCAGTGAGCTGAGATTGCGCCACTGCACTCCAGCCTGGTTGATAGAGGCTCTGTCTCAAAACAAAAAAAAAGAAAGAAAATCTCAAAATCTCATAAATAGATGGGAAAAGGCTGCAGTTGTCTTGGAATTCATAAATGTATTCAAATTTTTTTTTTCATCTTTGTTGATGCATATTTCTGTAATAGTTTTTCCTCTCCTAATTTTCTCTCATAAAAGGAGAAGATTTGATATTCCTGAGTCATCACTCTCCTGAAATCTACTCAGTTTTACTCAGACCTGTGCTGTATAGAGTATTATGTTCATGCCCATGTCTGATGTGGAGGGAGAGACACAGACAGGAGAGTGGGTGACTGACTCAGATGTAAATGACCTTATTATACTTGAGCTACAACCAC
Source organism: Piliocolobus tephrosceles (assembly GCF_002776525.5). NCBI lineage: Eukaryota > Metazoa > Chordata > Mammalia > Primates > Cercopithecidae > Piliocolobus > Piliocolobus tephrosceles. The sequence goes on from NC_045443.1 coordinate 47,714,258, forward strand.
ACCTAGAAACCTTGACAACAACAGGGCCTGTGTTTGATATACCTCACTTGTTAAATCCTGTCTGGATTTTGTATGTCATATGTGTATTCATCAGCAAAATTGAACAGGTGCTAGAACAATTGCAAAGCTTTAATCGGACTTATGATTACACAGTTTCTCGTTATGATTAAACTGTTTCTCGTTTTGGCCATACAAAGAATATGACACAATAACTAAAACAAATTTTTAGTTGTTTCTTGTGTTGTTTATTCTGTTCAGAGGTTTCCTTTCTTTTCCATTTTTATTTCTTTTTTTTTTTTTTTTTTTTTGAGGTGGAGTCTTGCTCTGTCGCCCGGACTGGAGTGCAGTGGCCAGATCTCAGCTCACTGCAAGCTCCGCCTCCCAGGTTTACGCCATTCTCCTGCCTCAGCCTCCCGAGTAGCTGAGACTACAGGCGGCCGCCACCTCGCCCAGCTAGTTTTTGTATTTTTAGTAGAGACGGGGTTTCACCGTGTTAGCCAGGATGGTCTCGATCTCCTGACCTCGTGATCCGCCCGTCTCAGCCTCCCAAAGTGCTGGGATTACAGGCTTGAGCCACCGTGTCCGGCCTTCTTTTTCATTTTTATTTCTTAGACAGGGTCTCATGGTGTTGCCCAGGCTGGAGTGCAGTGGCATGCTCTTGGCTCACTGCAACCTCCGCTTCCCGACCTCAAGCCATCCTCCCACCTCAGCCTCCTAAGTAGCTGGGACTACAGGTGTGTGCCACCATGCCTGACTAATTTGTTTTTTGGTCTCTTTTTGTAGAGATGGGGCTTCACCAAGTTGCCCAGGCTGGTGTCAAACTCCTGGGCTCAAGCGATTCACTCACCTCAGCTTCCCAAAGTGATGGGATTATAGGCATGAGCCACCGTGCATGTCCCAGAGGTGTCAATGCTACGTATACATCCTCCACCAAGATAGAGTCATGGGTAAATTAATTAAGGTTAAGAGACAATTTCAATGTCTTATGCCAAGCTGTTAATTTTTTCACCTTATTTATTTATTTATTTATTTAGAGACGGAGTCTTGCTCTGTCTCCCAGGCTGGAGTGCAGTGGCGCGATCTTGGCTCACTGCGAGCTCCGCCTCCCGGGTTCATGCCATTCTCCTGCCTCAGCCTCCCAAGTAGCTGGGACTACAGGCGCCCGCCACCACGCCTGGCTAATTTTTTTGTACTTTTTTCGTAGAGATGGGGTTTCACCGTGTTAGCCAGGATGGTCTCGATCTCCTGACCTCGTGATCTGCCCGCCTTGGCCTCCCAAAGTGCTGGGATTACAGGCTTGAGCCACTATGCCTGGCCCCTTTTTTATTTATTTTTGAGACAGAGTCTCGCTCTGTCACCTAGGCTGGAGTGCAGTGGTGCGTTCTTGGCTCATCGCAACCTCTGCCCCCCAGGTTCAAGTGATTCTCCTGCCTCAGCCTCCCAAGTAGCTGGGATTACAGCCACCCGCCATCACGCCAGCTAATTTTTGTAGTTTTGGTAGAGATGGGGATTCGTCATATTGGCCAGGCTGTTCTCGAACTCCTGACCTTAGGTGATCCACCCGCCTCGGCCTCTCAAAGTGCTGAGATTACAAGCGTGAGCCACCACTCTCAACCTGTTAATGTTTCAAAAATAGCTTTTCCCTCAGTATAAAAATAGCACATGTTGGACCAGTCATGGTGGCTCACACCTGTAATCCCAGCACTTTGGGAGGATCATGTGAGGCCAGGAGTTCAAGACCAGCCTGGCCAATATGAATGAAACTCTATCTCTACTGAAAATACAAACATTAGTTGGGTGTAGTGGCACATGTCTGTAGTCCTAGCTACTCAGGAGGCTGAGGCAGGAGAATCGCTTGAGCCTGGGAGGCAGAGGTTGCAGTGAGTTGAGATCATGCCAGTGAATTCTAGCCTGGGTGACAGAGTGAGACTCAGCCTCAAAAAAAAAGAAGGCTGGGCATGGTGGCTCACGTTTGTAATCCCAGCACTTTGGGAGGAGGAGGCTGGCGGATTATGAGGTCAGCAGATCGATACCATCCTGGCTGACATGGTACCCCATCTCTATGAAAATACAAAAAATTAGCCAGGCATGGTGTTTTGTGCCTGTAGTCCCAGCAGCTCAGGAGGCTGAGGCAGGGGAATCGCTTGAACCTGGGAGGCAGAGATTGCAGTGAGATCACGCCACTGCACTCCAGCCTGGCGACAGAGTGAGACTCTGTCTCAATAAAAAAAAAAAAAAAAAAGGAAATTAAAGAAGAAAATGACTATTTCCTTAATCCCAACACCAAAGTATAAACACTAATAGTATTTAAGTAAATTCCCTTCCAGTCACTTTTCTATTTAGATATTCAGTCACTAGGGCTGGAGTGCAGTGGTACCACTATCTCAGCTCACTGCAATCTCCGCTTCCTGGGTTCAAGCGATTCTTCTGCGTCAGCCTCCTTAATAGCTGGCATTACAGGTGCCCGCCACTACGGCCAACTAATTTTTTGTAGTTTTAGTACAGACAGGGTTTCACCATGGTGGCCAGGCTGGTCTCAAACTCCTGACCTTGTGATTCACCTGCCTTGGCCTCCCAAAGTGTTGGGATCACAGGCGTGAGCCACCGTGCCTGGCCTCAAATAACGTTCTTTTTCTTTTTTTTTTTTTTTGGAGACGGAGTCTGTCACCCAGGCTGGAGTGCAGTGGTGTGCTGTCAGCTTACTGCAGCCTCTGCCTTCCTGTTTCAAGCAATTCTCCTGCCTCAGCCTCCTGAGTAGTTGGGACTACAGGCGTGTGCCACCACGCCTGGCTAATTTTTTGTATTGTTAGTAGAGAAGGGGTTCCACCGTGTTAGCCAGGCTGATCTGAACTCCTGACCTCGTGATCTGCCCGCATTGGCCTCCCAAAGTGCTGGGATTACAGGCGTGAGCCACCGCTCCTGACTGGATAACTTTCTTAAAAGCTGGATTAGTGCCAGGTGTGGTTTCTCATGACTGTAGCATTAGCACTTTGAGAGGCCAAGATGGAGGATCACTTGAGCCCAGGAGTTCAAGACCAGCCTGGGCAACATGGCGAGATGTTGCCTCTACGAAACATTTTTTTAAAAAGTTAACCAGGTGTATTGGCACATGCCTGTAGTCCCACGCACCTGGGAGGCTGAGGTAGGAAGATCGCTTGAACCTAGGAGGTTGAGGCTGTGGTGACCTGTGATCTCACCATAGCACTCCAGCTTTGGTGACAGAGTGAGACCTTGTCCCCCCTCGAAAAAACACCCTGATTATCACTAAATTCATTTCTTTTTTTTTTTTTTTTTTTGAGACGGAGTCTGGCTCTGTCGCCCGGGCTGGAGTGCAGTGGCTGGATCTCAGCTCACTGCAAGCTCCGCCTCCCGGGTTCACGCCATTCTCCTGCCTCAGCCTTCTGAGTAGCTGGGACTACAGGCACCCGCCACCTTGCCTGGCTAGTTTTTTTTTGTATTTTTTAGTAGAGACGGGGTTTCACCGTGTTAGCCAGGATGGTCTCGATCTCCTGACCTCGTGATCCGCCCGTCTCGGCCTCCCAAAGTGCTGGGATTACAGGCTTGAGCCACCGCGCCCGGCCACTAAATTCATTTCTATTAAAAAAAAGATTATCACTAAATTCATTTCTATCAACTTAAAAAATCTGTTTTGAACACTTGCTATTTCATTATCATTTAAAAACATGACTAATGTTCCATTGGATATACCATAATATTTGAATGCTCACCTATGGTTGGTTGAATGTTCACCAACTGAAAGATGGCTTTCAGTTTCTCTATAATAAACATTTTAAGTATAACTTACAAAAGTCTAAACAAGAAATGTGTAGCTTAGTGAATTTATAGTGAATTTTTACAAAGTGAACACACCTGTGAAACTACCATCCGGTTTAAGAAAGAGAATGTTGTCAACATCCAGAAATCATGCTCATTCCTAATTATTATCTCCCTCAAAGTTAACTGCAGTTCTCACTTCCATCATCATTGATTGGTTTGCCTGTTTTTGAATTCCATGTAAATGGAGTCATATGTGTGTTCTCTTTCTTGTCTGGCTTCTGTTGTTTAACATTGTAGCTATGAGTTTCATCTGTGTTGTTACTTATAACAATAGCTAATTCTTTTTCATTTTGCACAGTATTTAATTGTATGACTGTACCACATTTATTCATTCTATTGTTGGTGAGCATTTGATTTGTTTCCAGTTTTGGCTTTTGTGAATGTTTTGTATGTGTTTTGTGGTGCCCATATTTTAGTTGCCATTACCAGTAGTGGAATTGTTTTGTCTTAGGGTATGCGTATGTTCAGCTTCAGTAGTATTACCAGTTTTCCAAAGTGTTTATACCAATTTACAGCCCTTTTGGCAATGTATGAGAGTTCCATTTCTTCCTCTGCTTACCAATACTTGCTTGCTTGCTCCCTCTCTCCCTCCCTCCCTCCTTCTTTCCTTTCTTCCCTTCCTTCCCTTCCCTCCCTTCCCCTTCCCCTTCCCCTTCCCTCACAGCTCACTACAGCCTTGACTTCTTGGGCTTAAGTGATCATCTCACCCCAGCATTCTGAGTAGCTGGGACTACAGGCTTGTGCCACCATGCCTGGCTAATTAAAAAAAATTTCTTTTTTTTTTTTTACAGATGTTGGCCAGGCTGGTCTTGAACTCCTGTGCTCAAGATAACATTTTGGGCCAGGCATGGTCACTCACGCCTGTAATCCCAGCACTTTGGGAGGCCAGGGTGGGTGGATCACAGGTCAGGAGATCGAGACCATCCTGGCTAACATGGTGGAACCCTGTCTCTACTAAAAATACAAAAAAGTAGCTGGGTGTGGTGACTCACGCCTGTAGTCCCAGCTACTTGGGAGGCTGAGGCAGGAGAATCACTTGAACCCAGGAGGCGGAGGTTGCAGTGAGCCAAGATCGCGCCACTGTACTCCAGCCTGGGCGACAGAGTAAGACTCCATCTCTAAACAAAACAAACCAACAAACAACAACAACAAAACATTTTGAGTTCCTGCCTTGGCCTCTCAGAGTGTTGGGATTACAGGCATGAGCCACTGTGTCCAGCCAGTTTTCTTACTTTTAACCATTGTGGTAGATACATAGTGTTTCTTAGTGGTTTTAATTTGCATTTCCTTGATGCCTAATGATATTGAGCACCTTTCCATATGTTTACTGGCTTTGGGATATTCCCTTTTGTGAAGTAACTGTTCCAGTGTTTTGGCAGTTTTAAAGTTGTGTTTGTCTTTTTCTTATTGATTCATAGATGTTCTTTATATATTCTAGATATGAGTTCTTTGGTTGTATGCATTGCAGATGTCTTCTCTCTGTGTCTTGAAATTTTACTTTCAGTGGGGTCTCTTGATCACATAGTAAATGTTTAGGAGTTGACGGTGCTATTTTGGTAAAAATGGGCACACATCATATCTCCCTATGGGTTGCTTACTTGGAGGCCAGATAATAAGAGCAGACGTTCTGTTGTAGTTAGTTTTGCCTCCCCAGCAGTGCCAGCTGTCTTACAAATAAATATGGGCCCTAATTGCATGGGGAACAAGCTGCGTGTATAGGTGGATCAATTCCCATAATTCATCTCTAGAGATAAATTCATCTCTAATCCTGGAGACTACTAAAAGCACAATCCCTGAAGATATTGACTTACTAGAGTCATGTTTGTGTACACAGTATAGAACATACAAGTTAATGCTTAAATTGTGTACTGGTTTAGGATCTCAATATGTTTTAATCTATCCATTTAAAAAGTAGGGATTATTTAAACAAATTAAATTGACTTCCATTTTCTACAGAGGTAGAATAAAATTTAAGAGAACTGCAAGCCAAAAGTCAAAAATAAAGATACTAAGGGCAAAGGATAGAAAAGTAGTATCAGTCAGTGGTTAAGAGCTTGGGCTCTAGAGTTAAGTTAAAATTCTAGCTCTTATTTACAAGTTTAGCAATTTGGGTATGTTATTTAGTCTTCTTAAGCTTTAGTTTCCTCATCTTTGAAATTTGGATAATAGTGAACCCACTTCATAAGGTTTTTATGAGGATTAAATGAGATAATTCATGGTGGCTGGCCCATAATTAGAGCTCACTAAGTGTTTACTGTTATTGAGAAGTAAAGAATAAAAAAGTTAGATGAAAAACAATTACTATTATTTGTTTGAGGCAGGGTCTCTCACCCAGGCTGAGTACAGTAGCATGATCACGGCTCACTGCAGCCTTGACCTCCCAGGCTCAAGCGATCCTCCTGCCTGAGCCTCCCAAGGCTATACCATGGTGCTGCATGCACGCACCACCATGCCCAGCTAATTTTATAAAAAACATTTATTTATTTGTAAGAACAAGGAGAATTTACATATGTTTTTGAGAAAGCAGCTTTTTTTTTTTTTTTTTTTTTAGATGGAGTCTTGCTCTGTTGTCGAGGCTGGAGTGCAGTGGCGTAATCTTGGCTCACTGCAACCTCTGCCTCCCGGGTTCAAGTGATTCTCATGCCTCAGCCTCCCAAGTAGTTGGGATTACAGGTGCCCGCCACTAGGCCTAGCTGATGTTTTTTTGTATTTTTAGTAGAGATGGGGTTTCACCATGTTGGCCAGTCTGGTCTGAAGCTTCTGACCTCAGGTGATCAAACCGCCTCAGCCTCCCAAAGTGCTGGGACAACAGGCGTGAGCCACCGCACCCAACCTATAAAGTTTTCTTTTTCTTTCTTTCTTTCTTTTTTTTTAGGTTAAAGTTTTCTTAAGGCCATACTTCTTCATGCCTTTTAAGCCAGTGCTCTTTCCATTAACCACCCCATCCTAAGGGATTGATATGAAACCCCAGGACACTGCCTTTGCCTCCTGAGTTAGTATTCAATAAGAATAAACAGGACCAAGTCAGAGGTCAGTTATCAGGATACTGTATGAAAACAGTTTCTATGAAGGAGCAAGGGAGATAGGAAGTAGACCAGGAAGTAAATTGGGAGGGTCATAGCCGGAAAAGCTGCTAAGTTAGACATCAGACTGGAAGGACTGGAGTAGGTAGGAGGCAGGAGAGGCAAAGATAGAGACCAGGAAGGGGACAAGGTACAGCATGTCACAAACTGGTTTGAATCAGATCTCACAGAGTTCCTCTAGCAACAGTTTCCCTTGAAGCACAGTTTGATGTGTCTTGCTCGGCTGGGGGTGGTTTCTCAAGTGAAACACCAGACTGAACAGAAGGGCCCAGAACCAAGAATGCCTAATTAATATTCTCAAGTCCATGCACAGTGCTAGACACATAGTAAATACTCAATTTTCTTTTTTGACGTAAGAGTCTTGCTCTGTCGCCCAGGCTGGAGAGCAGTGGCGCAATCTCGGCTCACTGCAACCTTCATCTCCCAGGTTCAAGCGATTCTCCTGTCTCAGCCTCCTGAGTAGCTGGGATTACAGGCGCCCACCACCATGTCTGGCTAATTTTCTTGGATTTTTAATAGAGACAGGGTTTCACCGTGTTGGCCAGGCTGGTCTGGAACTCCTGATCTCAGATGATCCACTCCCCTCAGCTTCCCAAACTGCTGGGATTATAGGTGGGAGCCACCGAGCCCGGCAAAAATAATGCTTTTTTTGAGTCAGTGATGAATTTATTTCTAATCTTTTGGAGTTGTTGACATCAAAGAGGTGCTGAGAACACTAACTGTGATAGGTATATTTTATGACTAAGAATGGTTTTTACTTTATAAAAATTGTTACATTTTAAATGATTATAGAAATGCCTGCATTACAGCCTTGATTTTAGGCCAGTAAAACCTAAAATGTTTCATATCTGGCACTGAAAAAAAAAGTGTTGTTGATCCCTGTACTTACCATACAAGTGTATGTAATCTTCTATATGTCTCTCAGACTGAGCTTTTTATTTATCTTTAATTATTATTTTTTTTTAGAGACAGGATCTTGCCCCGTTCCCCAGGCTGGAGTTCAGTGGTGCAGTCATAGCTTATTGCGGCCTCGTAATCCTGGGCTCAAGCAACCCTCCCCGTGTAACTGGGACTACAGGCACATGCCTTCTTGGCTGGTAATTTTAAAAATATTTTTAGAACTGGGGGTCTTGTACTTCTGGACTCAAGTGCTGGGATTACAAACGTGAACTACTGTCCCTGGCTCTAGACTGAGCTTTTTATGGACAAGGACTGAATCTTACTTATATGACTGTTCCTATTGTCTAGGTGAATATTCAGTATGTGGTAGTAATTTAATGAATGGGTTTTGAATGAATGATGTGACTCAGTGGTATTTTAAAATTATAGTTAGATTACTTTTGTAATACTTTCTGCGTTTTTGCTTTATATCATGAGTTCCGTTATAAGTAAGAATTATGTAGATTTGAGACTCTTTTATTCAGTGAAATAGACTTATAGAATGTACTTATGGAATGCCTTTTTAACAGAGAAAAATCAACAGTGCAGATAAAATCAGATTTTTTATTTTTTTTGGAGGCGTACTTTTTTTTTTTTTTTTTTTTTAATGACACTATCTGAGCTCACCTCCTGCCTCTGACTCCCAAGTAGCTGGGATTACAGGCATGTGCCACCATGCCCAGCTAGTTTTTTGTATTTTTAGTAGAGGTGGGGTTTCACCATGTTGGCCAGGCTGGTCTCGAACTCCTGACCTCAAGTAATCCACCTGCCGTGGCCTCCCAAAGTTCTGGGATTATACACGTGAGTCACCGTGCCTGGCCTAAAATAAGATTTATTGAGGACTTGTGTATAGCATGGTAGAAATAAAAGCAGAATTCCTTCTCTCTCTCTGTTTTTTTGGGAGACTGAGTCTCGCTCTGTTGCCCAGGCTGGAGTGCAGTGGCACGATCTTGGCTCACTGCAAGCTCTGCCTCCAGGGTTCAGGCCATTCTCCTGCCTCAGCCTCCTGAGTAGCTGGTAACAGGCGCCTGCTACCACGCCCGGCTAATTTTTTTTTTTTTGCATTTTTTTTTTTTAGTAGAGACGGGGTTTCACTGTTTTAGCCAGGATGGTCTCCATCTCCTGACCTCAAGATCTGCCTGCCTCGGCCTCCCAAAGTGTTGGGATTAGAGGCGTGAGCCACTGCACCTGGCCAGAATTCCTTCTCTTGAGTTTACTGTTCTTTCCTTGGAAATGAGTACAACTGAATATAGCAGGTGGCGGTTTCTGTCAACTTTGTTTCCACTCAGCACTGATTGCATTATCTTGTTCTAATCCCTGCCAACCAGACGTACTTCCTTCTTCACATAAGATGGAGACATCTTATTGTATATGCACACATGTGCAAATATGCAAAAGTATAGCAAGAGGTGGTCCTGCTTTTCAGAAATATCGTTAGTATCAAGTGAAAGGCAGCATGGTTTACTTCAGGTACAGCATATAGTTTTAGATGCTTATTCCTCCCTGTTGGTGGGAGTTCCGTGTTGTGAAAAATTCTTTTTTAAAAAAATTTCAACTTTTATTTTAGGTTCAGGGGGTACATGTAAATGTTTGTTACATGAGTTGTGAAGAATTCTGAGGCAAACCTGAGATCAGTGATTCAGAAGTCCTGTCACTGAATACTAATTGTTGCAGGAGTGACATATGTCCCACATATTTACCTTCTGTCAGTGAGGTGGAGTGAAGAACCTGACCAATGTACTTTTTCTAGCACTTATTTTTGGGCAAGTTATTTTGTTCTCTGGGCCTCTCAGTGTCCTTATCTGTAAAATAGGAGGTCACATTCTTGCTAGGATTAAATACATTAATGCATGCAAAGTATTTCCTGATTGCCTTGCAGATAATAGGTGCCCAATAAATGTTAGTTCTCTCTCTTTTTTTTTTTTTGTATGGGAGAGGAGGGACGAGGAGGGAGTGGGCTGTTCTTAAATAGGAATATTTTTAAAACTTATTATGAACATATCACAGCCCCATGTCTCACTTTTCAGGGCCAATGTAGGAGGCAGTAAAGAAAGAAAAATAAATGAGACATCTCTTGTGAAGTTATAAGTGATTTTATGTATAAATAATTTAGAAACACATTACTTATAATACAAAACAATTAAAAAATATACCACTCTCTGTTTGGCTGTATTTACTACTTTTCTGAAACTGCTTACTCGGAGGTTTGGTCTACCTTACCTCCTTATTTTTATTCCCTTCTTTTTTTTTTTTTTTTTTTTGAGATAGAGTTTTGCTCTTTTTGCCCAGGCTGGAGTGCAGTGGCGCAATCTTGGCTCACCACAACCTCCACCTCCCGGATTCAAGCGATCCTTCTGACTCAGCCTCCCGAGTAGCTGGGATTACAGGCGTATGCCACCACCCTAGCTAATTTTTTGTATTTTTAGTAGAGACAGAGTATCTCCATGTTGGTCAGGCTGGTCTTGAACTCCTGACCTCAGGTGATTCACCCGCCTCGGCCTCCCTTCTTTTTTGACCTTTATGGTACTATTAACCACCAACTTTGGTGAAATCCTTTCTTTCCTTGGCTTCAGTGAAAACATCACTTTCTAAACAATGCATTTCCTTTTCTGCTGAACAGGGGCCCTTTTTATAGAGGCAATAAACTTGTATGTTTAACTTTGATGATTGATTATTGATTCAGTTGGTAATACAAATTAAAGTTTGGCTTAAAACAGTGAAATATTTCTGGGAAGTAACTGAATGATAACTGGACAACACTAGAGTACTTTGAAAATACTTAGTGGAAATATTCATTGATATCATCTTTTTCTGGAAGCTAATTTAACAGTAACTCAAAGCAGGGTTAATTTTGTGTAACCTGGCACCCAACAATTGTGTGTCTAGGAATCTGTCCCTCAAAACAATAGGATGAATGGTAAAAACATATGTAGAGAGATGTTAATCAAAGCATTATTTGTAAGAACAAAAAATGGAAACAACTTAAACACTTGTCAATAGAAAAATAGTGAAATTGTGATTTATTCTTACTATTCATCCGTTTAAAAAGTGAGCTAGAATGTGTGGGGGCAGAGTGTATAAGAGAAATCTCTGTACCTTCTGTTCAGTTTTGCTGTAAACCTAAAACTGCTAAAAAAAATAAGTCTACTAAAGGAGCTAGAGCTATAAATGTACTGAGCTAAAAAAAATCTGTAATATATTAAGTGAAAATAGGCTGTGACACTATGTATAGCATGATTTCATTTCTTTTCTAAAAAAGGGTGTGAGCTGGGTGTAGTGGCTCATGCCTGTAATTGCAGCACTTTGGAAGGCCGAGGCAGGAGGATTGCTTGAGGACAGGAGTTCAAGACCAGCTTGGGCAATGTAGTGAGACCCCATCTTTACAAAAAATACAAAAATTAGCCAGGGGTGGTTGTGCATGCCTGTAGTCCTAGCTACTTGGGAGGCTGCAATGGGAGGATTGTTTGAGCCCAGTAGTCCAAGGCTGCTGTGGGTTAGGACAGCACTCCTGCACTCCAGCCTGGGCAACAGAGCAAGACCCTGCCTTTTAAATAGTAAAAGTAAGTAAAATGTGTATATATTTTTATAAATAGGAAAAACGCATCGATTTTAGTGGCAATTTCATCTAGAATTGGGTTTAGAGGGGTTTAGAGTAAGGAGCTTTTACTTTTTACTAGGTATACTTCCAAAGAAAGTGATAATTATGAGTGATACTTTTTTGTGTATGCTTTTCTGATATTTTTCAAATAAAATGATCTTAAGAAAAAAACTAAAAATAATGGAGAGCAGGAAAAGGGAGTTAAGGATCCAGCTAGCTACTTTAACTTTTAACAACGATGTCCTTTAAAAATGTTTGTATTTGTATACATACTCTTGTATGTTGTGTATATGTGTATATATACACACACACACAAAATGCAGAGTAACTTGCAGTCAGTTAAGCTACAGAATGCATGGTATTGGCATGCATTTTTATTTTATTTATTTATTTATTTTTTAATTAATTTTTTTTTTTTGAGACCAAGTCTTGCTCTGTTGCCTAGGCTGGAGTGCAATGGCACAATCTCGGCTCACTGCAGCCTCTGCCTCCGGGGTTCAAGGGATTCTCCTGCCTCAGCCTCCCGAGTAGCTGGGACTACAGGCACCTGCCATTGTGACCGGCTAATTTTTGTATTTTTAGTAGGTTTCGTTTTGGCATGTTGGCCAGGCTGGTTTTGAACTCCTGACCTCAGGTAATTCCCCGCCTCAGCCTCCCAAAGTGCTGGGATTACAGGCATGAGCCACTGCCCCTGGCGTTGGCATGCATTTTTTTTTTTTTTTTTTGAGACGTAGTCTGGCTCTGTCGCCCAGGCTGGAGTGCAGTGGCCGGATCTCAGTTCACTGCAAGCTCCGCCTCCCGGGTTCAGGCCATTCTCCTGCCTCAGCCCCCTGAGTAGCTGGGACTACAGGTGCCCGCCACCTCGCCTGGCTAGTTTTTTGTATTTTTTTTTAGTAGAGACGGGGTTTCACCGTGTTAGCCAGGATGGTCTCGATCTCCTGACCCCGTGATTCGCCCGTCTCGGCCTCCCAAAGTGCTGGGATTACAGACTTGAGCCACCGCGCCCGGCCTGGCATGCATTTTTAAAGTATAAGACACTAAGAAGTGTTTTTCTACATATCACAAGGTACAGTTCTTAAGTTCTTTAAGAAGTGACAGGATTTGTTCAGAAAATGTGCAGTTTTCTAGTGTTGCAATAATGTGTGTTCAGGTTTCCTTAACACAGGTTATAGCTTATTCGTAACTCTGAGTTAAAGTTTAAATTTTATATAATGAGACACCCGTGTGACCTTTGAAACTAAGTCAAGAAAGTATTCTGGAGTAGTGAAACTCTGAGTACAGCTGCTTCGGTTTTGGACTGTCAATTGCAATTCTTCTACTGAGCAAGAGTCAGGGATGTAAGTGGGGGCTGGTTAAAAAAAAAAGGGGCCGGGCCTGGTGGCTCACGCCTGTAATCCCAGCACTTTGGGAGGCCGAGACGGGTGGATCACAAGGTCAAGAGATCAAGACCATCCTGGCTGGCCAATATGGTGAAACCCCGTCTCTACTAAAAATACAAAAACTAGCCGGGCGTGGTGGCCTGCGCCTGTAGTCCCAGCTACTCGGGAGGCTGAGGCAGGAGAATTGCTTCAACCCCGGAGGCAGAGGTTGCAGTGAGTCCAGATCGTGCCACTGTACTCCAGCCTGGTGACAGAGCAAGACTCCATCTAAAAACAAAAAAAAACACCATGTGGTTGTTCATGATTTCTGAATTTTATGGTTAATATGACATTGGTAGCCTGTTTAACTTCATTTTATCATCGCCACTTATAAATAGCTTAAGTCTGTGTGCACAAAATTATGTTTCATTCTGTTAAATTTTATGTTTTTTTTTCTTTTTTAGGTATAGAGATTTAAGTTCCTTATATAACTAAGGAAAAGTCCAATTCCAAATTTAACAATCAAGATACTTAGTTGTATGGAATTTGGAAGTTTTCTTGACCCTCTCTTCTGTGTCATTGACACTTTTCAGTTTTCTAGGAACTCTGGGCTTTGCAAGTTCTCTGATCCTTGAGCGTTCCTTCTTTAGCCAGCGGGATGGCAGCCATTTTGCCCTGCGTTATTGCCTTGTCCAGTGAAGGAAAATGAAACGCCTAGAAATTGTGAATTTTGCTTTTTGGACCTGATTAGTTTTGTATGTGATGGATAACGTTAAGTTTTTAAAATTCCCATGTGATTTCTTGGGTTTTAAATTCAGGGCTTACTTAGCAGTGTACTCGTGGGGCCAGCTGGAATTTTGAAAATTGAAGCTTCCTGCAGTTTTGTTGAATATTTTCGTCATTGATTTTTTTTTTCATTCATCTTTTTCATGAGGCTAGGACATTCACAAGTGAATTGAGAAATTGAACTACTCAGAATCTAACTATGAATGTTTGAGAGACACCCAGTCCAAAAGAATGATTAGACTCTAAGATATTCATAACCATTAGTTTATTAATAGCTCTATAAAGGTTTTCCATATTCTAGGGTCCTGAGGGGAATGGTCTGGATAACCTAACAGGCTTTTCCATCCCTCATGATTCATTTTACCCTATTGAAAATTATCTTAAACAGAAGGAAATGAATAGGCCTGGTAGAACCAGATTCTAAACAGTGTTGCTTCAGTGGGAAGGGAGTGGTTTGTTAGTCAGTGCTTGTGGAGGCTGTTACTCCAAAGGCAGCCTGCTTCTCTGAAGTTAGTCAACAGTACTGTAGCCCAGTGGCAGATGCTGCCAACATAAATCTTAAAGAGCTAGTAACGTGTTGCTCTTCTAGGAATTCCGTTCAGCTACAGATTTAAGGTTTATCAGTAGTATTTCCAGAGAGATGGTCCAGCACAGTGGCTCACATCTATAATCCCAGCACTTTGGGAGGTGGAAATGGGTGAATTGCTTGAGTCCAGGAGTTCAAGACCAGCCTGGGCAACATGGCAAAACCCTGTCTTTGCCTATAGTACCCCCAGCTACTTGAGAGGCTGAGGTGGAAGAATCACCTGAGCCCGGGGAGGTCAGGGCTGCAGTGTGCTGAAATTGCGCAACTGCACTCCAGCCTGGGCAATCACAGTGAGACCCTGTCTTTAAGGAAAAAAAAAAAAAAAGAAAGGAAGGAAGGAGGGAGGGAAAGAGGAAGGAAGGAAGGAAATGAAGTATTTTAAAGACCAGATTCTAGGCCGGGCGTGGTGGCTCATGTCTGTAATTCCAGCACTTTGGGAGGCCAGTGAGGGTGGATAACTTGAGGTCAGGAGTTTGAGACCAGCCTGGCCAACATGGCGAAACCCCGTCTCTACTAAAAATACAAAAATTAGCCAGGCATAGTGGCACATACCGGTAATCCCAGCTACTGGGGGGCTGAGGCAGGAGGATCGCTTGAACCTGGGAGGCGGAGGTTGAGGTGAGCCAAGATCATGCCACTGCACTCCAGCCTGGGCAACAGAGCGAGACTCCATCTCGTGGGGGGGGGAGGGAATTGTTTTTTTGTGTGTGTATGTGGTTTTTTTTGAGACAGAGTCTCACTTCGTTGCCTGGGCTGGTGTGCAGCGGCATGATCTTGGTGCACTGCAACCTGTGCCTCCCAGGTTTAAGCCATCCTCCAACCTCACCCTCACAAGTATCTGGGACTACAGTACATGCCACCACTCCCAGCTAGTTTTTGAATATTTTGGGGAAATAAGATTTTGCCATGTTGCCCCAGTTAGTCTCGAACTCCTGAGCTCAAGTGATCTGTCCGTCTTGGCCTCCCAGTCTTGGGATTACATGCGTGAGTCCCCATGCCTTGCCCAATGTCCTGCTTTTTTAAGGCTGAATAATACTCCATTGTATGTATATTTCATATTTTGTTTATTCATCTGTAGATGGACGTTTGAGTTGCTTCAGCGTCTTGGTGATTGGAATAGTACTGCTGTAAACATGGGTGTGCAGGTATTTCCTCAAGACCCTTTCAGTTCTTTTGGATGTATACCGAGAAGTGGCATTGTTGGATAATATGGTAGCTCTAGTTTTCATTTTTTGAGGAAGTTCCCTACTGTTTTTTATAGTGGCCGCACCATTTTACAATCCCACGAGCATGCACAAAGGCTCTCCATATCCTCATCAACACTTGTTATTTCTTTTTTTTTTTTTTTAAGGTTTTTTGGCTGTAAATTTATTCAATGCAAAATAATACTCTTCAGTTTTACGTGACCACATCCACGACCAAATCTGCCTCTAAACTGGAATTCGGTTGCTGACCCAGCCCCAGCCTCGGCTTTCTTGTTGGCACCAGGTGGCACAGCACTCTGTTTGTAGGTATCTCTGTCAGCTTCCCCTCTTGTGAGTCTCGCAGGTCGCTCACCCTCCAGACCTTTAGGCTGAGGCCTGCCAGTCTCTGGACGGCTACAGCGTAGGGTGGCAGGCACAATCTCCGGGGGCAGATGAAGGTAATCACGGAGATACTGGATACCCTCATTGGTAAGGTACCAGTAGAAATGTCTCCAGGCAAACTGTTCCTTCACGTAGCCTCGGGACTTGAGAGACTGCATGGCCTTCATGACATGAAGGATGGGCACATTCTTGTCTGCCAGCTCCGGGTGCTTAGGCATGTGGACATCCTTCTTGGCCACCATGACTCCCTCCTTAAAAAGGAGTTCGTAAATGGCAATCCGGTTCTTCTTAGGCATCAACATCTCGGCAGCTGCAGGGTCCGGGGCCGGGGCTGGAAAGGATCTTGTTGTTTTTTTAAATGGATATCCTAATGGTGTGAGGCGATGTCTCATTGTGGTTTTGATTTGCATTTCTCCGATGATGAATGATGTTGAGCATCATTTCATATGCTCATTGGCCATCTTGGGAGAAAAGTCTGTTCAGATACTTTGCCCGTTTTTTAATTGGGTTGATTTTTTTTTTTTAATTGTTGAGTTATAGGAATTCTTTTTATATTCTGGATGTTAACCCTTTATCAGGTACATTATTTGCAAATGTTTTCTCTCATTCTGTAAGTTAACTTTTCTCTCTGTTGATTGTGTCTTTGGATGCACAAAAGTTCTTAAGTTTGATATAATCCCATTTATCTTATTTTGCTTTTGTTTCCTTTCCTTTTGGTGTCATATCCAAGAAATACTTGCCAAATCCAGTATTATTAAGCTTTTCCTCCATGTTTTTTTCTAGTTTATAAAGTTCTTTTTAAAAAACGTTTAAAATTTTTAAAAATACACTTCTTACATTTAGGTCTTTAATCTATTTTGAGTTATTTTATTTATTTATTTATTTTCCCGGAGTCTTCAGTGGTGCAATCTTGGCTCACTGCAGCCTCTGCCTCCCAGGTTCAAGCCATCCTCCTGCCTCAGCCTCCCGAGTAGCTGAGACTACAGGTGCGTGCCACCATGCCCAGCTAATTTTATATTTTTAGTAGAGACGGAGTTTTGGCATGAACTCCTGACCTCAGGTGATCTGCTCACCTCGTCTTCCCAAAGTGCTGGGATTACAGGTGTGAGCCACTGCACCTGGCCTGAGTTGGTTTTCTTTTTCTTTTTTTTTTTTGAGACAGAGTCTCGCTCTGTCGCCCAGGCTGGAGTGCAGTGGCGTGATCTCAGCTCACTGCAGTCTCGATCTCCCGGGCTCAGGTGATCCTTTCACCTTAGCCTTTCAAGTAGCTGGGACTATAGCACGTGCCATCATGCCTGGCTAATTTTTTAAATTTTTTGTGGAAATGAGGTCTTGTTATGTTGCCCAGGCTGGTCTTGAACTCCTGGGCTCATTTGATCCTTCCACTCTGGCCTCCCAAAGTGTTGGGATTGCAGGTGTGAGCCTGTGTGCTTGGGCTGTTTTCCTTTTTTCTTAATTTTTTACTGAAATTTTATTTAATAGAATTTTATTTCTATTAAAGTTTTACACACATGTATTTTAAAGAGGCAAGTAATTTTATAAGCCGTCACCACAGATAGCAGTCTTCTGCTTACCTCTTCTACCCAATTTCCTCTTCCCCAAAGATAACCTCTTTTACTTCCTTGACTGATTCCATCTGGATTTACCTTCATACCTGTAAGCAACGTGCTTACATTTCTTCTTGATTTTCAGTACTTTTGCATCATTTACTGGCTTCCCACCTTAGCTACCCACCCAAACGTCCATACCACTTTCCCCTCCATATAGTTATAGCAAAATTTTGATTAAATATTAGATTGATATTTTTTATGTTATGACTAAGTAAATGCTGTTGATAGCTAAATCATGTGGCATACTTTTATTTTTTTCTTTACTGCTTAAATTTTGTTTTCTCTGTAATTGCAAGATGTTTTATTTGCTTATTTTCTATGTATTTGTCACGGGTATGTCTCTGTAAGTTGCATGAATCTCCCTCTGTATGATCGGTCACATCAGGTATTCTGTCAGTTTCATCTTGAATAAGTCCTTCCTGGAATCTTCTGAAATGCCTTGGTTTAGATGGATTGGTCACTGGGTGCATGGCATGGCAGTAGAATGGATCAACCCTCTCTAGTTTCTTAGGGATTTCCTTTACTTTGTGTATTGCATCCTGTATATTCTGGGTCTCATGTCTTTACCTTTTTGAGCTTCTTCACTTTGGTTGAGTACATCTCGAAAAGACATCTCCCCCCTTTTTTTTTTTTTTTTTTTTTTTTTGAGATGGAGTCTTGCTCTGTCGCCAGGCTGGAATGCAGTGGCGCCATCTAGACTCACTGCAACCTCTGCCTCTCAGGTTCAAGCGATTCCCTTGCCTCAGGCTCCTGAGTAGCTGGGATTACAGGCGTGCGCCAGCACGCCTGGCTAATTTTTTGTATTTTAGTAGAGACGGGGACTTCACTGTGTTGGCCAGGATGGTCTTTATCTCCTGACCTCGTGATCTGCCTGCCTCAACTTCCCAAAGTGCTGAGATTACAGGCGTGAGCCACTGCGCCCGACTGACATCTCCCATTTTTAATGTTTTTTTTTTGAATATTATATTCTTGCCCTCAACTCTGCCTGGTGTCCTCCATTCTAGAGACTATCTGTTTTGCCCTTCTAGAAAATAACTGCAGTCTTCTGTAGGGGGAGGAAAAGACATTCTCTTGGCTACCTGGAACAGGAAAGAGGATCTAGGAGTCTAACTTTTCTTAAACTTTTAGTTAATCTTCCTGTTTATAACGTTTTGCCCTCATTTCCAGAGGGAATTGGTTCTCCCCTTCCTATGTATTTTCATAGTGTAAGTCTCCTCCCCACCTTCCCACCCCTACCCTGTGTTTGCCACTTAGGATTCAGCTTTCTTGGCTCTGCTGAGGCATTTATTGCTTATCTACCTGCTTTCCAAATTTCAAATTTTGTTGCTGCTGTCACTTTGGTTCTTTTTTGTCCTTATGGTTAATGCTCATGTTTTCCTCCCTACTCATTCAGTGAGGTATGAGAAAGAACAGAGGCTGTGCACTCATTCTGCTATCTCTGACTGGAAGTTGCCCGAGCTGCCCTTTATCTCCTCTCTTCTCCCAT
The DNA here is from genome assembly GCF_002776525.5 of Piliocolobus tephrosceles. Taxonomy (NCBI): domain Eukaryota; kingdom Metazoa; phylum Chordata; class Mammalia; order Primates; family Cercopithecidae; genus Piliocolobus; species Piliocolobus tephrosceles. Next base: position 47,733,127 of record NC_045443.1, read on the forward strand.
GCTGTCTTTTAGTCACTTTTTATCTGCCTTTTATCTATTTGTCGCCTCTGACTTCTGACTTTTACCCTCATCTTGTTCCAAGCCCAGTCATCTTTAATACTTACTTTTTCCATCTCATTGGGCCTCTCACCTCTTGTTTCCTTTCACCCCACACTCATTTGGCACCTCATGTCCTCCTCTTACTTCTAGGGGCCTCCCTGAGCAGAGCAGCCTTTCTTTCCCTTTGCTGCTTGTCAGTTTCCCTTCTCTCCTGTGCTTCTCTGCTCCACTGATATACGAAACACACATATCAAAGGATAGCCTGGCTATGTTTGTGTAGCAGCTCAAGAAACTATTCTGAACAGCAGCAAAAACCACACACCAATCTTTAGAAATTAAATCTTTGTTGAATTAGCATGTCTTGACTGCTTCTCTTCTTGCTACGCATTTTCCTGTGTCATATGTCTGACTGACTCTTCATTGTTTTTTTTTTCCCCCAAGACGGAGTCTTTCTGTGTCACCCAGGCTGGAGTGCAGTGGCGCAATCTCAGCTCACTGTAACCTCCACCTTCCAGGTTCAAGCAATTCTCTTGCCTCAGCCTCCCAGCCACCTGGGATTACAGGTGCCTGCCACCACACCCGGCTAATTTTTGTATTTTTAGTAGAGACGGAGTTTTACCATGTTGGCCAGGCTGATCTCCAACTCCTGACCTCGTGATCCACCCACCTTGGCCTCCCAAAGTCCTGAGATTACAGGCGTGAGCCATCTAGCCCTGCCAACTCCTCATCTTTTTACTAACTATTCATCTATTGATACATCGTATTCCTTGTAGTGTTTTGCCACTATGAAGACAGGTATTTACTTTTTAAGTAAAATAAACATTACTAATAGTAAAACAGTCATTATACTGGGAGTTAGAAGGGCTGAATTTATTGGCTTAAATGACACTATGTATTATGAGCCTTTTTTTTTTTTTTTTGAGATGGGGTCTAGCCCTATCGCCCAGGCTGGAGTGCAGTGGCTCACTGCAGTCTCTGCCTCCTGGGTTCAAGCGATTCTCCTGCCTCAGCCTCTCCAGTAGCTGGGACTGCAGGCACATGCCACCATGCCTGGCTAATTTTTTTTTTTTTGAAATGGAGTTTTGCTCTTGTTGTCCATGCTGGAGTACAGTGGCACGATCTTGGCTCACCACAACCTCCACCTCCCAGGTTCAAGTGATTCTCCTGCCTCAGCCTCCTGAGTAGCTGGGATTACAGGCATGTGTCACCACGCCCAACAAATTTTTGTATTTTTAGTAGAGACAGGGTTTCTCCATGTTGGTCAGGCTGGTCTTGAATTCCTGACCTCAGGTGATCCACCTATCTCGGCCTCCCAAAGTGCTGGGATTACAGGCACGAGCCACCGCCTGGCCCATTTTTTTTGTGTTTTTAATGGAGACAGGATTTCACCATGTTGTCCATGCTGGTCTTGAACTCCTGACCTCAAATGATCTGCCTACCTCCGCTTCCCAAAGTGCTGGGATTACAGGCTTGAGCCACCTGGTTGGTATTGTGAGACTTTATGAATCACTGCGCCTTGATCCTTTATTTATAAAATGGATATAATAAGCTCTTTCTAATTTATAGGACTTGAAGAAGCAAATGGGAGAGGGTGAATGAAAGTAGGAAATGCTGAAATGATTTTTAAGTTGTGTGCCCCACCCATCTTGCCTTCCATAGATGGTCCAGGCTGCGGTGTGGGAGCTGCTCTCCTGTGTGTGGTGCATGGACCCAGGCAGGAGTGAGTAGATTCCTAGAGGACCTACTATGGCTTGGATGATCTCTCCACTTTGGGGTGGGCACCATCCCCTCCCTGTCTTCTTAGCTTGGCAGATATAAAGCATTGGCTGTATGTTCTTACTTTACACACTAATGTTCTCACAACAGTGGCAGGGCCTTCCTAGGCAGAGGACATCTACAAGGAGTGGGTGATGGTGGCTGCCACCTCCTGAACTGTGGCTAATAGGCTGCTGGGTGGGGGGATATTGCCTGAGGGGTCCGCTGGAGCCCATGGCAGGCAGAAGCCAACAAAAATTTATTACTGTTATTGTGACTACATCTGTGTGCACGAACCACTTAACTGTAGAGGAATTTTGGTTACATAAGCTTTATGGTGGCTTAGTAAATGGATTCTATAGTTCTTGTTGTTTCTCCCAGATTGAACTTGCCTTTCTGCCATATGATTGGCACTACTGATTGTTGAATCATTTCTTCCAGAACAAGGAAAAATGCCAGGTGTGGTGGCTCCCGCCTGTAATCTCAGCACTTTGGGAGGCTGAGGTGAGAGAATCGCTTGAGCCCAGGAGTTTGAGATCAGCCTATGTAACAGAGAGACCTCATCTCTATAAAAAACAAAAAACAAGGAAAATAGGTACATAAATGTTAGTGTTACAGATGGTAAAAGGTGAACAAACATCAGCACAATGCAATATACATTATCACAAGTTTTGGCTGAGCACAGTAGCTTAAGCCTGTGATCCCAGCACTTTGGGAGGCCAAGGTAGGAGGATCACTGGAGCCCAGGAGTTCGAGACCAGCTTGGGCAACATAGTGAGACCCCATTTCTACAAAAAATATTCACAAATTTCAAGATTTATGGAGTTTTATTATATGAATTAATCTAGTTCAGAAGCTTTTTAGATATGACATTGTTTTGATCAGTCTCCTGTACCCTTGGGGTAGCACAAGTCATAGGAAAAACAAAATAGGTCTAGATGCAGCAGTGCTGGTTGAAGATGTCTGGATGATTTAAGTTTCTGTGTTCCTGCCAGGGTTAATAATTGAGAGTCATATATAAGGGAACCTTAGGAACCCTTTAACACTGTTTACAGATGTGGAAACGGAGGTACTAAGAGGTGACTTAGTTTGCTTGAGGCCACATCGTTGGCAGCACTGTATTTCTGAACTTGTATTCTACCAACATCTCAAGTAGCAAAAAATGGAAATGAACAGTTGAGGGAGCTGTCAGTCAGAGATGGTGGAATGAATATCTCTAATAGCCTCTGTTTTTTCTCATACCTCATTAAATGACAGTAAGAAAAAGAAAGGCATTAACTCAGAAGAACAAAACAGAACTGCAGAAGAGAGAACAGCAACACAATTTTGAAACTGGAAAGCGGATAGATGAACGATCGCTGACTTAGTGGCAGTGGGGGAACAAGGCCGTTTACACTTTGAAAACCCAAGAGGCTCAGGAGTGGGTGCATCAGTTCCCTCTGCAAAAGTAGGTTGCAAAGAGAAGGATTCATTGAAAGTTTAAGAAAAGACTTCAGATCTTCGCTCTTCTGTGAAGCCAGGAGAATGTTCTTTCTTTACCATAGCAGAAGACTGGAGATTTATTTTCTAGAAGAGGAAAATAGAGAGTCTCCAGAATGGGGAACACCAGGTACGGTTGAGGGCAAGGAGAGCCTGCCGTCAAACTCTTCCAATTTGTATATAATTCTTTTCATACTCAGTAGTATGTTTCAAGGTGGATTCAGTTCTAAACTCAGAACATGGGTGATTAGGTGATCACCTCAATACTTCCCCAAGGGACAGACTTCTTATTAACTCCTCTCCACTGAGTACATCACTAAGGCCTTTGGGGAGCATTTTATTTTTCCTTTTCTTTCTTCTCCTGTAATTTAGTAGTTAATCTTCACAGAAAAGAGGAAGATGGTATAATGATTTGTCTCTTTTTTTTAAAAACTGGGCTGCATAACAAAATAATGATGTTTAAAAGATTCAAAGGTAGATGTTTTCTTAGGTGTTATACAAATTTTATGTCAATAGTTTGACTAACCAACAATTGGTCCTTAAAATATTAGGCTGGGCATAGTGTCTCATGCCTGTAATCCCAACATTTTGGGAGGCTAATGTGGGAGGATTGCTTGAGCGTAGGAGTTTAAGACCAGCTGGCGCAACATAGCAAGATCTCATCTCTACAAAAAAATTAGTCAGGTGTCTTGGTGCATCCCTATAGTCCCAGCTACTTGGGAGGCCGAGGTGGGAGGATCACTTGAGCCCAGGAAGTTGAGGCTGTAGTGCGCCACTGCACTGTAGCCTCAGTGACAGGAACCACACACACACACACACACACACACACAATTTCTAGTATCAGAGGTCTTTAACACTTACAAGGTATCGTAGATGTTTTGGCCTTGGGAGTGGGGATGGAATACAAAGATATATAAAATGTAGTCTTTGCCCTTGTAGAGGGGTGAAATGTAGCACACCAAGTTTAATACAACCATTGTTCCTTGTGTGCCCATGTACAAGTATAAGCCGTGTAAAGCTCTTAAAAAATATATATCTTGTTTCCTACCCTTATAGGGTTTACAGTCATGAATGATCTTTCTCAGCCAGGCGTGGTGGCTCATGGGAGGCCAGCACTTTGGGAGGCTAAGGCGGGTGGATCACTTGAGGTCAGGAGTTCGAGATTAGCCTGGCCAACATGGTGAAACCCCAAGTCTATTAAAAATACAAAAAAATTAGCCCTTTAATCCCAGCACTTTAGGAGGCTGAGGCGGGCGAATCACGAGGTCAGGAGATCGAGACCATCCTGGCTAATATGGTGAAACCCCGTCTCTACTAAGAATACAAAAAAATTAGCTGGGTGTGGTGGCGGGCACCTGAAATCCCAGCTACTTGGGAGGCTGAGGCAGGAGAATGGCGTGAACCCAGGAAGCAGAGCTTGCAGTGAGCTGAGATCGCAGCCACTGGACTCCAGCCTGGGTGACAGAGTGAGACTCCGTATCAAAAAAAAAAAAAAAAAAAAAATTAGCTGGACGTGGTGGCATGTACCTGTAATCCCAGCTACTCAGGAGGCTGAAGCAGGAGAATCACTTGAATCCGGGAGGCGGAGGTTACAGTGAGCTGAGTTCACTCCAGCCTGGGCAACAAGGAGCGAAACTCTGTCTAAAACGAACAAATAAAATAAATAAATAAAAATTCAAAAATTAGCTAAATGTGGTGGCACACGCCTGTAATCCCAGCTACCTGGGAGGCTGAGGCACAAGAATTGCTTGAAGCTGGGAGGCAGAGGTTGCAGTGAGCTGAGGTTGTGCCACTGCGCTCCAGCCTGGGCAACAGAGTGAGACCTTGTCTCCAAAACAAAACAAAACAAAAAAAAGAACGATCTTTTTCAAATTATATTCTGTATCAGAGAGAATGATCTTTCTCAAATTACAGCCTGATGATCACGAATCTCAGTGAGATGTTTCATTTATAAAATTTAGTGGTTTAATTTCATCTCTTTGACAGTCATCTTTAGCATGTTAAAGACTTAGGCAAGTGTCTGGCGAATAAACTGTTTTCACGTTTTTACAACTTAATATTTCTTAAATTTATCAATAGAATAAAATTTAACGAAATAACCTGTATAAGAGTGCATTCCTCTAACCCCTATGCACATTAGATTGGCAGTAAATGTTATCTGAATCACAGGCTTTTCCCTTCTGTTAACTCAGTATCAATTGTTTAAGGAAAGCTAGACAACTCCCCTATTCTTGCCTTGCCTTCATGCAGCCAAGGGTGAATATTTTAGGTTTTATTTCTATGGATCATTCTTCATTAACTGTGCTAGAGGCTATCATTTAGAATGGGAGATATTTCCAGGTTCTTAAAGCTAGAGTATATTTATGTACTATGTATTCTACATTTGTCATAACATTTCCGGTTATTAAAAGGTACAGAAATCTTTTGATGTTTTCTAATGCTTCTGAATGCAGACCTTTATTCACTACCTCCATCTTAGGTGATGGTTTTCACCTAGTAATTTTTTTTTTTTTTTTTTTTTTGAGACGGAGTCTCGCTCTGTCGCCCAGGCTGGAGTGCAGTGGTGTGATCTCGGCTCACTGCAAGCTCCGCTTCCTGGGTTCACGCCATTCTCCTGTCTCAGCCTCCCAAGTAGCTGGGACTTCAGGTGCCCGCCACCATGCCTGGCTAATTTTTTTTTTTGTATTTTTAGTAGAGACGGGGTTTCACCGTGTTAGCCAGGATGGGCTTGATCTCCTGACCTCGTGATCCGCCCGCCTCAGCCTTCCAAAGTGCTGGGATTATAGGCATGAACCACTACACCCAGCCTTAATTTTTTTTTTTAAGTGAGAGCTACAAATCTGTCTTAGGGCTTCTGTGAAACCATTCAGAGTACTGTAAGTTAAAGTAGCACATCCATAAACACATTGCATCTCAGATAACAGAATACCTTAATTTATGGAAACTATACTCCCAAAGAGGCTGTCTATAAAGTAATTTTTGCATATATAAATTCATTGTATTATTGATTGGTTGATTGATTAATTGACTGAGACAGTTGCTCTGTTGCGTAGGCTAGACTGCAGTGGTGTGATCTCTGCTCACTGCAATCTCTGCCTTCTCGGTTCAAGTGATTCTTGTGCCTCAGCCTCCCGAGTAGCTGGGATTAACATGCATGTGCAACCACGCTTGGCTAATTGTTGTATTTTTAGTAGAGATGGGATTTCACCATGTTGGCCAGGCTGGTCTCGAGCTTCTGGCCTCAAGTGATCCATCCATGTCGTCCTCCTAAAGTGTTGGGATTACAGGCATGAGCCACCATGCCTCACCTGTTCTACCATCCCTTTTATAAATATTGGTCTGCTTCTCTCTGAAGCGTTCTTATGCTAGTAGTAGAATAAGATAGAATAAGATCATATTTTTTATCTCTGTATTGTCAGGCTTATAAGTGCCTGTTGATTGAATTAAAAGAGAATAAATAAGATATCGTAATTCAGATATTTGAAATCAGTTCCTAAAGTGACATGTAAATTGTTTTAGTTCTCTCCCTGACCTTGACCGCCAGAGCAGGCTTTGGAATACAAAGAGGTGGAGGAGAAGGACAGTAGAGAAAGGGTCACAAGCTGTTCTTCCAGATTTCCTAGCAAGTCTTAGATAATGGTAATACCTGATTCTAGAATACAGAAGGTTATATAACATAGTAAGGGAGTGTGCATGGTAATAAGAATAAGAAAGGAAGTTATTAGGTCTCTTCTGTATATAGGGTTGGAGCAAATGCTTAAAAGCATAGAACAGGGCTTTCCTATCTTATTTCAGCAATGCCGTTTATATATTTGAAAGTTACAGAGTTAATTTTCCTTAAAAAAAAAATTCTGGCTGGGCACCATGGCTCATGCCTGCATTCCTAGCACTTTGGGAAGCCGAGGCCGGTGGATTGCTTGAGCCCAGGAGTTCGAGACCAGCCTGGGCAACAGCAAAACCCCTCTATACAAAAAATAAAAAAATTAGCCAGGCATGGTGGTATGTTCCTGTGGTCTCAGCTAATTGAGAGGCTAAGATGGGAGGATCATCTAAGCCTGGGGAGGTTGTCAAGGCTGCAGTGAGCCGAGATCGTGCCACTGCACTCCAGACTGGGCGACAGAGTGACCCCGACTCAGGAAAAAAAAAAGTCTCAGGCTTTTCTATGGTCAGACTGAATTGTCACCTAAATACAGTACATATGACTTTGTGACTGCGAAGTGTTTGTGTGTGAAAGAGAGACTGATTGATTGTAATACAATATTATAAGCCAAATAATTTAGCTGTGTCAGTGCCAAAAGAATAATTTAACTCTTATGTACCACTAAATATATTTTAGCTACCTTATAAAACCAATCTCAGTTGGCTTAGCTGCCACAAAAAAACCTATAATACTCTAATAAAATTAGCTGTAGAACAATTGCTAAAAATTTGAAGATTTTTAACCACAGCTTGACTTACTCACGGAACCAACAGAAGGCCTGTTCATCAGTTTTCATCTTTTTGAGTCATTTGGGAGCTGCTGGTTATCCATTTCCAACATATGCTTAAATTTTGTTGAGATGTATTTTCTTCCACTTTGTTTCTTTTCTTTCTTTTTTTCTTCTGCGATAGGGTCTGTCTCTGTTGCCCAGGCTGGAGTGCAGTGGAGTGATCTTGGCTCACTGCAGCCTGCCTCTCCTGGACTCAAATAATTCTTCCACCTCAGCCTCCTGAGTAACTAGATCTATAGGTGCTGATTTTTGTATATTTTGTAGAGGCCGGATTTTGCCATATTGCCCAGGCTGGTCTTGAACTCGTGGACTCAAGCAATCCATCTTTGGCCTCCCAAAGTGCCGGGATTACAGATATGAGCCACTGCACCCGCCCGTTTTTTTTTTTTTTTTTTAAGACAGAGTTGCACGGACTGAGTGAGGCAATGTGATTATAGCTCTCTCTAGCCTCCAATTCCTGGGCTCAAGTGATCCTCTCCTCTTGCCTTAGCCTCCCAAGTAGCTGGACTACTGGTATGGGCCACCATACCCAGCTAATTTTTAAACTTTTTATGGGGATGGTTGTCATTATGTTGCCCAGGCTGGTCTCAAACTCCTAGCCTCAAGCAGGCTTCCCACCTTGCCCTCCCAAAGTGTTGGGTATACAAGCATAAGCCACCTTGCCCAGCCTCATTTTTTTTTTTTAAGTTCATTCTGTGTACCTTAACTTCTTTGATCCTTTATTCTTGAAATTTTAACAGGATATTTGCTGAATTTATTTTTTTAGTCCTCAGGTGGTAAGGTTTGAGTGAATGACATCACATTTCACAACATAGCATCAGTATTGGTCTGTGCAAGTCCTCTCTTAGCTCTTCAGATTAATTAATTATTTTTTACCTCCACTTTCCACTTCTGTTCCCATTTCCCCATAGTTAAAGTGTTCTGATGTATTTGATAAGTATCCTTATATTTATATGCAGTTTTGTAAATAATGTAGTGCTATGTTTTTGTGTGTGTGTGTGTGTGTTAAACTTACCTAAATGGTACTGTACCCTCTTGGTACTATTTATGGACTGTGTTGCTGTGTATATACCTAGTTCTTTGTTTCTAACCACTATATACCTTTCCTTAAATGATTTGTTCTCTCAGTGATGGACACCAGATTATTTTCAACTTCCCACTGCTACAGACGACGGGATGAACATCGTTGTGCTTGTTCTGTTATGGTGGGAGAATTTCTTTCGATGTATGCATAAGAGTAGATTGCTGTACTTAATTTGATAAGCACTGCCAAATTTGGACTCTTTTTCAGATTATGCAACATTTCCTATTTCTTCAGAAATAGGAAACAGAAAGCTGTTTATCCAGCTTTCTAATTGTTGTCTATCTGATGGGGGTAAAGTGGTATCTTAATGTTTTAATTTATATTCTCTACTGAATGACAGCATTTCTTTATATACCATTAAGACCATATGGAACGTCCCCTCTGTGAATTACCTGTTCATATCCCTGGCCCATTTCTTTAATTAGAGTTTCTGTCTTTTCCTGTTTGATTTACAGAAGCGTTCTTGTAGAGTTTAGAATATTAACCTGGTATTTGCCTTTTCTTCATCTGTCATAGTATGTTAATTTTGTCATTGGTACCTTTTGCTTAGTAGTGCTTAACTTTGATATAGGAAGTCCATAATCTTACTTTATGGTCTTCTGGAAATATAATGAAGATATTCTGCATTTTAAATTACGTATTTCATAAGTCAGCCTCTCCCATGAGATCTTCCACCTGAGTCCATCGTTATATATGACATAGAATAGTAATGCAGTTTTATTTTTCTCCACGTGTTGAGGCCATTTTCCTAACCACATGAACTAGTTTGTGGCACTCCTTTTTTTTTTTTTGGAGACAGAGCTTATTCTTTCGCCCAGGCTAGAGTGCAGTGGTGCACTCACAGCTCACTATACCCTTGACCTCCCGACTCAAGTGATCCTTCCAGCTCAGCCCCCCTAGTAGCTGGGACTAAAGACATGCACTGCCACACCTGGCTTTTATTTTTTTGTGGTGATGAGATCTCGTCATGTTGGTCAGACTTGTCTTGAACTCCTGGGCTCAAACGATCTGCCTGTCTTAGCCTCCCAAAGTGCTGGGATTACAGGCATGAGCCACCGTGTCCAGCTGGTGCCACTACTCTTTTTTTTTTTTAAGATGGGTTGCTCTGTCACCCAGGCTGGAGTGCAGTGGCGCGATCTCGGCTCACTGCAAGCTCCGCCTCCTGGGTTCACGCCATTCTCCTGCCTTAGCCTCCCGCATAGCTGGTACTACAGGCGCCCGCCACCACGCCCGGCTGATTTTTTGTATTTTCAGTAGAGACGGGGTTTCACCATGTTAGCCAGGATGGTCTCGATCTCTTGACCTTGTGATCTGTGCCACTACTTTTATATATCATGTTCCCATATTTCCATGGCATTCTAAGAGCTCTGGTCTGTTTTATTGGATATAAATAACTGTAGTTATTGTTTGTTACATCAGTGCCAACTGTTTTCATTACTCTGTTTTGTGCTGTGTCTTCATATCTAGTAGGATACATCAATTAAAAAGGCATCATTTCACCCTCAAATTAATCTAAAAAGTTAATGTAGTCCCAATTAAATTTCATCTATTTTCTCAAGGCATTTGGCAGACATTCTAAAATTTGAATGGAAAGATTAAAGTCATTTTCAAAATTGATTTACCTCTTTGTGGTCCTGTTACTGCTTAATCTAAGTAGTTCACAGTTTTTGTGTATGTGCGTATTTGGGCATTTTATATGTTTCAAGAAATTTATCTGTTTCATCTTTTTTTTAAACAATGAAATTTTTATTTTAGAAAAATTTTAGGTTTACAGAAAAATCTTCACTGAATTTAGAATTCTGGATTGACAGTACTTTTTCTTTTCTTTTTTTCTGAGACAGGGTCTTTCTCTGTCATGCAAGTTGGAGTGTGGTGGCATGATTATGGCTCATTGCAGCCTCAATCTCCTGGTCTCAAGTGATCCTTCCACCTCAGCTTCCCGAGTAGCTGAGACTGCAGGTGCATGCCACCAGGCCCAGCTAATTTATTTTTTTTTTTTTTGGTAGAGTTGGAATTTCGCCATGTTGCCCAAGCTGGCCTCAAACTCCTGGGCTCAAGCAGTCCACCTGCCTTGGCCTCCCAAACTGCTGAGAGTACATGCCCAGCCAATAGTACTTTTCTCTTGGCATTTAAAAATATTGTTGCACTGTCTTTTGGCTTCCATGGTTTCTGACAAGAAAGCCCATTTATTTTAATTCTGGTTTTATTACATATAATGTCTTATTTTTGTGGCTGCTTTTAAGATTTTTTTCACCAGTTTTCAGCAGATTGATTATGATGTATCAGGGTATGGTTTTCTTTGGGTTTATCTTGTTTGAGATTCTCCTTCAATCTGTGAATTTATGCTTTCCAATAAGTTTGGGACGTTTGCAGCCATTATTTTTTCAATTACTCTTTCTACACCAATAATTTGTTTTCTTCTTTCCTTCTGTGGTTCCACTGACATGAATGTTAGGTCTTTTGATAGTGTCTCACAGGTCTCTGAGGCTCTTGTTAAGTTTTTTTGATTTCTTTTTCTTTTCTTTTTTTTTTTTTTTTTTGAGACGGAGTCTCGCTCTGTCGTCCAGGCTGGAGTGCAGTGGCCAGATCTCGGCTCACTGCAAGCTCCACCTCCCGGGTTTACGCCATTCTCCTGCCTCAGCCTGCCGAGTAGCTGGGACTACAGGTGCCCGCTACCTCGCCCAGCTAGCTTTTTTGTATTTTTTTAGTAGAGACGGGGTTTCACCGTCTTAGCCAAGATGGTCTTGATCTCCTGACCTCGTGATCCGCCCATCTCATCCTCCCAAAGTGCTGGGATTACAGGCTTGAGCCACCGCTCCTGGCCAGTTTTTTAAATTTCTTTTTCTGTTCTTGAAATTGAATCATTGTATTGATCTGTATGTGCATTGACCTTTTTTGTTTGTTTGTTTTTTGCTATTATAATTATTTGATTTAGCTTGTATTGTGATATTTTTATTTGATGCACTTTTCTGTTGTAAAATTTCCATTTGGTTCTTTAAAAAACACTTTTATTTTGAAAGAATTACAGATTTATAGGAAGTTGCAAAGATATGTACAGAAAGATCCCGTGAACCCTTTTCCCAGCCTCTCCCAATGTTAACATCTTGCGTAACTATAGTAATTATTAATACAAAGAAATTGACATTGGTGCAATCCGTAGATTTTATTGAGATTTTTCCATTTATACCTGCACGTGCGTGTGTATAGTTTTCTGCTATTTTAGCACATGTGTAGCTTCATACCACAAACTACAGAAATGTACCATCATCCATTTATACCGTTTTCATAGTTTTCTATTTCTTTGCTGAAAACATCTATTTTTCAGAGTGTTTACCTTTACCTCATGGAGCATGGCTATATGATAACCGCTTTAAAATCCTTTTTTTTTTTTTTGAGATGGAGTCTTGCTGTGTTGCCTAGGCTGGAGTGCAGTAGTGCCATCTTGCTTCACTGCAACCTTTACCACCCGGGTTCAAGCAATTCTCCTGCCTCAGCCTCCCAAGTAGCTGGGATTACAGGCGCCCGCCACCATGCTCGGCTGATTTTTGTAGTTCTAGTAGAGATGGGGTTTCGCAACGTTGGCCACACTGATCTTGAACTCCTGACCTCAGGTGATCTGCCTGCCTTGGCCTCCCAAAGTGCTGGGACTACAGGCATGAGCCACTGCGCCCGGCCTAAAAGTCTTTGATAATTCTATTATCTGTTTAATTTCAGTTTTGGTATCTGTTGATTGTCTTTCTCCCAATAATTGGTCATATTTTCTTGGTCCTTTGTATGTTGAGTAATTTCGGATTATGTGTGGTTCATATTGAATATTACATTGTGAGACTTTGGGTCCTGTTACAATCCCCTGGAGAATGTTGATTTGTTTGTTTTTTTAAGCATGGAGTCAACTTGGTTAAGTTCAGATCTCGAGTTTGTTCTCACCTTCTATAGATTCCAATGTCAGTTCAGTTATCAGTGTTTGCTCTGCTGTTTGACCCTGCCTAAGCACTAATCAGGTCTGGGACTTGGGGGTGTCCTATAGCTCAGGTCTCAAAGCCTTTACTGTGCTTCTTTGAAACTGTTGTACATATGCAAGCTTGGAGGTCAGCCTGAGATGCATGTTTGTTAATTATGTAGAATTGGGGATCCCCTTTTCCAGCTTTCTCTTGTTTGGTGTATCTCCTCATTCTTGGGCTCCTTTTCCCAGCATAGTCCTGTGACTGGTCCAGACCTCAAGACAGGGCCAGCAGAGGGAAACAAAGGTAAAAAAAAAGAAGAAGAAAAGGGTATTTAACCTGTACTTTTTGGCTTATCTGGCTCTTTCAGTCCTCTGAGCAGGATACGGGAATTTTTGTCAGCATTTTTGGTGTGTGTGTTCCCTGTGCTATTTTGTAAATTGGGCCACCAGGACCAGGCCCATCCTTGGGTCAAAGCCAGGAGGTGAAGGAGTAAAAAAGAAAATAGGCAGGAAACTCAGTGGAATTGTAAGCTTTCAGTTTTGACTTACCTCTTCTGTTTGCCTGCTGTTTATTTACTCTTCTTCGTCCACAGCGAGTGGCTTATTTTCTTTAGTTGAGAGTGTTGTAATCTGGGAAGGAGAGAGGCTGAGGGGAGCTTACTCCTTGGCTGACACCAGAAGTCTTTGCATCATTTTTTAAAACAATAAAATTTTGATAAAAAATTATTCCACAAAAGTTGCAGGAATCAAGCTTTGTATAAATGATGTCAGAGGACATTTCCTGCTTCTTCCAAATTAGAATAAAGTACTGATAAGCTTTGTTTTCAAGTGCTTTATTCGTCAGTTTTTTTTTTTTTTTTTTTTTTTTTTTTTGGTCCATAAGAATTCTCTTCCCTAGTCGTGCTTCCCTCCCCTCTCAACTAATTTGAAATAGTTCCTGATTTGCCTGGTGAATTTTTTTTTCCTAATCACAATCTCTGCTTTTCCAGTGGAATTTCTTTTGTCTTTTTTTTTTTTTTTTTCCACCACAGCTCTTTTTAATGCATGGGAATTTGTTTTGATAGAGTAAAATTGTTAATTTCAGGGCAAATAAAGTATCAAATAACAGAGAAACTAGTTAACGGCATGGATTTGTGGAAGCAGAGAACTATCTGGTCCTCAGTATGTGTTTTCCATGGAATTGCCTCTCAGTCTGGGGAGAGCATTTGGCTGTTACCCATCAATGTGTTCAATCTTGCGGGGAGATTTGAGAGCATGCACCTTTCTCTAGACCAAACATATTAGGTTGTTTCACTGTGACATATTAAATGACTTTCTGTTACTGAAAATCCAAGGGCGTGTTATGTGGCTGGTGATATCTTTTTAGTCTACCAAACATTTGCAGGTGGGAGGAAATGTGCGTGTTAATTCCACCATCCTGAATTGTTCGTTGGGCTCCTTCCTTTGGCCTGCTGCCTTGTCACAGCTAATTCCAGTGAGTTGGCAGGGAGGTTCTAAGGGATGGCTGGCACTCTTAACTCCTTTCTAGGTGCAGTTAGAGATTGTTTAGGCTTACTGATGGCCACCAGACTGTTTTCTTTTGACTTCTCGGTGTTACCTTTTACCAATTGTGGCTTGAGATTCTGCTGTGTTTTACTAAACTATACTCCACCTTTAAATAAACTGTAATGATTATCGTAAGAGTAATTGTATAAATATCAGGTAAATATTGACCTCTTTACAGATTTTGCTTTTGCACTTATTTTTATAATTACTATTTTAAGAGATATATAGAGAGCAGATACATGCTGGTCTTTTAAAATATTTTAGCTTTACTCATTTTTATATTTATTGTAAAACTAATAAGTTTAAAACCCATCTAACTTCCAAGAAGTAACAGCTGAACTTCTGTGTTGACATCTGTTGCAAGTTGTTAAACTCAGAAATCTTTTGCAGTTTGGTTATAGAAACTTGTCTCTTCAGTGAATGAAGTTCTCTGATTCCTTTATGAGAGATTCACTTGTTTGACTGGGTTTTGCTATGTCATGTTTGCTTTATCACTCCTGAAAATCAACTCTGGAACATTTTCCATGCCCTAATTTAAAATGAAGAGATCTCTGATTTTTCCTTTAGATGTTATTTAAAATTTTGGTATCTTGAAATCTTGATATCTAAATCTCTTCGGGATTTGTCTTTTACATTCTGTAGTGTATAGTGTATATATTCTATATATGTATGTGCGTATATATGTATATTTGAATACGCAGAGTGTTCTAGCAATATTAATTGGATCAGTAAATATTTGAGCACCTACTAAGTGCGAACCTGTTCTACGTGAGCCAGTTGCTGACATTTTGGTATATAAAGATACAGGCGGTAAATGGGCTGGGTGTGGTGGCTCATACCTGTAATCCCAGCACTTTGGGAGGCTGAGACAGGCGGATCACTTGAGGTCAGGAGTTCAAGACCAGCCTGACCAATATGGTAAAACCCTGTCTCTACTAAAAATACAAAATTAGCCGGCGTGGTGACACATGCCTGTAATCCCAGCTACTTGGAAGGCTGAGGTGGGAGAATCGCTTGAACCTGGGAGACAGAAGTTACAATGAGCCGAGATTGCGCCACTGCAATGGGCTGGGCAACAAGAGTGAAACTCCCTCTCAAAAAAAAAAAGAAAAAAAAGAAACAACAACAAACAATAAAATAAAGATATAGGTATTAAATATATGAATATATGGTGCATAAACAAATAAGTTTTTTACAATACTTCAGGTTACTTGAAGCCTGTTTTTGAGTGACTAGATTTAAGTTTGTGAAACACAGTTTTCAGAAGTTTTGGTTTTATTCTCTCAGAAATTTTGGCTTCATTTTTTCAACAAAACTTTTATTGACTGTTTATTTAGCAGATATTAAATGTAGCAAAATGACTATGACCCACCTCTTGTCCATAAGGAGCTTACAGTCTAATCAAGAACCAATTTGTAATAACAATGAAATTAAAATATGATTGTATGTTGAGGTAAGTGATAATAGAGTTACGAAAAGAAAATGCCATGGCAACATAGTGGAGAGGTTGGGGAAGGATGGGGTGGCAGGGAAGGTCTCAAAGAGAATTTGTTATTATTGGCAGCCTCTTTTTTTTTTTTTTCTGAGACCGAGTCTTACTCTGTCGCCCAGGCTGGAGTGCTGTGGCACGATCTCCGTTCACTGCAACCTCCACCTCCTAGGTTCAAGAGATTCTCCTGCCTCAGCCTCCCAAGTAGCTAGGAGTATGGGTGTGCACCACGCCTAGCTAAAATTTGTATTTTTAGTAGAGATGGGGTTTTGCTGTGTAGGCCAAGCTGGTCTCAAACCTCCGACCTCAGGTGATCCACCCTGCCCTGGCCTCCCAAAGTGTTGTGATTACAGGCGTGAGCCACCACGCCCGGCCTATTTGCAGCCTCTTGAATGGCTTTGGCTATAGGTAGATGGGAGTCGAATTATCTGTGACCTTTGAAACCTAGGCTTTTTTTTTTTTGAGATGGAGTCTCACTCTGTCACCTAGGCTGGAGTGCAATGGCGCGATCTCAGCTCCCTGCAACCTCTACCTCCTGGGTTCAAGTGATTCTTCTGTTTCAGCCTCCCGAGTAGCTGGGACTACAGACGTGTTCCACCACGCCAGGCTAATTTTTTGTATTTTTAGTACAAACGAGGTTTCACCATGTTAGTCAGGATGGTCTTGATCTCCTGACCTCGTGATCTGCCCGCCTCGGCCTCCCAAAGTGCGGGAATTACAGGCGTGAGCCACCGCGCCCGGCCTGAAACCTAGGCATTTTAATTATTTGTGTAACTTTAACATATAGCCAGGCCTGGAATTTTATTTAAAAGATGCATCTGTCTTTCCAGTTCAACTTTTAGTTTTACTATTCCTTTAGGAAAAGACGTTTATGGATGCAGCTGTGTGACAGCATTGCCGAAGCCTTCTCTTTAGAGTTTATTACAACACAGCTCCAGTTACCTTGCTTTGCTTAGGTTGTTCTTTGCTTTTTAACATAAAATATTTATATTTGTCTTCATTCATTTTGTAAAAATGAAGCACAACTTAAAAAAGTCACAAATTTGGGAGTTTTACTTTATCCTAATGTGTGTTCCATTTTTCTTTAAAGCTAAAATGTCTGTTATGTGTTGATATAAAAAATATTAACCCAGACTAAGACCACAGTTTCCTCAACCTTTGTTGAGTATATACCCTCCTCCCTTTTAAAATTACATCTTGTAGGAGATTCTGGTATTTCTCATTTGTATATTGTGAAGTTAAAATATATTTCCTAGAAGAAAAATATTTCACAATAAGGGGAACTGAAAGCATTTGCTAAGGAGAGAGTTAAGGGTTGCTGAACTTGCGGCATGCTGGATTGGTGGTGTGCTGAGAATGCTTTCGCAACAGCTCGATTCAGAAAACATTTACTGAATTCCTTTTGGCAAAAGGCTCCTGCTAGATGCTTTGGTGTATGAGAAAATGAACAAAACACAGGCTCTGTTGTGTTGAAGGGCCTTCCACGTTACTGCATTGACTGTTTCTGAATCTCTTCTCTTCCATTCTCCACGTTTGCCATATCCCACATAATGAAAATTAGAGCTCTAAGTTATCAATTCTGTAAGCTGAAAAGTCTAAATTAGTTTCCTTAAAATGTTGGTTACAGGTTCTGCTTTGTGCTGACAGAATTTAGAATAACAGAAAACATTTTGGTGTCTCAGTGCCTCCTTCCATAAATTAACATTTACTTAAGTAGATGCTTTTCATGGAGCATTATGATCCAGCCCCTCTCAAGCTGTGACTCGCCATGGACAGTATTAAATCAGATCTGAGCAGCTCTAGGAGACAGTTGAAAGTTGGAGAATATGCCCAGTGTCAGCATCTTGGCTAGGGTGTGCTGTTAAAACAAAGAACACTCTTGGCACTCAAAAACTGAATAGGCATGTGCCATTCTGCATGTGAGCTCTAATGAATAAAGCCGCAGAGGGTGTTCTCTGTTTCCATTCCTGCTGAACTAAATGGTAAAGTATCCTTTTTAGGCTTCCCCTTAAATCTACCACAGACTATCAGGTCATAATCCAGAAGAGGTAAATACCATAAAATCCCCAAATACAGCCACGTATCCAGAAGCCAGAGTTCTGGCTTCATCAGCCATAGCACTCAGTTCCATTAAACAGATAACTGCTTGAACATCTACTGTGTAAAGCTCTGTGCTGGTGCTTCAGGTTGTAAAGAGACAAATAAGATTGAGTATCGATCAAGTTGCTTACAGTTTAGTAGTGCACCCTGCTCTCCTTGTTCCACCTGCCTTGCCTTTCTAAATTCCGTTTCTTCCTGGCCTACCCTGGCCTGTAGCCACCTACAACTCAGTGTAGATACAGACCCCTTCAGTGTGTTTATTATAACCCAGTCTTATAACCTTATCTTTAATGTACAATAGATGTTGGAAGCAGTAGAGGAGATGTGCCTTGAGCCCTGGACAGTGTCTGCAGTGATTTGTAGAAAAGCCCATTGTAGCATTAATCACTTGAGGTACTGTTTCAGGGCAATTTTATTTTTCTAATGGAATCCAATGATTGGCATAGTTCAAACAGACAGAACCCAGACAGGAGGCAGTCTTTAAAAATGGTTAGTTCAATTTTGTTTACATTCCTTCTCTTTGCAGAATGTATTTCCCTTCCTCAGACTAAAAGTGGCGCAGTGGCTGGGCACGGTGGCTCACGCCTGTAATCCCAGCACTTTGGGAGGCTGAGATGGGCGGATCACGAGGTCAGGAGATCGAGACCATCCTGGCTAACATGGTGAAACCCCGTCTCTACTAAAAATACAAAAAAATTAGCCGGGTGTGGTGGCAGGC